>NW_008246057.1:3324177-3326319 GCF_000691975.1 Corvus brachyrhynchos | reverse complement strand
TTGTGGTTGTGTTGGCTGGCCCTGCCATAGTTATTGCTGTTTTCTTGCCTTGTTATACCTCTATATATATATGTATATATATATATATACACACATATTAGTAAATAACCGTTATTTCTATTCCTCTATCTTTGCCTGAAAGCCCCTTAATTTCAAAATTATAATAATTCAGAGGGAAGGGGGCTGCATTTTTCATTTCAAGGGAGGTTCCTGCCTTCCTTGGCAGACACCTGTCTTTCAAACCAAGACACTATCTTAAATGTGCATCCTGTTACTTAGCATGTTTGCCCTTAGAAATTCATCCTCGATATTGCTTGTGACCAGTATGTTTGGTTATTATCTCATTAAAAGTAATCAGTGATCTAGTTAAGAGGAAAAAAATAAATATAAAATTTACAGCAGTATTTCTAATCTTCTGTTATACCAGAGGGTAAAAAAGTTAATTTGTGTTAGAATTTGTCTAGGTACAAGCTGAAGATGTGTACCTGTGTGGAAATCCTGGCTTGGAGTACTTGCTGCCCTCAACCCCAGATTACTCAGGATACATGACAAAAAGTAGTAGTGTGGATGAGAGAAGAATTCTACCCACCACAGACAATACCTTTTGAAAGCAAAACTGAGCCTAAAAATACAAACGGAATAAATGTAGGAGAGAGATCAGCCTTCCTAGGCCATGCCCTTTAAACACAGATTTTGAAGGAAACATTAAGATTCTAAGATTTTAGTTAAAGATAAGTTTTGCTAGAATTAGTTAGAGGAAGTAGGTCCACCTGAGACTAATTAAGAGTTAATAAGAGTTAAGTTAGAAACATGCTTTTAAGTTGCAGATAATTAACCGTCTTTCTATATTTGCTTAACTGTGTTTAAAATGAGAACCAGGAAACATTGATAGATAGATCTAAAGAAATCTGAAACAATTGCTAATTTTTCCTATCTAGATACTATTCAGAAGTCATAAGGAAGAAACTGGATGTTCCCCAAGAGGCCATTTGTATTGTCAAAACCCAGAGAGGTGGAAAGTTCAAGTGAGGAAGAGTATTATTTCTTCAAGACCACTCCTCAATTAATAATGACCACCGACCCAATTTAAAAACTATACTACACATGCTTAATGACATTACAGCTAATTTCCATACGAAGCAGAGAATAGGAGGGGTCACTGTTATAAATATGTATTTGTATTTTGGATATTCGTAACTTTTGTGGATAAATAGACTCTGTAACTGTCCATACTTCGACACTGCGTATTAGGAAGCTATTCTAGGCAGCTGTCTGGTGCCAATAAACATGCACTTTCTAACTTTAAACTGTTAGAGAGGTTTTGTCCGTCTCAGTTGGATATCAATACTAGATCGATGTTCAGATTTTGGTAAATCACCCTGAGCTACAAAGACCCAATACTTCCCACAGAGGCAAGACCCAAGACCTGCAGCCCTGCTTCAGCTGGTCACCATCTACAGATTCTGTTTTATACAATTTGCTGAACTGCCTATTTCTGCCTCAGCAGAGTGGGTTAGATTTTTTTCGTTTGTTAGGTTGGGGTTTTTTTAACATGATCACTACACCCAGCATCACTTGCAGTAACATCCTTCTTTGCTAAGTTATTACCATCTCCAAGGTAATATAATATAATATATAATAATATAATGCTATACCCAGAGCATACTTTACAATTGCTACCAAAAATCTGACATAAAATGTCAGTAATGCTTACCTTCTTACCATCTCTAAATGGCTTCTTTTCACTTGAAATTTCATAAGCTATTTTAAGAATATTGTGGTTATTTGCTTTTTAACACTGCTGCATAGGCATTTAGATCCGTTTCACGTTCTTTTCTGCTTTCTAATTTTGCTGCCTGGAACTGACATATACTAATGTATGCATGTTCCCTATCAAAACAGGAGAAAAACTGGTCATTCTGCCAAAGCTCTACTAGCAATGCCCAAATCAGTTGGGATCCTGTAAATCATGATCCTGTGAAACATGATTGCTTCAGGTTCACCATCTCATAAAATAAAAAAACTGTACCTGTCCTTGAACCAATATTTCTGTCAAACTGAAAACTAGAGCACTGAAGATTTTACATGAATGACCAGTTCTCCTGATTTCCTTCCCTTAACCGTTAGATAACAGTGCTTTAG
>NW_008246057.1:3302892-3324091 GCF_000691975.1 Corvus brachyrhynchos | reverse complement strand
GAGGGAGGAAGGGGTTGGTTTGTTTGATTGGTTTATTTTTTGCAAAATTTTGGCCTATGACTTTTGTCTCTTGACAGTACCTTCAAGATATATTTATTACAAAGGAATAACATTGCAATCTCACTGATGGAAGTGGGCTGGAGAAGATGTCAGTATTCTTCTCTGAGGGAGTGCACCTTTATGTAGAGTTTATAATTATCTCATCTATTTTATATCATTTGATAATGGTGAACATAACTTCTTTCTCCCATACACATTTATACTACCCATGTTTAATCTAAAGCCTCAAACCTTTTAAGACTCAGGCTTTCCTACTATGTTTCATGTTTTTGTCACTTTGCTATTAGGTTATTACAACAAATCCTACATGGGCAAACACCATTAAAACTTTCTGAAGCAAAGATTTTATACAGAGACACTGCTTGGTTCCTAGGACTACTTTGGCAGAAATGCGTGGTACAAAATACCTTGATGAAGAAGTATATGAATATGTATAACTTGCAATCTGCATTGCCTGCTTATTCACTTCCTGGTGAAATGTAAGATTTTGGACTTGATGCATATTTTAAAGTTTGCATATTTTAAGAACGTTACGTACTTAAAGGGAGTTTCTCTTGCATTCATGATAATTTGTTCTCAGCTATTCAGATCTAAAATAGACAATTTTGTTCGCTTTCAGATTATGAGGCAAAGCACATTTTCCACACTTGGTTTTAGAGACAGGCTGAGCGAAGTACCTCATTAGAAAGCACAGTGACTATAAAGGAAAAAAAATTTTAAAGCCCAAACCCCAAGTGTTACTGCTTTTATATAATGAGAAGAATGGAATTGAGACAGTTACAGGAAAAAAAATTGAAAAAAAAAAGCCCAACCAAACAAAATAAATACAAGCATCTAACTAGAAAAGTCATGACCAAAAAGAGAAGCTCTTAAGGAATATTCTGTCCTCACTCCTACCACATAAAAGAAGCTTGCGGGTGATACTGATGGCAGGATAGTTCTTCCTTGACTCCAGCATGCTGACTAATGAAACACCTAACAGTCCACAGGCAAAGCCTATCGCCCGTTTCCTAGTCAGACGTCCCACTGGTTAAACAACAAATAACATAATTCCCACATTAAACAAACTGTTCAATGTCTGGTAGACAACAAAACCAGTTAGTGAAAAGACAAAATGAACAAGTCCCAGTGTCCTTCCACCAGCTAGGAACACATCTACTGAAATCACTTAACTTGGTGGCTGACGCCTTCCCTAAGCTGAGACCTCACAGGTCTGAGTGTGGCTTCTGAGAACAGGTTTGGGATACTTCTGGGTTTTGTTCTTCTGTTTCTATTTAATGCCTGTACTCTTAGGCTGCAGACCTGGGCAACACCAGCAACAAAAGCCTAGACTAAAAAAACTAGCATAGAGATCTGAGACCTTGAGTCAAAGGTAGAAGAGAGGAGGGAAGACAAAAGACAAAATCCAAAATATTTCACTGTTCCCTTCCCACATACATGCAATGCTAAATTCCTGCAAGCAGCTGTTGGGGATTGTTTTGTTGTTAAGCTGTTGGCCAAAGCACCCTTCGCGATTTGGCCTTTGCAGTTCTCAGGGGCAAGTGAATGAAGCACAGCTGGTGCTGGCAGCTGCACTCACTTCAACACAGGCCTTGGAGACCATGGCAATACCTGCTCTCGTCTACTCTTGTGAACACGTAGGAAAACATGAGTCCAAGGAGAAGGTGAGATACAGATTCAGCTTGAATAATACAAGCATCTACCTCCCTTTCCAACAACTAGAACTACTATCCACATCCACAGGACCACTGATGATGACCTAACTACAGAGACCCCAGGTGTGATTCAGGCTGACCTTCATGAATGTCTGTATGAGCCATGGAAGGGCATAGAGAAATCCACCAAAGAATGCCTGGTGACAGTGACACCTAAGTGACTCCACAAATCTTCACAGGCTTAATCTTGAGTTAGCTGCATGCTGACCTGTTGACGTTGCTTCAGCAGCAATGCAATCAGGTGCTGCTGAAGACATGTGAGATCTGCCAGGGCAACTGAAGGACTGCAAATAACAACAAAAAATCCTTCAACAATGAGCTACTGTGACTCACAATAAAATATTGTTCTCTCTATTGATAAAGAACAACACAAAGGCACCACATCGACATATCATCCTGTCAACAATGAACTGAGGATCTTACAAATGGCATCTCCAAAACTGAACAGCTGGCTGTTGTTTTCCCCTGAACTGGGCAGGTAAAGAATAGTGGCAGTTGGGGATAACTACTTGCGAAGTGACCAGGCAGGACATAGACCCATTGCCTTGTGATGGCAACAACTGAACAAATGGCAGAGCATGAACCTCACCTCCATGATCACACCTTCCTGATCCTGAAACTCCCCCGTGAATGGCTAGGCCTCACTTCTCAAACATGGTACCCCACTGTCGCTCGCTCTCTTCTCACAAATGTAGGCACGCAGAACACATTGCAACTCACAGCACAATGTGCTGCACAGCCCAGTTTCTGTTCTGTACTCAATCATGATACAGCTGTGCTGGCACTTATATGACAACGATCAAACAAACACTCAAGCTGCTGCATGTGACTGTCGCAATGCCAAGAGGCAAACAGCAAGTAATTTAGTGCATATATGGTATACTGCCTTCGTTTAGCATCATTTTCCAGGTGTACACTCATATCAAACTGTTTTTCTCTTCCACAGTAACAACACAGAACATCCCCAGAACATTCAGACTACAGAGAATCAGGTGCCTAGCTTGGTGAGGAGATTTTTGTGCCCCAAAGGTAAAATCTGTGTATAATCATGCCAAATATTGCCAGCTGAGCCCCTTTATGTACCTTGCCTTTATTCTTAAATGGCTTTTTACCTGTGCCCCAATTATAGAATCTTTGAGGCCAAATAACTCATTTTTTCAAGCGAATGGAGAGGCCAAAGAGATCCCACAGCTGAACAGGGACAGATTATGGACAGATTAATATGACATGTCTTTTCTGTCCTGAATGAATCGACTCATACAAGTGAGCTGAGGAGTGCCAAAGGAAGCTGCAGACACCAATTTATTTCACTACTTTCTGCTGTGTTAATGTGAAACAGAGAGTACTGGCAGCATCTGAACAACATTCCCTGAGAAAAGGGGTGGTCAAAGTACAGATACAAAGATCCACCTTTTACAATTTATTTTCTTGATACTGCAGTAGCATTAAAAGCACTCTACAATGTCAAACTAAATCCCATTATGTCTTTCAGCTCCATTACTTGTGGATCACATTCAGAAATGTCTAGTAATGACAAGTAGTGGATTTTTCAGCACTTCTCCATTTTACTCAATAGTTTGGGTAGCACTTGAAAAGTTGCATCTGTTGTAAGTAAACTTCAGACTCACAGTCACTTTCACACCCATTTTGTTCTTTCCCTGGCTAGGAATGCTTGAGAACATTGTCCTGACTTTCTTCAGTAACTATCTGTGAGATTCCTACCAGGGGCCAACTTTCTATGACTCCTGACAGCAAAACTCTCCAGCAGGCTGATTAATCATCAGGCAATGAAATAATTCTTGGCATAAAATAATGGTCTTCCAACAGAGGGCTTTAAAAAACAAACAAACAAAAAACAAACCAAAACCAACCAAAACCTACTTTTCTTCCATTTTGAATTCCATAGCAAAATTACATATGACAGTGACACCATTACCTGAAATACAGCTAAAACCAACCACAGCAAATGTCACGGGTCATGACCCAAAGACGCCTTCCCTCTAGGCCCATCCAAGAAGTCCAACACACACATTTTCACATTGTCTATTTACACTTACCTACCTGGGAAGAGGATCCATGATTTTTTTTCTGGATATTAGGAATACACAGAGCCAGAATAAAGGCAGACTAGCAGATGCAGAAGATCTGGAATCTTGCTCAGACTCTCTGCTTTGGGAAATGGCAGAAATGCTTTAATCTGTGTCTGACAAAGTGCTACTTGTCCTGACAGTCTTCCCCCAACCTACACTGCCTTTCAAGAAATTCTATTTCTTTTAGAGCAGGTAAACAGAAAATGTCCAGACTGCATTAAAAACGGAAAACAAAAATCTAAGGGATGAGCCTGCCTGACTGGGTACATGGCAGACTAACAACCCACACCTCTGAAAAAAAAATGCCCTACTTTCCAGGCTATACCATATTCCAAGGACAAGCACTAAAAATTCTTCTCTTGAAGCCAAGACAATGTGCAAACAGACATGCTAAAAATCAGACTGGCCTAGTGATCAGGATATTCAATTGTCCACAAAGGTAGGCTAGAGTTTCTTTTTTAACTTACTGGAACATGCATGCTTTACATTAAACCCTCAGCGGAAAAGAAACCCAATCCATTTTTGTAAATTAAATTGGAATTTTCTAACATTTTTGCTTTGCTTTCTCAAAAAAAGAAAAACAAAACAAAACCCACACAGACTGCTTTAGGAAGTTTCTGAAATTAAAGGACACTCAATTCACAAACCAGGATAAATACTACTTTTCACTTACATTCCCAGCATTCACATTAGGTTACTACAAGAGAAGATGAGGAGTTTAAAATTATTTTGGGCAAGAAAAAGATAATTAATTCTACTTTTTGTCCTAATAGTAGATTCAAAAAAAAACCCATAAAGTTACAAAAAAGGACAACTTTTCTTGTTTTTTTAAAAAGACAGTGACTTAAGACTAAAAATTGATTCACCTTTTATAAGCTGAGTCAATGCATGACCTTTATGTTAAGTGTGACCCAAAGAGCACATGGTTTCAGGCAGGATTCTGTAATAGTCATATGGTAGGATCCCATATAAATACAACAAGTGCCTTTTGTATAAACAATTTGGTAAACGACAGTAGGAGTTAGGACTATCAAGGAATGCAATCTCTTCGGTGTCCAGACCGTTCTGCATTTCCTTCCTGTAAGGCTGAGCTGGTGCCCGTTGGGTTGAGAAGGACTGGTTGTTGGGGATGCAGCTCTCCAAGGCCATCCCCAGCATGTCCCACTCCCTACAAAGGCTGATCCCATTTGGGGCAGCTGCTGGCCAGGCAAACAGCTTTGCCTTTGCTGCTCCCTGAGGCTCATGCAGAACTTCCATCTGCAGTGTGCCCTGTGTCTCTGCCCCGCACTCCGCAGAGGGTTCATGCCCTTTTGGGGACATGCTCTTCTTTCCACTAGAGCACAAAGCTACGTGCCACAGCCCGTGGCATAAATCAAATCTCTCCTGATGGGAGAGAGTTTTTAAAGTCCTTGCCAGGAGTTAGTTCGAGAGACAAACGGAGACTTTCAGCCTTCACTGCTGCTAGATAGTTGTTTATTAAGTCTTATCAGAGAAAAAGAGTCACTAGCATGACCCAAACATAACACAGAGCAGAGAATGGAGAAAAGTGTCCAATTATCAAGATTTACACAGCCTTTTAAAGATAATTTAACCAATGGTTACTAAAAATGTATATTATTTTCACTTTCCTACCAATTATTCAGCAACACAGCCAGGAACTGTGGAATTTTTTGTCCAATCATCCCAAATTACTTTTACTGCAGAATATGGAGGAGTAGTAGTAGAAGAAGAAGAAGAAGAAGAAGAAGAAGATGAAGATGAAGAAGAAGATGAAGAAGAAGATGAAGAAGAAGATGAAGAAGAAGATGAAGAAGAAGATGAA
Source organism: Corvus brachyrhynchos (assembly GCF_000691975.1). Lineage (NCBI taxonomy): Eukaryota > Metazoa > Chordata > Aves > Passeriformes > Corvidae > Corvus > Corvus brachyrhynchos. The sequence goes on along the minus strand of NW_008246057.1, from coordinate 3,318,404 downwards.
GAAGAAGATGAAGAAGGTTTGGAGAACAACAACAATCCTCCATTTTGATAGTTTTTACTCTTATCTATTTACTACAAAGAGAAGCCCAAAACCTCTAAATTTTTCACCCTGTGACAATCTTACACAGTAGTCTATCATCTAATTCACACCACTGTATTTTCTAGTTCTTGTCTGATAGTTGGCAATTTTTCCATGGACAAAGGTCAAAACAGTGTTGCTCAGGGGGCTAAAAACCCTTCAAAACAGGCAGAGAAATATTCTCTGCACTCTGGGTTCCTACAGCTATGGTTACCAACAATCTTACCAGTACTCTTCTGTGGGAAAACCAGGAAGAAGTCAAGCTGGCCCAGATATAATCTACGTAGGACAATGGCAAAATTCTCTAAAGCTTTCTCAGTTTGTTACACTTTGAAGGGCAATCTAGCCTAACCAAACCATATAAGTCTCCTCTGTTTACAAGGGCTTTGCTGATTGCTCATGTATTCCTGCACTTTTCAAAGACAGACCCTTACTTTCTATATCTGGCCAGAAAAAAATGATGCACCAGATAAAAATCTCTTAACTTCTAGCATCAGCTGGGCCCTGGCTTCTAAGATATAAAAGTTTTTTCAAGTACTGTAGGCAAACAATGGTACATGAGCCCTTCACGCCCTTCGCACACATACTGCTACTGCTGCAAGCTGGGAATGGAAAATATTCCATTTCATCAAGTTACAGGCACCAGTGCAAACTACTCAAAGATGCACAGCACGCCTGTGACATGCATGAAGATTTAACCTAATTTGTCTTAACTCTCAGAGCCCTATTTTTAATTTGTGGACAATTCTTCTTCCTTAAAAGATAGTTATCAAGGCATGAGATTAGAATAGACCAAACCTTAGCCTTCAGTCCAAATTTCTTTGTTTTCCAGACTTCATCCAGATCCACGGGGTATTAAAATAGATTTTTTTCCCCACAGTTTTTAAGTATCTCTTATGACTGGTGGGATATGAGAAGTTACCCTTAGTTGCCATACTGCACCATATATAATCATTTTAAGATGTTTTTATCACTAATTTGATGTACTACAAGAGCTTCATCAGGTCATTCTATTAAAAACAGACATGTATGTATTTTCTAAAGCACATAGATTCACAGGCACTGTAGGTGTTCCTGTATCATGACCTTAAAATTTCTGGAAGTATTACAGATGAACACTACCCAGTTTTACAGACACGCCAATAATTCTGATTAACATGCCTCTTTCATTTGTTTCACACCTCCAGTGCAAAATTCTGCTTTTTGCTTTTAAAACAAAGAGTTACTTAGAAATCAAACTACTTCCATAAAATATGTAGGATCTGAACAATAGAAAACAGCAGTCAAATGAAAGTAATATGTATTATCTTAGATATCAAAACTACTGATCACCAAAAATACTATTTTAAAACTGAGACCTATGACTAAACTTTCTTTTGATACAAACAGAAAAAAAAGTGACAGTTTTGTATCCTGTGCCAAATTTCACGTCACGTTCTCACTGGAATTTATGTAACTTTCCAACTACAGACTACAAAGCTTCACTCTTCTTTCCACTCCCTTAGGCACAGTCGGTTATATGCATCTAATCCTCACTCTAGGAACACAGAATCCCACGTCAAACAATAGCTACACTTGGAGAAGTTACCCTTAGAAAACATTGCAGCTATTCAATCTCTAATACAGAATTTGTGCAAGAAAGGCATGAGGCTAGTTTCAGGGGGAAAAAATTCTACTTAAAATGTACTGCATTAAAAGCTCTTGCTAAGACAAAAGCTAAATTCATCCCTTCAAAAAAAAAAAAAAAAAAAAAAAAAAGGTAGCTCTACAGCTCTATAAACTGTTTTGTCCTGGAATGCAGAACACAAATTAAACCATGTCAGTTCTTAGCCAGAAATAAATATAAAGTAGGGTTTCCAGAATAAATGTGTACATCTTATTGGCTCTGCCTTTACATTTTTAAAACAGCACATGTTTATATTCTGATCTTTGTACATTTTCCAAATGAAAACAAAACAAAAACTTCTAAGTAATAGTTTTCAGCAATAACCAGGCTCCTGTTACTTTCCGAGTGTCAGTCACAGTTGGGTAACTGCTCCAAGTGTTGCAGCAATTACATTTCTATTCTGGATATTTAGGAAGAAAGAGTGCTGTTCCACAGAACCTGGTCTGCCAATTTTAAATTGGTTTCAGCACAAGCCATTCAAACACTGGAACAAGCAAGGGCAATTTCATTTTCAAGTGATACACAAATTCCTTAACAAAAGAAAAAACTGAACTTGCTCTACAATTTTGAACTGAATTTAACAATGAGAAAAGCCTCAAAGGAAAGGAGTTTCCAGTAATTTGTGAAAAATAGAAGCTGATACCAAACTAGTACCTACCATGAAGGATAGGTCACATAGATTCAGTCTTGACCTTCCAGCTGATCAGTACTAGACACTCACAACATCAGTATTAGATGGCTCTGAACCAGTCAGGTGCTTCCTCCACCTGAACACTGCAGCGCACTTTTAGAATCCTCTTCTTCCTGAATCAGACTCAGCACTGCAATGGTACAGTACACACTCCATGCCATATACCCACTGCCCCTTTCAGGCCATCAAGCTGGATTTTTTTCACTCCAACTGAACTGAATCCATACCAATCAACCAGAGTGCTGGAATAAATTCACACTATGATTTAAAGAAACAAAGAAGGCATGTGCCAGTGTGTATGTTCAGAGCTGCACAGTCAGTTTTATTAGTTCTTCACAAGCAACTGTGTAATAACTTCAGCAAATTAAATATCAAAACTTTAAAAAAAAAGAAGAAAAGAAAAAAGAAAGAAATTCACTGAAAAGGACATTGCAATAGATGGCAAAGGTGAGACATCAGATTGCAATGTATTGACCACAACCACATATGATAACTGCTTTCTCAGAAGCTAAACACATCTTAGCAAGCACAGAAAACTGTAGGCTCATAAAAAGAACAAAAATAATTTTGCTTGAAGATTGAATATCCCCATGGCAGTGGAATGATGCCCTGCTTGTGCCCATGCCAGTGGGGGCCCCTAACAGTGCCTTCTGGGACAGACCCCTCCTGAGGGGTGGGACCACAGGCCAGCTCCCAGAAAAGGGACCTTGGGTCTGTCACCTCCAAGCTAGAAGAGGCAATAAATCACCTGCTTTATTAGGGAGAAGCACTACTATTCTTAACCTGTAGGATTTAAGGATGTCTTTCTGAAGCTCATTTACATGTTTAGTTTTGATTCTGCCAAGGATCCAGATGCTATAGTAACAGAATTCTTTCAGAGTTGGACACAAAAACATTTTTCTAACAGGAAAAAGCATATTTCAGTAAGCCCCAATGAGGTACAGGCTGACACCAAGGCTACATTGATCTGGATCCAAGAGTACTTGTCTCCTGTTCTGAAAGGCCTATACATGCACCTGACATCAGCTCAGTCCCAGATGGTTTTATGTTATGTGGTGTTACAGCCATGGAGACAGTGAGTGTCATGCTAGAATTGTAAATATCAATCTGACTCCTTTTGACTGAGAAGGGTGATCACACACATTTCTGTGATTTATCTCCCATTACTGTAAAACAGAACGCAAATAATACTTTATCTCAAAACAAGGGAAATGAATCTTAGCCCATGATTGAGCTTCTGGATAAACAGCAGGTCAAGCAACCTTCTTAATTTCACATACTGTAAAAAAAAAAAAAAAACAGAAAAAAAGAAAAGAAGGAAAATGAAACACTTGATACCCTCTTAACAGCAACAAAAGGTGAAAAACAGGAATTGTTCTTACTGTCTCCTACTACCATTTGTTTCTTTTTGTTGTTTGTCATTTCTTTGGTTTTTGTTTTTTTATTCCAGTGCATGAGAAAGATCTTTCAGCCAAAAGAAGGTTGAGATGGAAGAAGTAGGTTGCAACTCATTGCTGTACTTTTGTGCTCCATATAACCTTCCCAGGAAATACCTCTTTCGTGGAAATGGATCAATGACATCCAATTTTGGCAGTAGCAAGAAACTCAGGTCGTTCTAGCAGTATTCACAGAAGTTCTTGTTGAGAAACACCTTGAATTTCCAAAAACAGTCAGAGGACAAACACCTACATATTTGAATGGGAAGCCTAACTTTCTCTCACAAGCTCGAACTGTTCTTTGATTAGACTTCCCAAGATCCCAAGACTTCCCAGTCTCCCTATGCCTTCCAAACCCTGCATCTGTGCTTAATGAAATAATTTGAAGAATGGACTTGAAGAAAGTATGACACTGTTCCTCTTCTTTTTGCAATTTTTTTTGAGGCCATAAACTGAAATTACTGATGAGCCATGTTCATATGACAATATATTCCAGATAGACAGCAAACTAAGGTGCACTTAAATCAGTGACTCCATTTTATTCCTGATACTAAGAAGGCAAAGCCAGAAGAACAAATTACTTCTTTTTGCAAGGTGGATAATGGAAATAAATCTACATCTACTCCCACCTCAACTGCCAGCAGCAGCTACATTCCAATAGAAGGGGAAAACTGACAGCTTAGCAAGGGAGACGTGCAGAAAAATACTGCAGATAAAATTTTTAACAAGAATTGAAGTTACTAGTACCTAAGAATATATAACCATCTATCTTCTTTTAAACCAATTTTTTATATGTGCATTAGGCATTAAACAGTATTTCCTGTAGGCTGAAGCAACAGGAAGGAAGGCAGGCTGTTAACTTTGTATTTAAATTACCTCACAGATGCTTAAATATTGTAGTGGTGAAGGCTAGATCAAAGTTTCTCTTGTTTAGACTACCTATTAAAAATCAGTAGAGAGAGATAAATTATCAGCTAGAAGATGGCTTTTAGAGAAAGATGCCTGAATGTTACACAAAGGCACTGAACGAAATGGCTGGAAAGAAAAAGCACTGTGCATTGAAAACTGGAAAATAAAAACCCCCAAAATAGAACTAAAGATAAAATGATGACTGGGTCTAGTACTAAAGAGACTCATGATGAAACAGATCAATAAAGCTACTGGGTCCTAATTTCTCAATTTCAGTAGAAATTAGGCATAACTAGGAACAAAAAATTAAACCTCTCCCTTTAATGTTTAATATCATCAATTATTAAGAATATACAATTTTCAAAACTCATTCATGATGAAAAAAGGGGTTTATAAGAATAGTAGAAAACATTATGTTTGAAGCCTGAATAAAATTTTAATATATGTCTATAGCACATATTGTAATTGTTTCTGACTGCAAGTGTGATGAGTATCACAAACATTGTTTTGGAGGAGAACAAGAAATCTCAGGACAATTCCAGCCCTCTATTAGATGTTTTTGCCCCATTAACCATTGTTAATACAGGAGGAATACTGAAACACATTTACCAGCTTTTAGACATTCATTTCCAAGATGTTAAATAGCAAATTTCTTGATCAACGTGTATTTCAAGGACTTTTGGTATTAGTCTGCATTTTTTAGCAAAGGCAATTACTGGCCCAAAGATGGAGTTCTTCAGCATCAATGAAAAGTGTGACAGCTTCAGAGAGAGGATCTAAAAGGGAACAATTTCGGAGGTAAAAATAATGGGAAAGAGATTAGAAGGACCAGATCAGTGTCTGATAATATAACAAATATATATTCATACGCGAGGTCATCCAAAAAAAGGCCATAGCAAAGCTGTCATGGAGAGTTTGAGTTCAAGTTAACCCATATCCTGCAACACTTGCAAATGCCTTATAACTGATGGGAATGAATTTTGGTTTTCACACTAGCATTACAAACTATCATTAAAATCAAAATGGGAAAACACACCAAGCCTTTCAGGCTGTGTTCCTGGGCAGGCAAGTCTGAATGCTTATGCTTGGTTCCACCTTGTATTCATCCCAACACTGAGAATTCAGTACATCTTTTATTTATAGTCTACACTGAGGCTTTGCAAGGAATGTTTTCTTTCCAGTGTTGGGCAAGGATTTCTTTTCTTCCTGTCTGGTATGCTTTACAATGGACATGTCTGCTGAAAAGTTGTAATATGAAAACACTACTACTATTTATAAAAACATGTTTGACGTCTGCATCACAGGGATTCAGAAGGGATTGATGCTGTTATAAAAATCTTTATACAAGCAGGATGGTATCTGGAACGACTGAGCCGGAAAGATCACATTACTTCTCCTTTCAAAATCTATTTTATACAGCAATTTTCTAGACCCTCCATTAAGGAAGCCTTCATAATATTTACTAATTGTCCCTTTTAGCCCAGCTTTACAAAAACCACTTCAGTCATATAACTGGAACAGTATGTGTAAGGAAGCTATTCTCATTATCAGCCTTTACCTGGTCAAGCTATCAGCTTCAAATTCTTGCTCTGATGATTTTTTTCTTAATCTCATTAAGCAGAGTAATTTAAGAGTCAAACACATAAGTGAAAAACACTTTCTGTTGTTACAGCATGCTTTTTACTACTCAACCTTCCATTATCCAGAGTGTTATAGCACAATAAAGCAAGGCTGACTAAAATTTGGATTTTTTTTGTTGTTCCATTCTTTATAATTTTGAATTATTTTTATAATTTTATCTGTGGTCCACAAATTACTTTTCTGAGCAGCAAAAGGATGCTAAAAGGATGCCATTTATGGAAAGGATGGCAAACTGTCACATGGTTGTTGTATAGTTCATTCTGAGGATACCTTGTACCTATAATCTGCATTTTACTCCTACGTACTTCAGGGACCCTTGCCTGTCTCCATCCCCTGTCATTTCAGACCTCCCATGTTTTTGTATGACATGGTATCACTTGAAATACTGAATGAGGCACTGGGCATTTGATTAACATAATCTTTTTGATGTAACCCCAAAACTGTATGTCTTCTAGGCTACTTGCTGCATCGATTTAAAACCGGATTTGTGTATTACACCACCTAGAAACTGCAAATAGAAATTCTATGTGAATATTTCTGCTATTTTTATCACCAAGTGCACAAAAACTTGAAACAGAGCTCCTCAAAATTTTTTATGAAAAAGCATATTGACAAACATGATGTTTTTCTACAAGGAAAATGTAATAACACCAGTCAATTAGAACAGTAAAACAAAGAAGAGAAAACAAAGCACACTCAGAGCCAAATTTCACCCTCTTCGACGAAGTCTTGTTTAGTACTATGAGTGAAAACTGATCTACAGGCCAAAAAATGTATTCATCAATGAAAAAAATTAAATAAAACCCCAAGTTTATAATTGTCATGATCAAAACATCCTGTTCAGTTCCATGCAGTAAATGGGTTATCATTCCTACACAGCACATGAAAGGGTGAGCCTAAAAAGGTTCCCTGAAAGGATACGGGGTTTCAGTATAAAACCCCTATATAAAGCTATCTAGACTTACCAGTATCATCATCCATTGTCCCAAAGAAAAGGAAAAATATGTATATTTCCCTGAAAATATTCTCATAAGACTACTTTCAAACAATACCATAATTGATGGATGTTTATAGTAATACCTACTTATAGACAAGCTTATTTCTTTTACAGCTTTATCTAGCATGTAGTAGTTCATGTATACATGGACTTCATCTTTTATGCACCCATAAAACAACCTACAGTATCAAACAGACTATGTGATAAATGTATCATCCCAAGTAAAATCACCTCTTCTTCCTCTAATTATGAATGTCAAGACCTATTCCAGCAGCAGAGAACACTGAGCCACTTTTAATGGCTCTTTTTCTCAAACTCTTCTCCCTCCTTCATTCACTTTTTAAAAATCTCTCACCTTTTTAAAGCACAGAACTTCTGTATAATTACACTCGCTCAAAGCTCACAATAGGAGCTCAAACCTGGGGTGGGAATAGTTTCACTGCAGCATGACTTTAAGGCATTTCCATTAAAATAACAGTTGGTGAAATAACCACTGTGACTTGTATTAAGCATTAAAAGAAGGAACGTTTCACCATGTTTATTATGTACTGTTCAATATTTCATTTCTCATCAGCACCCTCTTAGCTGCCTATGAAGATGGCAGCTGTACCCATAGGCCTGTTTACTTTCTTGATGATGACCACTACTGTTATTTTAAAACAGAAATTGTCTGAAAACAATCTGAATTCTCCATAAAAACTTGAGTTGAAACTTTCATTAAAATACAAGTGTTATGAGGCTCCAGACATGGTAATATGAGATGACCATGTCAAAACATTTCAAAGATCTCTCAACATCAGATAACCAAGTTAACATCCATACAATACATTGGCCACTGATTTTAGTTAAGTTCACATTTATGCTCTTCTGAAATATATTTATAAGCCAAACAGAATTTCAGTAGAAAGTTCAGGACATAAATTTGGGCGACGAGGGCTGTATCTGGGTAGAAAAATAAGGGCAGAGAATTTAACCTGCTCTCTCTCCCTCACATATGCTGTCTATTCTTTTATCTTTCACCCCTTACTTCAATTCTGTATCTCCTCCTTCCTCTTGTTTTTACCTTTGTATTTCCCTTGCCACACACGGACTCCTTTTCTACCTCTATGTCCTGCCTTCCACCTTGCCTTCTTGTTTCTTTCATCACTGTCCCAACAAACAAAATTTCCCAATCTAGAGGTCATCTTTGATATCTGAAAATCGGAAGTGCAGCAGCAGCCTGTACCTTGACTAATCTGTACCTTGTGACTTAAATGTGTGTTTTCCAAACCATATGTTCCAGATTTACAGAAGCAGCTAAGGCCAATAAGTCTGCAGAGATTTGATTGTTTAGGTAGATTTCACGCAGACTGAGGGAACTGGACAGAACTAGAGAACATAATGCAATACTTTTGCATAACAGACTTGGGATAAACCATGGGATATACATGTATTAAACCAAGCTTAACTTCCTGACAGACGCAAGAAGCACCTCTGTGCAGGTTACAAACACTAGGTCATTATGCTGTAGGAGTACATTCTAAAAACACACACTCTCCTAGTGTCCAGAGATTAATCTTTATTCTGTTCACCAAGCAGGGAAATAAATTGTTTTTTTCCATTCACTTAAATGTATAAACAGGAGTAAACACAGGGAAAGAAAAATACAAGGTTTCTTTGGAAAACTGAAATGAAGTCAGCAAGTGAAATAATACTCCTAGAGAGTTCCTGAGGAAGCAAGTTTTCCTTTGAAACAGACATGATATAAGCAAAAAACTGAGAGTTGCTGTGCAAATGTTAGTACTGACACTGCTTACAGGTTATAACTCCTAATGCAATCACTACAAACCCATGCCAGCGAAATTTTATGTCTTCCTATATGCACTGAATTAATGCTGTTCTCCTTTTCCAAGCTGAACAGTCAGCCAAAATCACCTCTACATTGTCTCCTTAGCGAAAAAGAAGCTGAAGACAAATTCAAATATTTTTGGTATAGTTCTACTACTTTTCTGTCCATAACTCTTTGGAATTTTCTCCTGCCTCTCTTCAATACGCAAACTTAAACAAAATATTAGCCAGCAGAGACACCTCCACTCGTGCATGCTTAATTTTGAGCACAGATGCATAAATACTTTTGAGTGGAGGCTGCTATAATTTCAACTAAGTTATTAATTTAAACATACTTATTATTTTAAAAAGTGGTTATGTCAAAAGTATTCCTTTCATCTACAATCACAAGTAGATGCATGTCTGAGAGGGAACCATACTCCTTACTACAAAGGCTACTAAATGGTAGATATTACAAGTTCACATTTCGAGTTGCTTATAATTTTGTCAAACTAAGCTTTTTGATGGCAAATCTCTCCACTTGACTAAAACATCTGTGTCAGATTAAGGAACTGAAAAAAAAACCAAAAAACCCACAGACAATAGCCAACTTGCTTGGGTTTACTTTCTAAAATAACTGTTAGCACAAAGAAAATATTTTAGTTTGCTCCTGTCAAAAACACTGGAAACCATTATTTCAAAAATCTGCATTATTCTGAAGACGTACAGCAAGGATAGAAAGCTTTGTGGTTTTGTGACTCTGTACACTAGTAGAAAAGAGCAGCCAGTAGCCAACCCCTGACCAAAGCCTACTGGATGAGCGAGGCACCCAATTCACGCAGCTGAATTCTTCTCCTTCCCAGAATCTGTCTTCTTCCCAAACACCCATCCTGAACAGTTATTTACACACATTATTTACTCTTCACACACGTTATTCTCTGAATGACAGTAGGCATAGTCTAGAAAATTGCAAAGAGATACGGCCCAAAGCCTTGCCAAGGAGTGCTCCAACAATGCCATGCTCACAACGTCTGCAGCTGGAAACTTGTCTCTTCTAAATTGCATCCACAGTAAGGCTGCTCCAGCCTGGGTCTAATCAGGTTTGTCCTCATAATACAAATAATGTTTTATTTCTTTCTGTATTTCAAAAGAGTGACTGTAGAAATGATTAAAACTTCATTTCTAAGGTTGGCCAAGTACATATCAGATGGCAGTGCTTTCAGCCATTACGCATCATACCCCAGATTTCAGTTTGAATATACACATTTATAAGAAATTCACATGCTTTTCTATATGGCTCCTGATTTAATGATATCCCACTATGAACCACATGTATTTTTATATTGCTCTCTTGCTCTCACTGACCCCTTCCACTGCTCTAATCTACCCGTTATCTACACACAATAGACTTACAGGAAAGTTACAAACTAATCAGTGCTTTCTGGTTTTCTTTAATTTCAGGAAGAAAACAATAAAAAAGCTTAACAGAACTGGTGAAATACCATTTAACATCACAAAGCTGGCACAAAAGTAGTTGTGTGCAAAGTTTTTTCTGATGCTCTTGTTTCTACAATTTATCTATTATTTCAAAATTTTTATCAACAGTACATCTGTAAAGCACTTCAGATTGACTAAATGAACTAAAATAAAGACATGCCTTTAAAATTGGTATTGTAATGTAGAATATGTATGTTTTACCTACACAGTGATCTCATATTATTTAGGTGCAATCAGTGGGTTAAGCTGAGATATGCACTTGCATTTTCTAGCTCAAGTTTTCAAAGAAGGAACTCAAAGCAACCAACACACCAACAGAAGCACACGGGGGAGGAGAGGGACAGCTGTAGTATTTTCCTGTTAAAATACACCACTATCTGAGAAAGACACCAAAACAAACTGAAGTAAAACAAAACAAAAGAAAAATAAACAAAGGCTATGTAGTGCCAAATTATACATACAGCACTGCAATTTTTGAGTTTAAAGAACAGCAATGTTACCTCTAAAAACTCCTCTACTAATTCATATTAAGGCTAGAGGAAATACTAATTTTTAGCTACAGCAAATATTTTAAAACAGCTGTTACAAATTACATGGGTTATTACCCACCAAAATAAGTTGCAAATCAACATGTAAGTGGTAACATCAAAAGAAAAGCATAGTCACTGTAAAAAGAACAAATACTTTACTGAACATCTTCAAATTTTGCAGACACAGTGTAATAAATCTTAATATGTGCTTTAGACCTGTTAAAAGTTAGACAAATTTTCTAAAATGGGGCTCATTTTTATGTGTATGTCCTATTCAATTTAGTAATTGCTATTAGTATTAGTAGGAATTAGTTGTAACTGGTTAATGCTAATACACTGTAACCGGGCGGAAACACCAATTTAGTGTAGTGGTTTGGTCCAAAATACTCATTACTGTTTATCTGCTGTGAGATAAGAATTAGGAGAAATGCAAAGCAGGCACCAAACTTGAAAGAATATAAAGCAGTTTATTAACAGACCTAAAAGAGGGAAAAAAAGAAAAAAAAATTATACCCCCTTCAGACTCTCCTCCTCCCCCCACCTTCCTCCCTTCTCCCACTGACAATGTGAAAAGACAACCCTTAAGATGTTCAGTCTGTTTACCACTTCCATAATAACCTTGTTCAGTCCATTTAGAAAGAGAAGTCTCTTCTTGCTCATGCTATGAAAACATTATCACAACGAGACAGCCGCCCACTTCCAAATATTGTGCAGTCCATTTAGGAAGAGGAGTCTCTCTGCCTGCGTGTGAGTCCTTTCCCCCGACTTGCAGCTTTTCCCGCAACTGCTTTCGAGGGTCCACTCTTGAAGTTTTTTGGGGTACAATTTTAAGGTTGAGCCGTTCAGAAACAAAAACAGAGGCCCTTCTCCTTCCCTGGGAGCAAAGGGTCTTCATCATCTTCATCGTTAGGACTATCTCTGGGAGCATCTCTAGGAACTGAGGTTTTCTCCTTTCCCATTTGGAGCAAAAGTCCTCATCTGGTTCATCTCTAGGGACTGAGGTTTTCTCCTTTCCCGTTTGGAGCAAAAGTCCTCATCTGGTTCATCTCTAGGGACTGAGGTTTTCTCCTTTCCCATTTGGAGCAAAAGTCCTCATCTGGTCAATCTCTCCCTGTCCAAACTTCTCATGAAATTACAGCTGCGTCAGCATCTGCCTATCTCAGCGCAGGTGCTTTTGCTCACGAGTTGAACACTCCACCCCCCATATCTTCATGAAATTACAACAGGATACTCTGATATATCATAGCTTCACAAGAGAATTTCAGCTTTAAGCATCTCCTCTCTCTCTTCCCTCAGGTTTTCAGCTCTTCACAGCAATAAAAAGGGTTAATCTCACCTCACTTCAGGATGGCCGTGGCCCAGCCTGGCCTGGCCCAAGCAGGGCCTGGCCGGGCCCACTGGCCCCCACACGGGGCCCGCAGCCACCTGTGCCAGCGCCGGAAACGAGAGAGAGCTTGGAGGGGGAGTTTGCCTATTCTTAAATGTGGATCACAGAGGTGGTCACAACTTTAAGTGGCTTAGAGAATTGTCCATATTCAAACTGGCCAGCTGATAGGTTCTATCAGTTCCCAGAGGAAACTGTAAGCACCCCTTAGCAAGGACGTCCCTTCCGGGACTATGCTTGCTAACCTATGACATACACCCATGCAGGACAATTAATATATTTTTTAAAACCAACAAACAAATCAAATAGAAGCCCTAAAAAACATGCCCAAATTAAACTGTGAGTTCTGAAGGGGATAATCTAAATATTCTGAACATAAAGAATATCCTTTCTGAGGTCAACTTAACTCCAGGTGCCAATTCAAAACTATGACACCGACACAACAAGTTGTCCCTCCAGACAAGGTAACTGCTTTTACCTTTATGTGGTTTCTGCACCTGAGGTAATGGACACAGCAGAGATCTGAATAGAGTTTAATTCAAGGTTCACGTGTAACTCTTAATCCCCAGTACAGGGTTTTTTTCTTTTTAACACAGCTTATGCCTCATCTCATCATTTCTGAAACAGGATAATGCTCATGTACCTTCCAAAATACATTTCAAGGACAAAACTAATACTGACAAAGAGTTCAACTGCAGTGCTTGTAGGTATTTAGAAATATTCAGTGGGGAAAAAATAGGTTTGGAGCATTTAGACTGAGAGCTCAACAATGCTCTGTTTGAATTAATTGAGGAACACTGTCAATTTGACATTTCAAGTGTAGTGCTTTACCAAAGAAAAGATACCACCACCAGGTCTGACCTCTTTCACAGGGGTTTTCATTTTACATCTGCTCATCACCTTTACAAATTTCTTGTCCTCTCCTAAGGATGCAAACAGGACAAATCAGCTATACAGAAGCAGTTTAATCATTCATAAAGGCAAAAGGAAAAATTAAATTTAAAAAATTTGCCCCAAACTTAAGTTCTTAAGAATTGCTACTTCTAGAAACAGAAAGCAAAAGCATAAAAGAAATATGCTTTTAAATTGGTATTTAAACCCATTAAACAAATATTTGAATACTTTATGCCTCCAGTTATTAACAAAAGGCTGAGTGGATGCATTGTTACCTTAAAAGAATATATTCAGAGAAGACATAAAATTTGAATTTAAAATACACACTCCTGCATAATGCACACATACACAAGCACACTATTAGTAATCATTTACTATGAGTTACTTCTTATTAACCTTCATATGGCTTCACAAATATTTTCATTTTTGTTTCTTTTAATTAATAATTATTTGAACTGACAGAAATTACAAATCATAATACAATTAAACAGTCAAAATATATTAAGCTTAAAAATGTGATATTTTAAAGGGTTTTTGTCAAGCAAATAAATCAATTAGTCAAACTAAGAGATTCTAGCATGTCCCTTAATGAGAATATTGACAATAACGGCTTTCCCTCTTCACAATCACAACAAAAAGACTGTCAAAAGAATCTTAATTACAGGTATTCATTAGAAAAGCTTAGAAAGCTTCTTAAAGCACCTTGTAAAGTTACAGGTATGTAACAAATACATACTAATAAATAAAACTACATTTCTGCACTTCCCTCCATACAACATTCCAGTTCTCCATTTATCAATGAGATTGTTTGGTGTTATAATTAATGTTTGAAAAAACACACCTAGTGTTAGTGAATTAAGATAATAAATACGTTTTTTCTTCCATACTATAACCATTTCAGTTTTCAAAGACACCAAATTTTCAAACTTCTACTAATGTCACAATCAGCATTAGAGTTTTAAATTGCCACATAAATCTGCGGAATCTGATTGACAGATTCGATTTCTCATTAAATACATGAGGGTATAGCTGCAAAGAACAGATGAAAAGAATGGTGACTGTCTTATGGGGTAACACGAAGCATTTTGAAAACTTACCCAGTTCTTAAACGCCTACTTGTTTATCTACGTTTCCTGATAAAATGCACATAACACATCATTTTAGATGCACTGATATTCAACAAGCAAACAACTGCCTCCTGTACTCTGCTAAGTAAATCTACCTCCAGCACGACTCGGAGGGATGACTGCTTTGACGATCTGATGAGATACGCTTCCACTTCAAGCTATCCTCAAAAAAAAAAAAGATAAAGATGCTTGGATGCTTTCCTCTTCCCCATCTAACCGTATTGACTGACCCTTCAGTCAGCCTGCTCATGGAACAAAGGCAAAGCACTACGCACTCTTCAGAGAGAGCTCCTACCCGTCCCATAACCCACACCATCAGATAGATTGACACAGTCTCTAAATAAAACCTGTCAGCCACACAAAGATAAGGCGTCATTAGCTGCGTGCAGATCGGTGTTACCTTCAAACACAAAGATACTGCATATGTTCTTTGCTGTCACAGCAACACTTGTTCCACAGGCCCTTCTAAACGCAGAAAATTTCACCCTGGCTTTCAGGAAGAAATCTTTAAATTGTGCTCTACTTTTTAAAACACATATAAGTACATCTACGTAAAATGCTTAATCAAGTGCATGAATACAGCAACATGCCCATGAGAGGTGTTTTCTAAGGTAGACATACCTACTAATTACAGAATGCAGATTTGCTCTCTTCTGCTCTTATAAAACGGAAACATACAGATCTTTGCTAGACTGTTACAGGCTCATACGCTACAAGCGAGGCAGCTGGTGCTACCTGTATGCCAAATACCCAGCACCGCCGAACAAGGGAAAGCCCGGGAGGTTAAAGTTTGCCGCGGGATACGGGAAACCTCCCGCGGGCTCCGCTGTTTGGCGTCAGCGCAGGCGGTCCCTGC
>NW_008246057.1:3282928-3301844 GCF_000691975.1 Corvus brachyrhynchos | reverse complement strand
GGGGCTCCCGGGGACCCAAGCCTTGAGTGCCTTCTCCCTGCGGAGGCGTCCAGGCATCCGCGCTGGCGACCAGCGGGGATTCCTGATGAGCGGACATGTCCCCGCTCAGGGAAGGACCGCAGTGCATGTAGCATTTCATAGCCGATTACTGCTGTGCTTTTTCACGGCCATGCATCACCTTAAAGCTCTTCTCCACATCATTCATACGCATAGATGTGCTATCTACTTACATTCGTCTATATTATTTAGGATGGGAGGGGTGCTGTGGTGCTAGCAAGAACATCCTGTTTGCCAGCTGGTTGTTTAAGGTCCACAAAAAATTTAGCTGGAGAAAGAAACAATTGTTAAAAAATGGGGGAGAAGTCCAATTTAAACACTGCTGAGTGCCAACGCTCAGCATAGACTCTCTTCCAAGCCATGCTGCAGAGACTACTTAGCACAGTGGTAAGTGGGTGCTGCTTGTCATCACCAGGAAGCTTAAATGTTTTAAGTAGAGTAAGTAGCAATTACGGGTGCCATGTTTTTCAATGCTTCACTAAACACTTCTTGAAAGTGAGGTCTGTTGAATGCATGAAAACTGCATCCCCCCCGGTTTGTAATCGCCTCTGAATGTTGGCCAGCGTTTTGGGGTTCCAGAAAGATCTCTTGGAGTCTTATTTTTGTGCTGCAAGCAAATTAACTGCTAAAACGTCTAAGGCTGGGACAACATGGCTGTTTGATAATTGATTTCATTAAACATTCAGCATTAGTCAAATGGCCTTGCAATGAGCTTCATAAGGGCGTAGGGTAAGATCAGCAGTCAAAATCTGAGTTTGTAGTAGCAAGATACTGAAACACCTGACCTCAAAAAAATAATGTGACAGCATAATACAGCAATCTCTATGACAGTTTTCACACAGATAAGGATCTCAAAGCCAGTTTTAAATTGAGTCAATTTCCAAGTGGAACCCAGTTCTCCTTGTGTGTGTATTTTCAAATGGAGCTTCGTTCACAAGTTGTATCTTCAAAGTGTTATAGACCAGGCAAATTAGTGAAGCGAGTAAACCATGCCTGCGTGGGTGATATTGCTGTCCTGTAGCAGGCAGGAGACACCTCTGCTAGTGAAGCTGTGGAATACCTTCGAGCAACATCTCGTGGCTTCATTTTACTGTGCAGGAAAAGCCTACAGCTAGCCACTAGTACTTAATTGAAGTTAAATTCACTGTTGTTTAGCACTGTCCTGCCGGAGGAACCTCTTCAAGGTCAAGCTAAGTCATCAGGGGGCAGACCACGAGTTCCCTCTGGACTGCAGAAGATTGCTCTGTCATCAGACTCTAAGAACTGCTGCAGTGTCCAGGGGGCTCCCAGCCTTGCCAGCACACCCCCACTTCATGCCATGCCCCAGTTTTGGCACACCCTGATCACAGCTGCCTGTTGGAAGCACTGCTGGTGCAGCATGGAGCCACATACATTAAAATGGCTGAGAATCAAGTGCAGCAGGAGAGCTGACACCTGTACATCATGGACAGCTGCATAGCTTAGTCTCTCTGGAGGGTGGGTTGGCTAGAAATGCCAGATTGGGTCATTCACAAGTTTAGGAGCTTAAAAACCTTCTTACACCACTGAGAGGGTTGATCTGGTTGTGACCAGGCTGAGAGATACCTAAGCTTTGAGGAAGCCCCCAGGAAGGGAAGTGCTAGTAATTAGTGCCTTCCAGGCACTAGGTGTTCTGTGAGCATATAATATTCCATTTAATGGAGTCTTCCAGGATTAGAAGGGTTGTCACCCCTGAGGTTTTGTCTTAGCCAGACAAGGCAGTCTTTTTTTCTAGGAATTTACTAGCAGCATAGTGTCTTTTGCCATCTAATCAAGGACTCCCCTTGTTTGTCAGAGACTCCCATCCTCCCAGATGTAAAATGAGATCACTTCTCTGAGGACATCCTCAAGATCCAGCCTTTGATGTTTCTATGCAAAACTGGGATAATTTGAATAAGAGATTCCTAGGTGGCAGAACTCTAAAGAATGCTTCTTTTAAAAAAGAATTTCAAAACAGCCCAAAATGTTTGTGCCCAGTGAAACTTATCCCGAATTTTGTGTATCTCAAAGGATGGCAGCAAACTTTGTAGTTCAAGTTGGTGTCATCTGGTTTCCTCAGATGCTTTCTGTTCCAAAGACCTTGTATTGATATTTAAATTGCTTTTAAATCCTCATAAGGAGGACAGCTGTCAAAAATATGTTATGTCTAGCAGAGTGAACAGTTAGATGGAGTATTGGTTCACACCTCTCCAATGAGTTTTATTAGTTGCTACTAATTTTTGTGTGCCATTCTAGTTCAGCTGTAAATATCTTCTTGAAATGAAAGAGAATATACAACCTACAGAAATCCTTTTGTACTGAAAAAGGATTGGGCAGAATATTCCCCTCACAATTCCCAAGGAAATAATCTAAAGACTTTGTTGTCTCCTCTCCTCCCAGCCAACAGATGCACTTTTCATAACACACTGCTCATCTGCTTTGCATGTCGTTCTTGTCCCTTCACCTGGTTTGCAGCAGTGAAAAACGGGGAGATTAGAGCTAACAGGGGAGAAATAGCAAGCACTGTGCCTCCCACAGGACAGTTCCAGACAGCATGCTTCAGACAGTGGTTGGGAATACTTTGCCAGAGCTCAGAGAATGAGACCTTTTCTGATCATGTGGAGAACAATGAACAGAGTGCAAAGGGAAGAGTCAGACTTTCAAGACTTGTCTTTACCAGGGTAAATGCAAATTTAGTAAATTTAGTAAACTTTGCCTGTCAAAGTCCATCCAACATCCAACTATAAGCCTTTTTTTTTTCTGCCAGCTTTCAATGTTTTGCCTGAGAGGAACACTCTTCTCCAGTCCTTCTGAAGACATGCTCTGGAACAGCCATCTCCTGATGAGCCCGGGCTAAGCCTGCAATGCCGTAGGTGCCGTGCAGAGGGGCAGAAGTGTGCACTGAACATCGGGGTGTAAGCCAGGGTAAAGCCCTCTCTCCCCTGTGGAAAGTAACTTTAGCAAGCGCACTAGTGGAGTACAGGCTTTTAAATCCTGCTCTTTGTTACGGTGTTGCAGGCAAGAGGGACTGTAATTACTGTGTCCTTGGAGCAGCTGCACAGCTAGCAGAGAAAGAGATCCTGATCTCATCATCTGCAACAGTCTCTCTCAATTTGGCAGCCTAGTAATTCCCAACAGTGGTTCTCCATGGAAAGAGTTCATATTGTTGTCTTGGGACAATTGTACTGGAGAAACACAGGGCAAAGCCTGGCCCTCTACCTAATGCAGCATAGTAGGAAAAGACTCACGCTTGTGTTCGGGAGATGTTGCTCCCTATATTTCCTGTGGTTAAAAGATCATTGGTTTGTGTTATCTTAAATCTTTTGTCCAGGCTTTTGAAATTTTAAATGCAGATGCACTTTGCATACTGCATGACTAAAAAGCTGCTGCTCAGAAGGCACCTGCAAATCCCTACATGTTTTATACTTACTTCAAAATCTCTTCAGTTATATGGTAATGTTTTTTCTAGCTGGCTCTTGATCAAGTGACAGCTGGTTTGTAAGTTTGGAACAACCACAGTTCATAAGAATAATCATGTACCAATTTCTGATCTTCCAAAATACCTTTAAAATGTTACATGTATTGACTTTCTTTTTGTCCTTCTCAAGTTCTTCTGGCTTACTAGGCAAATCTGGCTCACAGAATTTTTTTACTAACTGTTTTTAATGGCAATCATTCAGCCATGAATTTGCCAGCAATAACAAAACTGCAGTTGTGCAGATCCATAGTTTCACACTTTCCTGTTCTCATTAGAATGATGTCACCATTATTGTATTACAAAATCCATTACCATACCCAAATCTATTTATCAGAAAAATGTTTGGTTCCATAAACAATATAAGAAACTAGTGCCTATAATGTCTTAATCAAGTTTGAACACATTCTTCATGATTCTTCCTTCAATTGAATCTCCTCTGTCTCATAGTCTTTGCTCTACCTGTGCTTGTTGTTCTGTGGATTCAACTTAACTCCTCCCCTGCCTACTGTAAATCTAGAATGGCAAGAACCAAGTAGCCATTTACATACTGAAGTAAAATTGTTATTTATGCCAATGAGGGTTTTCTCTGAGCAAACAGAAAGCCCAAGTTCAAAACCTGGATGGAAGGAATCCACCTGAAGAAACAGAATAGCAGCAAAGCAGTATACATGAAGTACCCCCTGCCATTTTCAGTACCAATTCACAATCAGTTTAACTAGAAATACAGTTTGAGGAGTTTCCTCCCACAAAAGGGCACCTGCTAGCCATAGAACAAGTGTTCATTTAGTCTCCCTTGTATCACCTTTTTGGCACTTGTAGTGCTGTAGTCAGTGAAACTAAATGTCTGATTAGTGCTGAGATGAATCATCATGCTGTCAGGGAGAAGAGAGCAGAAGTGGTGGCTCAGGAGGAGGAGTATCAGATTATCCGCAATTCAAATTCAAGTTGGCTTACGTTGGTCCTGAATCCAAGTCTTCCATCCACCTCATCTACTGAGATAACATGTTCAAAAAGAATTGTAGAGTATCACATATTCTAACCGCAAGTCCCTTGCTTTTCCACTCACCCTAGTCTTTTTAACCCCAAACTGTATTTTCCAGGGAGTATGAGCTTTGTGACTTACTGCAAGCTCTGTTTACAAGTGTTACTATTCAGTAAATGCACAGCTGTTGATTTCCATTGAAATCTGTTGTTTGTAGTCCTTGATATTCAGGAGCTACAGGATACTGTCTCTTAGAAAAGTGCTCCTTTTTATGTGCCTCAATTTGGGCTCTCATAATCACCTGTAATTTCAGAAAAGTGTGACTAGAGTTTCTAAAGTCAATATAGTGAGTGCTGAATTTGTCATTAGAAGTAAACCTTCTCTTCCTAAAAGAAATGAAATAAAATGACAGTGTAGATGTAGCAGACTTCATCTATTTTGAGGATCTTACTTTGTTTGATGCCCTACTCTTTTTATAAAAATGGCATTATATACTGTCAAGACAACCTGTTAAATGGCTAACAGAGACATCTCTCCAAATAGCTGACAACAGAAAATCATCATCAGATGGAAAAGTTCCCCAGGAATTGACAGTAGGCTGCTTATGTTCAACACCTCCTGCAATCACATGGGAGCAAGTATAAATGTTGCTGATGACACAAAACCCAGTAGAGCAGTGATGTCACTGAGCTCAGGGAAGCATGGAGTGATCTGGATGACTTGTCCATTTAAAGAAAATCTTACTCTACAAGCTCCTTATTAAGTCATTGACTTCAGAAGAAAGAGTGCAAGATGTTTCTACAGAATGGTAGGACTTTATCATGGAAGGCAGCGCTTCTAAAAGAGTTTGGGCATCAGAATGGAGAAACAGCTTGACTCCAATTTCTGCTATAATTCTGCAGAGGAAGGGGCTAACGAGATTCTTGCTTGTTTCAAGAGGGAGATAGAAAATAGGAATGGGAGATCTTCCCTCTGTCGAGCACTCCTGAGACCAGTAAAAAAAAAAAGGTACAGATTTAGTGTTCATATGTTCAAAAGAATATGGAGAAGTAGGTGACATGCAGAAAAGAGACATAGAAATTATTCATAAGCTGAAGGAAATGTCTTGAGGTGAAAAGACTGGGAGAGCTCTCAGCCTTATCTAAGCACTTGTTGCTATGCTCAGTAGAAGAGGCTTATATGATCTAAGTGATAAAGAATATCAGTCTATATAGTCTAGTAGCACCTTTATGGAAAAGAATAACATCAGTCTTTCTTATCAGAGATGGCTCAACATCTTCTCTTGGAAAGTCAAGCTCTTTCATGTCACTAGAGGAACACACAAATATCCCAAAAGATGCAGTAATTCTTAGATCTTTTGAAATATGAAGCACTAGTGAAAAAA
Source organism: Corvus brachyrhynchos (assembly GCF_000691975.1). Taxonomy (NCBI): domain Eukaryota; kingdom Metazoa; phylum Chordata; class Aves; order Passeriformes; family Corvidae; genus Corvus; species Corvus brachyrhynchos. The sequence goes on along the minus strand of NW_008246057.1, from coordinate 3,295,946 downwards.
TCATAATACATATATGCTTTTAAAAACCTACAGTCACTACCATGGATGCTTGGGTTTTATTTAAATGAAAAAGAGTGTTAGTGAATGGATAGTTTTGCTTCATTTTCCTTGAGGGAGCTGAGGAATCTGATGATTTTTGAAAAATGAACTTTCTCCCTGCAAATCTTCTTCTATTAGTCCTGAGCTTAGATGTGAAATATTCAGGTATCTACTTTGTGGCAAAAACAGGGAGCAAAGAAGTAGAAATAGCTGTTGGATGGAGAACAACCCTATAATTCCATGCCTTGCATTTCTTATTAACTGTCAGTGTTCCTAAGAAAAAAAAGTCATTATGAGAATTAACTTCCGTTTCTTGGGAGCTAATTTCCAGAAGGAGGGAGTCAGAGCTGTGGAGTCTGTAGTTCTAAGTGATATCTTCTAGGGAAGAAGCAACTTTTTCAGAGAACATTAACTGTTGGCATTTTGGTTTGGATTATTTTTTGGTTTTGTGGGTTTGGATTTTATTCTGTAGGGTTGTTTTGGCTTGTCTGTTTTGTTGTTTTCTTTTGTTTTGTTTTTTCCCTGCTAGATTTAATTGTTACTCATTATATTCTTGAGGAAATTATTAGTTATTCTTGGCAAGAAGAATAAAGCATCTGCATAAGTATTGATTAAAGAGGGCACATAAGCACCAGCTGAAATATTTCCTTTGGTTTGAACCCTAATGTAGTGGTAATGTTCCTGCAGATTTTTGTTGGCGAAAAACTGAGAATAGCATTAGTGAGTAAAAGCACTACTCTGACCCTAGCGTGTTTCTCAGTTTGGACATCTCTGCACACCTACACACAGATGGGGTTGGGTAGGTAGACACACTGGACTGTATGACAGACACTTCAGTGTCCCAAAGGCATCAGGCAAGGTGGGTTCAGGTATTGCCTAGTCTGAGAGGGAAGACGTGCCTATAGTTGGAAGGGCTACTTTTGAGAGCAGAACCTCAATTCAAACTAGCAGATCCTAAAGGACAAATGTGGATGTGCTGGAGCTGTGCACTGGAGTGTCAAGTCTCCATTTTGTCTTAGGGTGTTTTGTTTATACAAAGTTGTGGATGTGCATTTGATTAAAATATAATCAAAATGTAATGACCTCTACAGATTCAGGAACAGAAAGACTGTTTTTTATCTCTCTGTAAGTGTATATGTATGGATGTATAAATAAACACACATGAATTTGTCTGTATATGACTTACTGTTTCTATTTTGGCAGAATATGAAGACCCCAACCTATTAATCTATGAGTGCAGTTGACTTGCAGTGAATTAAAACTGGCTATTTAATGTAGACTTATGGATCATCAAAGAAAGTATGTGATTATTTTTTATACTTTTATAAGGAGCAGAAATATTTACATTTTTAAAGTACAATTCATAATTGCACCACCCTTACAATATTCCAACTTTAGCCCCAGGAGTGGAATATAAACTGTGCCAGACATGCATTCCCATGAGTTTTTATCGTTGTTTTCGACACAATCTATTTTTATTCAGTTCTATGGGAAATGCACACACTTTGTGCAGTTGCCAGAATGTAATTTCCCAATGCCCCTTATTTATTTCAAAGTGTGCTTTTTTTGGATTCAAGTGCTTTTGCAACAGCACTTTTTCACATTTTATCATGTAAGTGCTCCTTGCTCATACTGAACCCATTTGGTGAGGACAATATGTGGACCTGAAAGGGCAGCCACATAAACTAGCAGAAACCTCCCACGCTGGCCATAGTGGTTGGTTCTCCTTCCTTTTTTGGGGTCTCCCATTAATTGTGTTCGCTCCACCTAAGGGCTGCATGCAGGGAGCTGGGGGCAGAATTCTTGCTTTGTTCAGATTCTGCTGGGTGTATCAGAGCCCAGCGGTTGTTGGGGAGATGGTGCTGGCCTGCTGAAATCCCTCTCTTTGGGCCTACCCTGCAGGACAATTTGGAGGCTGCCTAAATCCACAGATTAATCCACAGCAGGTTAATCCTTAGGGACCATCTAGGAGCTGGGACTAGCCGGAATGGATCAAGCTTCAGCCTGGTTCACAACACAACCATTGCCTGAGGAGCAATGGAGAGGTTCGAGATGATGATGTACAGATCAGATTTTGCTGTAGAACCTGCCCCAAAAGGACAACTTACCTCTGTGAGGACACGGTCCTTAGTCAACATGTCCACTAAAATTTGCATGGTGCTTTCCGGGTCAGCATAATTTTCTGTCCTAAGGTCACTTTGACTTGATAGACTTTTTTTAAAGGGTTCATTTTTGTGTCGAAATCAACTTGACAATGTCCTCACATTCTTACATACCATCCTGTTAGATAATTGCCATAAAGCCTGGTCAAGGGCTCTCATGTTCAGACACAGTTGCAGTTCTAGGCCACTCCTTTATAAAGCACCACTGACACTTTTGCATTTAAATAGGGCACCACTGAAGAAGACCTCTCCAAAACTCCCTTGCAGTGCTGCTTAAAGGACATTTTAATACTTGCCCCAACCCTGACTTATCTGCAGTACAACATCACAGACCCTGCACCATAACATCTGCATAAATAAGTGCCCTACTCTTATCTCACAGCATTCTCCAATAAAGCCTTCAGACAAATAGGGAAAGGAAGAAATGTGGTCTTGTGACCAGGCACTGAGGTCAGTAGTCCTTCCTACTTCGGCTGTATCTGCCCCAATTTATACCTGGCAGCTCAAATGTGAGTTTGTTCCTGGAGGTTTGGCCTGACTGCTTGCAGAGAGGGTTGGTAACCCCTTGTAACACACAGAGCAAGGATCCAGGGTCAGGGTGCTTCCCTTGCCCTGTGGATTTCTCCATCATCCTCCTGCCATCTAGATGACGGCACAGCTTTGTCCTGCAGGGACTTGGACAAGGAGCAGATGGGTTTGGTAGCAGCTGGCAAGGCACATGGACTACCGAGATGCAGGAAAGTGAGAAGGTTCTCCATGGGTCTGAGCTCATGATTAAACCTTGAAACTATGGTCCATTGCTGGCAATGAGTCAGGAAGAAAGGCTGCGAGGTTACAAATGTTACACGTTTTCCTTAGCAAGTCTCCTCAAACTGCTTAGGCCTTATAATTGGCAAGGCAACAGGCAAAAAGCAGCCCTCTCAAGGTCTGACAACCTTATAGCCTGCCAAAGCCCTATAACTCATGAAGGAGAGAGAAATATTTTGAAACTGGGCACCTGTGGGGAGCCAAATTTCCGTGAAATGGCATGGAAGTGGAGCCTCTCAAACTGGCAGTGTGAAAAGAAGCCTCAGTCCAGGTCCTTCCACAGACTTCACTGTGACAAAAACATCTTTCCGTGAAAGGCAAAGGACTCCCACCATGGAAAGGGACACTGCTGCACTTCTAATCAGCCTTCAAAATTACTGTTTTCCAAGATCATCTACCAAGATCATGATACCAAAAAAAAATCTATGTTAGGCATAAATTGCAGAATGCTTTCTTTCTCCCAAAACAAAAAGAAAAAAAAACAACTGTATAATCAAGAGCTGCAAGAGCTGTAGGCTTGTCCTTGGTAGCATCTCTGGGCTGTCAGATACTTCGAAGTTTTGGATTCTCAGAATAAGACAAGTCTTTCTTTCTCACAATTTGTATAGGCTGTTATGAGCAATCAGCTAAGGCATCCTAGGACCCCTGGGCTGAAACGGGTCTGTGCAGACAGCACAGCTTACAAAGTCCATATGGATCGGCATGCTTCTCAGAATCATATCCTCTCACTTTCCTGAGTTCCCTTCTCATGAGCGTGTGCGTTTAAAATCCAGGTTTCTCTGGTAGCCCCACAGTAAAAGTTCTAAAGGTTCCTGTAACAGGCCACCAGGGTAGAAACAGCAGCAGAACTTCAAAACAGCAGATCTGCCCTTTCCATAAGAAAGAAAGGGAAGTGTAGTTGCCCTAGAGCAGTCACTCTGAAAGGTAAGAGTCACTCATGAAGCATCCATCTGGCTGTCTGTGAAAACTAGGTCCTTGTTTTGATGTTCTTTTTTGAAAGGTGATGATGAAGTAATGCAGCAAGAATGCAGACACAGAAGTAGGGGGATTTTTGGGTGAGAAAATTCTCCTTGACCAGTCATTTTCCTGACAGGACCAGTCATCTTTCAAAGTAAGTCCTCAAATTTTTATCCTTCTCAAAAATGCCAAGATGCGTCTGGAAAGACTGCAATATGGATACTTCAGAGATTCCCTGAACAGAAATAGAAGAGGAAGATGCAGACAGCAGATAGCCTCCTTTACTAACATTACACAGCCAGATTGTCCTGTGGGAACTGGCAACAAGGTCCAGCTGATCTTATCCTTTTTGTAAAATAGGATAATGATTATGGGGAATACAGAGAGATTCTCAGTGTGTGATCGGTGCCACACCACTGCCCTGGCCAGTTTCCAGAGGGATACTCACCAGGCTGAGATCTTTTACTTAATCCATAAACTGCTAGCCTAGTTTTATGGTCCTCTCCATGGAATCAATTCCACATGGATTAAGATACATGGAGAAGCCCAGTCATCACTGCAGCTAGGGAAGGAACCTGGGCTGGGGTTGCACTGGTCTCCTTGCCTGTCCTGGGAATGTCCAGATCAGGCTCATCTGCAAATCTGGTGTGTGCTTACAGAAATGAGAGAGTTCTTTGTGAATCTCTACCATTTCTTGCTCTTTCAACACACATGGAGAGAGAAGGGAGCACCATAACACGCCAGGAAGAAGGGCTGACTCCTTGCAGACCTTTTCTTCGTCTGCACCTCTGTGTGTTGTTACATATCTGGTGTGGGCAGCACTGTGTCCCTGCTTGATATCGGCCCAGCTGGATGGCAGGTCAGGAGGACAGGAATGGGGAGGGAGGGCAGAGAAGGGCAAGCAGTCAGCAGTGTGCTGGCTCTCCTGAGACAAAAAGACATCATATCCGAGCAGAGGCCATCCTGGAGAACTGTAACTAATCATACCCTGGGCTCTAATGTGCCCAGATGCAAAGGAAATTTCAGTTTCTTAGAACTGAAATTTTTCATATTTGATAGCCAGAAAGCAGTGAACTTTCTGCCATGGAGATGGTCTCAGTGAAAGCTGGCAAGGAAACCTTCAGCCACCACATCCCTCCCTTTGTGAGGGGAAGCTTTGGGTACAGAGATGGGCACACTCCTTCATGCTATGGAAATGGCACAACACTCCTTAGTGATGGAGGACAGTGTGGACCCAATACTGACTGTATCATAGTAAAAAAGATTTGCATTCACAGAAAACAGTAGGCTTTGATTATGCCTACATTTTACAAGCAGTTAAAACCTTTCATGTCCTGCCAGTGTTTCAGTGCATCATGTACAGAACCAGTACAAAGCTCACTGAAGATGGTAGAAAGCTGCTGCCCACTACAGATGGTGTTAGGGTCAGGCCCTACTGGATTCAAATTATGTCCTCCTGTGAAGTGGTAAGTTAATGAGAGTTGAGAAATGTCTATGTCTCCAGTCTAAAAGACTATGTCTCATAGTCTTTAAAATACAGAGAAAACCACAGAATCATGGAGCAGCTGAGGCTGGCAGGGACGTCTGATGATTGTGTGTTTCAAGTCCTGCCTGTTGCCTCTTGCCCTGTCACTGGCCACCACTAAACAGTCTGGCCCTGGCTCCAGGATGAGCAGTCCCAGCTCTCTAAGCCTCCCCTTGTATGCCAGACATTACAAGCCCTTAACCAATGGCCCTTGACTGGACTCACTGTGGTATGTGCATGTCCAGTACAACTGGAGAGCCTTCATCCTGCCAGGGTGCCACCGAAAGGCAGCACAGCCATCTGCTGTGTCAACCACTCCTCCCAGTTTTGTATCTTCTGCAAACCTGCTGAGGCTTCTCTCTGTCCCACCACCCAGACCACTAACACAGCTGCATCCTAACACAGGGTGACCCCTGGGATATGTCACTGGTGACAGTACCCAAGCTAAAGGAACAGGGAAGGATTTTGTGCCTGGAAGGCTTTAATTTCTGCAGGTCAATATATGGATGTATAAGAAGAGTTCTTTTAAAGGTTTATGGAAGAACATACTTTATTGGAGACAGACTAATGTGTTAGAATTTATTTTGAAATGTCTATTATTTAAAAATATCTACTACTTAGTAGAGCATGAAACATCATTTCATTTTAAACGTGCAGCATTTAAGACTTGGACTTTTAGAACATGTAGATATTTTAAAATAACTCCATTGTGTAAACAAATCCTTGCTTAATAGTGCAATCTCTTGAAAATATTCTAAATAAATTAATTGATGGCTTTTATTTTCTTTCTGTGTCTCAACCATTGGCATTCCTCATTTTAGATGTCAACATTTCTATGCCTGGAAGCTGGAGAATAAAAATAGTTACACTCTAAAAAAGGGACAGTGCTGAGGGTGAAAGGTCCTGATCTTGCAAGTTCTTGCTCACATGGAAACTCAATGACACTACTGGGTGAGGAGGAATTACCCAGCAGAAATTACAAAATGAGGCTGAGCTCTGCTACTAAAGTGGTAATAACTCAAACATGGGAAAGATTATTCACTCTCCGATGAAACAGAAGGAGCCTGGCTGTACAAATCTGTAAGTTTTAAAGAACCAACCAGGGTTGAAACTCACTGGAAATCTGTTTTGAAAACAGATGAGAACCTCCTGCTAAGCTGTTAGACTGCAGGGATGTTTCAACAACTGGGACTTTTTAGGGTTTTTGTATTGAACATAGATGAGCTACAGGGATTTCAGGCCTATTTGGAAGCCAACTATGTATTCATGTCATTACTAATAATGCCTTGGGCTAGACAGAAAGCTTGAAAACTATTTGTTTACATAAATAAAAAACAGTGCATTTTTGGAGTTACTTCATTGTATGGCCTTAAAAAGAGTCTCCTTGGCACAGTAAGATGACCTTATCCTTAGAAAAATAGTATTATATGTCAGAAATATCTTTATTTTCTGACACAGCAGGACAGAAAAGCCACTTTTATTCCAAGGAATCCAGCTTGTCCATATGAAACCTGAAGAGACTGAACACATCATGGCAGTACAATATGGTTTCTCTGACTCTTGAGATAAGGGTGAGTGCCTAATGGCTGTTTTCCAAACAAAGAGCATTCAGTTAAGAACCAGGGTACATGTCAAGGAGGTTTTAAAGGGGAACATTACTCATAGCTCAGGAGTGGTTAAAGAATATTAAATAGGCCACAGAACTCTATCTCTTCTTTCACTACAACAAGTAAAGGCAAAAAAATTCCCCAAATCTATAAATCTTCTATTCTCTGGCCCTTTTCTACCTGGACCACCATCTCCTCTGATTCTGAGCACCTCTGTGCTGATCTTCAACTGAAATTTGCCAGAAATGGCAGCAGCCCACTTCCAGGATTCTGGGATGGTCCAGTTGGTGTGACCAGACCCTGCATGAGGTCTCTGCCACACCTGGACAGTTTCAAAGTCATTTGCAGCAAAAGGCATTTACCACGGTGGAAGGTCCATAATTCTTGATTCTTCAAAACATCTCAACTAATGTAATTTCAGCTAGGAGTTCTCAGCCTGCAAACAGGCACCTAAACTTTTCAATTGCTGGTCCCATCGCCCTTTTCTCCTTTTAAGACCTTTCTGATTTTCCCTCTGAGAGATGATGATCCCATGAGTAATTAACCACTTTCTAACTTGCTTCTTCTCAGTTGTTTGTGGCAGACACTCCCCAGCTGTATGTTGGAAATGAAAACACTTCTCTAGTGCAAGGTTCTTTGCTTAGCACATCTTGGTGGTTCTCTCATGGAGAAAGTAATGGACAATACAGAAATCCTTTCTGTTGTCTCAGTGCACTAGATTCTCCTTCTTCTCCACCTTTTCGACTGGAAAAAAATGGTTCTTTGAACAGATCTAATATAGCTTCTTACATGGGAAGTTCTGTAGAGAGTCTTCCTCTCTGTGTATGGGTAGGTCTACTTTTAATCAATGCTGATTTCCTTCCTTACTTTTGGTTGTCTCTGAGCTTAATGGTTGTATTTGGAATAACAGAGCATTTACCATCTCCAGATCTCAGTGGTTTCCTCTGTTGTTCTTGGTTGTGTTTTCGTAAGCAGTTGTGTGCCTATGGACCTTTGTGCCTGGCCAGCTTTCACTGTTGGATGAAGGTCTAACATTTTATTGCTCAGAAGCATTTTTGTAAATAATACATTTCCAGTGTAAGACTGCAACAGATTAGTTTCTTTCTGGGGGGAAAGATCAGAGGTCACAAAGAAATGGAAATGTCATGTTTTTGTGTTAGTTCAAAGGCTGTTCTTGGACCTTGTTGGTGACTAAGCTACTAAAAACTGAACTGGCCTGTCTGACCTTACAAGAATATAATCCATCAGAAGAGATTCACAAATAAATTGGGTTTTTTCTTTTTTCTTTAGATTGGCTAATTTTCTGAGCAAAGTAAACTCATATATTACATTAAATATGTCTCCCACCATTGTTTATTTGCAGGCCTGTTCTTTAAAGGATAAGCCAACTTCCTCTCAAATGCAGTTGATTTCTCTGACTCACTCTGACAGCTGTGACAGTCTGTTTGTCACAGAGCTACTGGTACATACCAATTTATACATTAAAAGTAGCTGGAGGTGGAGCAGTCTCATAGGTGGGTTTAGAACCTTAAAACATTGTGTGAAGATTCATCAGATTACTCCCTGGTTTTGTTTGCTTGTTTTTTTAATGATGACATTACTTTTTAACTTTGTGCTTCAGTGCATTGTCTTACAACAGTGACTCTTACCTGGGAAAAATACCACCCTGGAGTGTCCCGGTTATGCTCCATGCTACAGTATCCAGCATGATTCTATGGCAGTGTGGGAACACATCAGGCCAAAGCCAGTAGCAGGCTGTTTGCCATTCTGGGGAGAATTGTTTCTGGCTCGGTACCATATGCCTGAGGGTGGCATGTGTCTTCTCAGGAAGGACAAATTGCTCTCCTTCATCTTTGGCAAGCTCCTGCTGGCATGCCAAAGAGGCCTATATTTAGTACTGGTACTGTTTAGCCAACAAGCTGGGAAAATTGTCATGATGATGTGACTAGAGATTTACCAAGGCTGTTTTCCAAGAGCTGAAGAAGACATGGTTGAAGTGAGCTTTGAATTTCCAGCTTTGAATCTTGCTGCTCCTGTTTTCTCTGGGTACAGTACCTCCTGCTCCCAAGCCCAGGCCTGTGGTGTTGCAGCTTGAACTGAGCTCATTTACTCCGCTTTGGCATTGGTGGGATTCCTACAAAGCTGGCTATTTTGATATACATCTTGGTACCCAAAATTCTGCTCTCCATGTTCTGTTGAATCCTGGCTGTAGCTGTCACTGTTCCTGCTCCCCCAGTGACACGTGCTGTCTTGGCTGCCTGAAGCACACATGGTCCAGGTGTGCTGAGAGCAGAGATCCAGAGAGCAGCAGCAACTGTTCCCATCAGAACCCTCTTTGCCTCTCGTCTGCACTGGGCACGTGGCTTACCTAGAATTCAAAAAGCTCATGAGACTGGAGGAAGGCAGTGTGAGCCCTGACACTCACTGTGAGAATTTCACCTCCTCTGTTCCTTTCTGTTGTGAAACAACAACATCAGGAACCTCCCAAAGAACTGGAGCAACACCGTGGGGTTATCGTATTTCTTATTCATTTTATTTATCTTTTTTCCACCCCAAACTGGCCACAGGCACATTCACTGTTCAACAAGAGCATCTGAAGATCCTTTTCCTGAAAGGCCATGCCTGTGGGAAGGTCTCAGTTATCTGCTGTTTGTTGTTGAAGTTGAAGTTGAAGTTACATTTTCAACTGGAAATTTACTCTATACTTAGGCTTTGCATACATAGCAGTGCTAGAAAGAGGGTGAAAGAAATTACCTCTTGAGGAAAAAAAAGGCAAATGTCCCAATGTAAATATGATTTTATTGCTTTTATTTAAGCTGTGTGAGGGAATGGAGATTCATAGGGGAAAAGCTAAACTAAATAGGCTTTTTATTAACAAAAACTTTTCAAACACATGCTCTGCTCACAACTCAGCTCAAGATACATGAAAAAAAAGATTAAGGAGGACTCTAATTCTCTAATTTCATATCCCTTCCTAAAAAGATCTATATGACATTTTTACTTGTATCTTGATACACATTCTCATAAGCAAAGGAATTTTGGAGTTATTCTTAAAAATATTCCCAAAATGTACCATAATCCTTTGCTTGGGCATTTAAATCTTCTTTTCCATCAGAAATAAATGTTGCTTTTGGCTGTTGTAGATACAGCCAAAACATGAAAAATCATCTGTGCTTGGGTTGGCTATAGTGGAATTTTCTCTTCTACATGCTAGGCAGGAGGTTCCCAGGGCCAGCTAATACTGCACACGTTTTCATTTGCAGTGTTGGTATTGCCGGCAGGATATTGCATAATGAAGAGCACGGTATTGTCCTTTTTCCCTGTATGTCCCTTCTGTGCGCATAAAAATTAGGTTGTTCTGCTGATTTAATTACTGTGAGATCATCTTCTTAGGCATCTTGTCACAATACTGACATTTCTTGTGGAAGTTTTAAGTGATTTGACACTTCTTATCATAGTACAATTGCTAGCTTGTCTTCCAGTGAACAAATGTTGGTTAATAATTGTTGGCATTAGAAACAAATCACAGCTTTTGCTTATTTTCAGTAGTTCAAGGAACTAGGGGAAGGTCTTGACAACCCTAATTTGCTGTGCTTAGTGTCTATTTTTGTATATTTCTCAGCTTTCTGTCCATTGGGCCAAGAAAAATCTGGAGAGCAGGTTGTGCATGTCTGGGACATCCACTGTGTACAGACCTGTTAAATCCCTCAGATGTTTGTTGCTGACTATTGCTTTAATAAATTCACTGCAGGTCCCTTATGTAGCAAGCACCGCCACATGGTAACTCAGAGCTATGAACATTCTTCAGGTCATGAACTCCCTCCAGTCGATTTATCTGCCAGGAAGGTATTTGCTTGCATCTTCCAATGGAGCCCTTTCTCTGTGAATGAAGCAGCATTAAGACAAGTGCAAGACACAAACCAGTTGTTGGAGGACAATACACACTCCTACTTTTAGCTTGGTATTAGGCTTCATAAACCATAAATTTTAGGAAAAAGTACATGGTGAATTAACAAGAAACATATTACTCCTGGCAATCTGTAGAGTCTAAATGGCATACATAGACATGAAAATGCACTGAAGATTGATGTTTCTTCACAGCACACCACTCCCCTCACAGCCTGTGAGCTTTGTGGGGCTCTGTCACAGCCTGATTTGCTGTATTGTCAGCTCCCAGGTTGTTTGATTGAGTTTGAGAAACTACCATAGTAATCAGCTGTCACAGGTAATGGTTTCCTCTGAGTTTAGAAAGAGCAGCTGCCAGCTTCTGCTGCGCTCTGTTGGGTGCACCGGGCACTGCTGCCAAGCTCATTGGGTTCTGGTTCTGGGGTTTTGAACAAAGGAAAGGAAGCAGTCTCTAGCTATTTCTGATCATTCTTTCAGGGGAAGTAGTGCACAGCCCACTCCCCCTGCGTGTATCTTTTGAGAGGTCTCCCGAGTATCTTTCTCTGAGCAATTGAGGTGTGTTATTTGTAATGACCAGGTACTGTTTCTGTAGTCCCTACTCCAGAGCTAACTCTGTCTCTGCCTTCCACAATTCTTTGGTAGCCAAAAATACTTCATTGTTCCACAAGCTAACCAGAATTACTAAATCCTCCTCAAGGATTGAATGGCCTTAAAGATTCAATGTCTCATTGGTCTCATTTTGTCTTCTAGTAGGCGCTGAGCAGTTTGGGGGAATTACCAGTTTCTCCAGATTTTGGGGGTTTTTTTCAGCCTTTTGTCATGATTTTTTTTCCTATGGGCTTCTGTGTTTTCATGCCATACTTTTGTGTCTTTTAAATCATTCCCTTTGTGGATTTGTGAAATTTCTGACATCCAGAAATATTTCTTTTCCCTGTTTGAATGGAAATGTTGCCACATGGGTGTTTGTTCCCTCATGTACACTCATGGAGCTTCTCCCTGTAACAGTGCCAGCAAGTTGTCCACTTCTAGTGGTGTTTAAATTGTGTTTCAGGGGTTGTGGCATCCTTTTCTGGAGGTCTTGCTCTGAACAAATCCTGGCAAGCTGTTACCAGCTATACTGTTGTTTCTAAGCCTTTTTGACAAAATGGTGCATTTCATTGTTTTCCTGTGATTCAGTTTCAGGTTATAATCTCTTGATCTTCTAACTAACACTAATAAATATTTCTTGTAGTTTATATTTGATACTGCTTTAAATTAGGATATTGCAAGTATGACAAAGATTTTTCCCTATATCCTTTTTATTCGCCTATCTCTTGCAAAGATTGTATTCTAAAAGGTGTTCTCTGAAGCACTGCTTTACAGGGAGTACTGAAAGGAAGTGCAGTTGCTGATGCCACTAGCTAGATTGACCGTGGAGTTGGACAGCATGCACATGATACCAGGTGGGAGAACTAGACTGTGGTGGCCCCACACAATTTTTTTTTTTTTGAGTCTTGGACATTCTGAAAAAGGGCTGTATTTCTCTTATTATTGCACTTAACTGCATTAAGGTTTATCCACTTTTCAGTCCAGTGTGTACTCACTATAAAGTTTTTCACTTTTCTACCTTGCGCCCATTGGTAAGAGTAGTTGGGAGGGTGAACACAGAGCATTAAACCTGGGAAAGCTTGGTCTTCCAGTGCTTTGCACCTTGAAGCACACACACAAAGCATTTCCTCATTTCTCTTGCCGTTTGTTTCCTTTTCAGAGTCATGAGAACTTTTAGCAAGCTTCTCCCAGTACAGGTGTTGACAGCATCTCCAGCTACCAGTACTTTTGACAAGTGGTTCTTTTGCTGACATTCAGCTGTGCATTTCCTGGCTGTAAGATGCAGACAGTTTATCCTGGTTTTAGATTTTGAGGTCCAAGAAACAGCAACAAGAGAACAGAAATGAGGAATTAGGGTGAAGATCTTGAGCAGCAGCAGCAGCAGCAGCAGCAGCAGCAGGCGCAGCAAAAAGTAAATCAAACTTTTG
>NW_008246057.1:3245239-3282440 GCF_000691975.1 Corvus brachyrhynchos | reverse complement strand
GGGGAAAAATTTGGAGCGGCGGCAGCAGCAACAGCAGCAGCAGCAGCAGCAGCAAATAGTAATTCATACTATGTGTTTACCTACTGATTTAAAAAAAAGAGCAAAGTTTATGTTTTACAAACTGTATTTACTCTCATTGGATAGTCCTAATAACACTGCTACTTTTGTGGCATGAATGCCATGAAAGGGCCTTTCAGTAATATACTCTATCTGCTGAGGTCTAAACTCTGCAGAGTACACAGTTCATCCTGGCACTTACACCCTGACTCTACACCCCTTTTTGCCAGAGCTGCTGCCACTGGGTCCCTGTTTCCCTGGGAGGGCTGCAGCTGCACCCAGCAGCCACCTCTTTCCCACAGAGTTGGTATCAATCTCCACAGGACCTTTAAGTCTCTGGTCTTGTTAGAAGCCACTCTTCACCCTCATTTTGGTGTGTTGTTGCAATGACAGAATCCCAAGAACTTCTCTGAAATACTAATATGTAGCTAATGAGCATCTCCCTATAATTGCCTGCCTTTGCATGAACTATCACCTTGAATTGAAAGGTCCCTGCCTGGAGTGTTTTGGTTTCAGACTACTTTAAAGTTACTGAGATCTCTGGATATTTTTCTCTCCAGGTAGACAGAATTACTATTTTACAAGGTTTGGAAAATACATCATATTCTGTGAGAAGGAAACAGGTTTGTGAAACAGTGATGCTGTCATGAACGTCATCAAAATGAAGGATAACTTTGGCTGGAGGGAAAGCATATCCTGAGGAGACCTGTTTAATTCACCAAGATGCTTTCGTGCAGACATCTGACAGCTGAGCAGAGGATCTGCCATCCTCCATCAGAGACAGAGTCTGTCCAGGCCAGTATCCTGTCCCTGACAGGGACCAGCTCCTAATACTTCAGAGAAAAATGCATTTCAATCATGATGGGAAATAACTTCCTCATGGGATGAGTTTAATGCCAGTCTCAGACACTTGCTGGTTGATTTGGGGAAGCAGCACTAGACTACCTTTTTTGGTGTTTTGTTTGTTTGGTTTTTTTGTTGTTGTTGTTAATCTCAGGTTGTTTAACAGTAAATACACTGACCAAATTCAGTTCTGGCCATATCTTGAACTTCTAATGAATTCTTTATAATTAACTGCATTGTGGCAGCATATTTCTTGGGCTATTAAATAGTCATAGCCCTCATAGCCTTTTGCAGGATAATTAGTTTTGATAAAGAAAGATATATCCAAACGCAAAGGAGGATCTGGTACAAATTCCGTAGTCTTAAAACTGTTTTGTACTATGGGTCATTAACATTTCTATTTTCTTTCGATTTCTCCTTTCAGGGATCATTTCTGGGTATTCTTCATTACATTAGATTTGACTTTCTTATGTACCTACTCATTGTTTATCTTATAAAGAAATGCTGCTATCTACAGTGTATTATTTTCCTTTTTTTCCTTCATGGACTAATAAATGGATCAGTGGTAAACTCTGACCATAGACACCAGACCAAAGACAGCTTTGAGAGCGTGACCAACACTGGCATGCAGTAACTCCTAATGCTGAACACCAAGTGACTGCACCCACGTGTGGGATGTGCTCGCACTTAGGAGATACAGCACTTCTGCCATGCACAGGAATCTTTTGTTAGCTAAAATTAACTGGCACGTGTTTCTGGCAGTGCTGCTGCTGTTTCCAAAGTGACAGCCTCTTCTTTTGCATCCCCAGGAGAATACCTGAGAAATGGCACATCTTCTAAACACTGCCTACCTGCCTTCCCCAGGCTGTGGAGGGCTCTTGCCATGTCAAGTGCTGCCAGGCACCCTCTGAAACAACAAAGCTCCATTCTCAGGGGTAGGAAGGAATTTATCCTGTCCAGTGTTCACTTGCTCATTATCAACAGGCAGGTCATCAGCCTCTCTCTTGCTAGCTACGACACCCACTGATGCACAAAAAGCCAGGAGAAGCTGTGGCCTTCTGTCTCCTTGTATCAGCAGACTAGAAGAGGTCACCAGTGCCCCTTTTCTCTAAAGAAATAATGATGTGCATATCTCACGTGGGTATAACCATGGCATTTGTATCTTTGGTCAGTTCTTGTTATTAACTGTGTAACTGCAGAAAAACAGTTCCTCTTTCTCTCTGTTTTCTCCAGCACGAATCTTGCTTTCTGTCAGTATGCCACAAGATTTCAAATGTATTAATACCTCTTTGGGCAAATTCTGGCTTCCAAATGCAGAGTGGGGTAAGCACAGAAGGAATGTCTTCCTGTTGACTTCTCTCTAGGAGAATTAGTGATTTCTGGAGTGTTGTTTCTCACATATATTGAGTAAGTTGCAATGAGAAGATTCATGAAAGCACATCAGTGTTTCTCAGACACTTCAGAGTTGGTGGGATGCCCAAAGAGCCCACCAGACTGCAAATGGTATCCCAGATTTTATTAATTTTTTATTTTCAAGACTACTTTACACAAACTACATTATAAAGGCATTAGCACAGAGTCTGAAATCTATATAAATGTTGGGACGCGGACTTGCAGAATGCTGCTGGTACTCAGGAAAAAGGTTTATAATAAAAATACAACAGTTGCAATTTTCATTGATATTTTTCTGAAGTCATTTGTTCATACCTGTATTTATGTATCATTGATTACATTTTAGAAAAAAATCTGCTAAACATGTTAAGTCTCAATACTCTGTTAATGATAGGGTTAATCTATCTTCTAACAAGTGCAACCAGTGTATTCAATGAAGATCTAAATATAATCACATTGTACACCTTAGCTCCATTTCAACTTCTCTTCCTGTCCTGGAATATAATTAGGATGGAGCCTTGGGGACACACTCACTGCTAACCAACATCTCAATGACCTTGTTGGGGAAAAAGAGATGTCAAGTCACAACTGAGTCTGAGGCACTAACTCTAAGAAGAGATTTGAATTTCCACTGTTAGGTGCAATCGTAATGTGAATGAGACTACCAAGAAAATATGATAGACCTCAAAGAAAAAGTCACCCTTAAAACAATTTCCAAAAAATAATCTTAAGGCTAACAGGAGGCAGTGATGATAATTGAGACCTACATAGAAAATTTAGTAATTTTCTTTTTCTGCGTGTTGTGTTAGAGCTTCTGAAAAAGGTTAGGGATTAGTGACTACTTTACATTTCCTGGTTTATAACCCTTAAAAACCAATTATTCTAAAGGGTCAGTGAGTTTATGCACTGTGAGACTCAGGAAATTGTGGTTCAGCCTCCTGCTCCAGTAGTGGCATCTGTGCTACAGCTGCAGCTCTCCAGGCCTTGGGAACGCAGCTGCTGCTGCAGAACGGGACAGCTGCGCTCTGTCTGGGATGAGCAGACATGTCCTTGTGCCCACCTCCTCCTCACCTGAAAGGCAGTTCCTCTGCCCCCTGAGGCTGGATTGCCTCGAACCACACCTCTGCCTTGTTTCTCCTTGTGCCAGGGCTTGCCAGAAAACAAGGTCAGTGGTGGGTGGAGGTCTCCAGAGGGACACAAAATCCAGCTGGTGATCAGCCACGATTGCATAGCCATTTATAAGGAGATGCTGGTGCCCACAGCTTGCTCCATAGGTAAAGAGGAGATTTGGCAGCTACTTTTGATCTCCCAGGAGTCAAACACCCACACCCAGAAGACACAAGGCAGCCTAGCACTGCCCAGGCAGCCCAAGCACAGGCTGCATGGGCAAGGAAAGCAATGACAGGCCTGGGAATTTGCTCAGCATTGAGGTGTTTTAGGTGTCTGCAACAAACACAATTCAATATAGCACATTGTAAATTGCTGATAAAAATCATCAGCCTCAGTTCAGTGCAGGACTAAACTACTTTCCTCTGGGTACAGATCTCTTGTAGACCTTTTCCTGCAAATGGAGGCTGCTTCAAGAGTGCCATTTCCCTTGAAGTTGTGATTAGCATTTATTTCCCCATGCTAGAGTTAAATTTAGCAGTAGATCTTATTTTTTAAAACTAGGAACTTACTAAAATCTTCAGATTTTTCTTCATAAAACATACCAGGAATGAATAAAGTGCTCTTAGAAAGTGGCAATATTCTATTCACATTTAACAATTACAATAATTGCAATTCTAACACTATAACTATTAAAATTTAAGATATCTGACATCATACAGAATTATTAATACGGAACTAAAACACTTCCTCTGAGTGGGACTTTAAATATGATTTCTTACTGAGATAAGTCTTTAAGAAACTGGATAAAAAATATTTATAGGTATTTTGGGCTAAGCTGCTTATTCATGAATAATAATCAAATGAATAGAACATGTCATTTTATTTCAGATCTATAAAATACAAATCTAAAAATATCATTTTACAGACAATATTCACCATTTAGTTTATATTTTAGCATTTTCTAAAGCCTATCTTGCACAGAATAATAATGTAACAGAATAACAAAATAGTCTACATTTTAACCTTAGAGATTTCCTTAACTGGAGTCTACCATTTACATCAAAAATACTTGTGCACAATAACCAATTAAACATCTACATTTCAAGAATAGATTGGCTACATCTCATAACTGAGACACCAATTACAGTACATTTATTAAAAATCCTTCAAGAGTGCACTCAGTAGTAACACTAGTTAAAATCATAACAGCTCTGTGAAATGATCAAAGCAAATGATAACAGAATTTTAAAATTCAGTTAATCATTTATACATAATGTAAAGCCCATGTAACACTACAATGAAGGAATAAATTACATGGGCACAAGTGCAAAAAAGCAATATTGTAAGCCATCTCTTTGGTAAAAATCAATTAGCAGGAAGTATACTATAATAATTCAAGTCAAAGACTAATTCGGGCTGTATGTTTTTTCCTTTCCTACCATAGGCAGACTTGTTTGCAAGCAATCTACAGTAGAGAAGTTAAAATTCTACTTAACACTGCCCATTTTTTCATCTTTTAAGTTTAAATATTGAAATTAAAGATAAGGATTTCTTTTTCTTTCATAAATAGCTTTTCAGTAGTATTGTTTCATCAGGAATTTAAAAATAAATATCAAAATATACACAACTTCAAAGACTACATTTAATTCCTTCTAGGTATATCCTGAAAATATATCACCAAGGAATAAATAACTTTGGGTTTCTCAAATATTTGGTAAAATGTCAATTACATAAGGAGTTTTCTCTGAGGGATAAGGAAGTACCATTGCTTTTTCTACAGAGCTTTTGCTATACAGGTGGAATTTTAGTAACTTTACAGTTAGAATATAATCTGTAACATAATACGGACCTTCCCCACTAAAAAGTACAGTAAAAAATCTTTCAAAACTAAACCTTCAGAATTTCATGTTCATATCTGAGGAACTTCCAGGTTAACTGTGAAGTTCTCCTGGCAGTCAAGACTGGTTGTCTGTGTCAGGAGGTTGCAGTAACAATAAAGCAATTTCCTCCCATGGCCGAGCCAAAGCTCTTTTCTATTGACAACATATTAAAAATCCAGAAAGGACAAAATGTTGAGGAAGGGACAAAAGAAAAGGATGTGGGTGAAGAACACTCGTGGGTAAACCATCCTGAGACAGATGTGGATTACCTACAGAGATTTCACTGTAACCATAGATTTTATATAAAATCTTCTGGTTTTGAAGGACTTGACCCTCATGAACAATTAAGGTAAGGTCATAAGGGGTTTGTAGGCTATCATCTTACTCAACCTCCTCCTTTTATTTATCTGAAATTATTGCTAAAGAAAGCAAAAAAACATCCAAGCCACATTAGCAAAGCATCTAGTTAAAACAATCCAGCAACTTGAAGTGTCTTTAGAAATTAAAAAAAAAAATCTTTTCTGCAGGAAGATCTCCTGGAGGGGCAGAGCAAAAGTCCTTGCCTTTTCACAAGATCCATTTAAGCTGCCAGAAGAGTAAAGGCAATTTTGACTGTTCATTTATTCAGAATTCATAAATAACAAGTAGATTCACTAACCTCCTGTTCACACCCACAGTTAATTTACATAAAATATTAAGCAGAATGCTTTTCTACTCCTTGTTTGATTCCAAGCACAAGATGTAAAAACCAGTTAAACTGCACAGTCCAGCCCTTATCTCTACAAACTTCTATCTGATCAAGAAAATGCTTTTTGGCATCTTCTTCACTTTTCCCTACTGTCAGTGCATCCCTGATATATTCAATATCTTCTTTGCTGGTTAATTGGGGCATTCCAGTCATTAGCATCATGGAGAACAGGATGATCAGCAGGTTTGTGTGGTGTCGGAGAGCTAAATAAGCCTTCACACATACGTCCTGTGAGAGAGAAGAGTTTTTTGTTAATTGAGGAGATGAATTGACAGGGATGGTGTAGGAATTTCACAGGACTCTCATTAACCAATGCCATTCAATCACTCGAGTATGTCAGAGACAGGAGACCCAACAGAGCGATTCAACTGAGCAGAAATGTGACACAAATTTCTGCACCTGCTGCTCAGGGTAACTTCATTCACCACAGGTTGGAGCAACAAGAACTGTTTGGGTGTACAACTAATGGCTCTTAATCCTACATTGATTACTAAAGCATAAAACCTTAGTCTCACCAGAATTTCAAATTAATTTCCCCACCATATAACCTCTTTCTGTAGCTGTTAAAAGAGACAGCAATAATTCACTGTCTTCCTTTCCTGTTGGGATGTTCCCGTTTAAAGACTGTGGCTGGGAAGTGATACTGAACAAAGCAGCACCTCCAGGGGATTGCTCCTCTTTTTCTATAGATGCCTATTAACTTCACAGTGGTGACAGATTATTTAACAGGGAAGATTTTTCAGGCTTGGTGTTCTAAGGAATTCTGCTAGCTGACAGCTCTAGTCTTCAGGCACTCTGCCTTGCTGTAGGATTTCTATGACTATGTACTGTCATTCTGGATTCCATAGACTTCTTTTATAGCCTTTTCATTTCCATGTATAAATAATCTCTGCTTAACAGCAGAACTTTTAGAAGAATGAAATTTCTGCAGCTTAGAAAAAAATGCAATGTTTTTAAAAATAATATTCCCTGCTAAGCAACTAATATATAAATTGAAATTATTTCTTATATTAAATTTATAGCTCATTTAGTAGTAGAAATAAGAACAATGCAATCAAGACATCAATCATCAATCAACTAGAAATTAGGCCTGCAATGCAGTAATGTAAAAATATGAAAAATATTTCCAAGAAGGTTGTTATTATTCAAACCAAAGCTGAAGCAATGCTAATTTTTACCCAATTAAATATTCAATTTAACCTTTCCACAACTGTATATTCATGTTTTGAATAATATTTGGAAAATCCAAATACTTTAATGTAAACGTCTAACAAATCCCATCAGCCCTCTAGAAGGCTTTTATTTTTACAAGATATATGTTTTCTTTCTTCCTCTGAAACAGGAAGAAGTGCACAAATATTCTTAACATCTATCACTGTTCACATCAGCAACACCAGGACACCCAACTAGACAGGTTAGGAAAATATAAGGAAGGAAGATGATATACTGAAGATCCGTCTGCACAATTTCTTTTTTTAGTATTGCCTGGGAACTTAAATCTTTTAATCTGTTCCCAAATAAATTCTGTCCTGAAATAAGATCATACTTACAAACTCCAATGTTAGTTTAGTTCTAGCATAGCAAAAGATAAAATGCAATGTTCAAAGCACAATTTACAATGCAAAACACCATCACAGGGAATAGTTTCTCTCCATTATACCAGGAGAAAAAAAAATAATAAAAAAAGAAATTTTACTTATGTATTATCAACTTCAAACAGAGAAATCTTGTCACAAGAGTTAGTCTGTGTTTTGTTCCCCTTGAAAGAGATGAAAGGTCTTTATAGTTATTATCAAAGAGAGTTTTACATTTCTGTATGGATGATGAATCCCACTGCTTCGGGTGTCTGAGACAGAAAAACAATTATGCAGTCAAGAAAAACCTGGTATCACTGCATCTCAAAGGCAGTCCTTCCAGGAATTCAAAAGATTTTTAATATCTGCATCTGCCCGTTACAGTTATTTATTCAGACAGGAACTGAATCTAGTTTTGCATTAGTATCTTCCAAGAAAATGAATTTTTACACTTCTGAGAGAGGCAGTGAGAACCAAAAATAACCCAGATGACAGGTATGTGTCAAGAATATGTACATGTTTACTGTGGGATTAAGAAGAAAGCTGCTAACTCATCTAAAGCCATAGGCAAAATGAGAAGAGCTGAGGAGAAACCAAAATCCCATTGCCCAATAGGAAAAAAAGAATAATCATTCTGAAAGCTTGAAACTGTCCTAAATATTATTATCCTAAAATCCAGGCATTTTTATAAAATAAAGTATCCAAGTTCTGTTACATAGGCCATCCCTTCCCTGTACAGTTTACTGCAAATAAGTATTTCTCAATGATGAATTGTGTACCCTTCTGTCACCTTTGTTTGACAATCAAATACATAAGATTTTGTAAAGAAATAGTTTAGAAGAATTTGGTTAGCACTGAAAATACAGATCTCTGTATTATCAAGTCAGCAG
Organism: Corvus brachyrhynchos; assembly: GCF_000691975.1. Lineage (NCBI taxonomy): Eukaryota > Metazoa > Chordata > Aves > Passeriformes > Corvidae > Corvus > Corvus brachyrhynchos. The sequence goes on along the minus strand of NW_008246057.1, from coordinate 3,273,946 downwards.
AATAATGAAAAAATAATGAATTACATAAATTAAATGTAGTGAACAAAAATGAGTTAATAATTTAAAGCACAAACTATCAAAGACAATTTTAGGCAAATTAATAATAGGTAGGTGGACAAAGCTCAAAAAGGACTATGAAGATCTTAGGTGAGGCTTTCTCAAAGGTTTCTACAAGTAAGAAGTGAAAAAGCTGTGTGCACACAGGAGTATGAAAGTTGATTGGTTTCAGCCAAAGGCTGTAAAGAAAATGCCACCACATATGACACTTACAGCAAGAGAAATCTGGGCAGTACTATGGCACCTGAGAAATTCATAGGTGGAACAGAAAAATACTTGTCTTCCCAGGTTAAGTCATGCTTAAATACATGTTTGTGATGAGGAAAAAGCCCATCAAATACTGCTTCCTTCTAAGCATTTCTGTGATGTCATTAATAACCTCTGGCCTCTCATTTTCATTAAACCATCATAACAAATGCAAACACAAAGGGAGCCAAAATTTAGATTAAGAACTAATAGAAAGGAACTTCACTGCTAGTTCAAAAAAGTTGCCAGGCCACTGACAGCCTCAGAAGTTCACTAATAATGAACTATACTCTTCTGCAGTGAACTTCGGTCAAAGTTATTTGTCATTTTAACCTCCTCCAGAATCTGCAATACGAGCTCTGGCTAACACACTGTAATATGTCCAGTGGATAAAAAGAAATAAAATCTTATACAAGTAGGTTATTAAGTTATCAAAAACACCAAAGACTGTAAAAAACAAAGGAGTCTTCTGAAGCACAAACTGTTTTAATGTAGTTAAGTACGAAATAATGAGAGATGCACTTAAAAATTAATGAAGGATAAATGCTGAGACTTTTCCATTAATACCTAAATGAGTCATTAGGCATACTGAATGAATCCTTCAATATTAGGAAATATGATGAAACAAGTCAACTGGAAAGTGCAAGTACAATTTTATTTTTTTGCTCTGGCCAGCTAATTAAAACATACATTTTTCATAGCAAAATATGTGATGCAAATCTTGCTCTGTGTTACTCTTTTACTTGTATAGAAGTATTTTAACTTTCTTTTTACTGGTCTTTGAGACAGAAAAGGCTCTTAATGTACTACTGCAATAGCAGTATATAAACAGTAGCTATTGCAGCAGAACTATACATGAACTTACATTTTTTGGTCAGTTTATTGTTGTCTGTGCCTAAATCATGTCACTTAAAATGCCTGAGTCACATACCACCATCCCAGTTCACAACAGTAAAGCACATTAATCACCTTGTATTTGGCTCAGGACACTAGTGGAAATGACACTGGTGCTATTACAGCATTCCTAGACTGTCTGCATTAGTGGGATGGTAACAGTACTTAGAAATTAGTACCAGAGTAACAAAATGTGTATTTAGTCAAACCCAGGACTCCATGATGGAGGCATGATGTATTGAAGAGAGGCTATGACCAAAATCACCTCTGATTGATTTTCGTATTTGGGCTGCTGAAGTAAAGGTCAGATACTCTCTAAAGAGCTGGATGATCCGTATATATGTAGACAACTTTACCTCACCACAGACACCAACAGGTCTTTCAATCCTCCATTACCACATTTTAACTCTTTTAACTATTTTCTGCTTCCAGAACAGAAGTCTTCTTTGAAATGACATAGCCCAGACTGGTGTTTCAGTCCCACACCTGCAATATGACTTACAGCTGCAGCGACAGCATCATCACTGTACACAGCCCAGCTCACAGGCTTCCCTGAGAGCATGGGCTCAGCATTCCCTTCCCAAGGCAAACCCCACCCTAACATCTTTTGAGCTACAAGCCCCCTTCAAAACACCTCCACTGTGATAAAGGCAGTCCCGGCAAAATGAAGACTCAAAGATTGCACCTGGTTCTTTAGTTATTTTCAGAAGTTTGGGCAGTGACTTCAACCAAAAATAATTGGTTCTTCTTTGCATGAGTCGTCTCCACACATCCTCTCCCTTTTGATTGTCTCTGGTGGACAATGTGATTTGTCATTAACAAAAGAATACCATAAGGTGGGAATTGCAAGAGGGTCCAAGTGGATCCCCATCGCTGGCAGGGAGGCCTGCAGGATGTGTCCAGCCTGAAGATGGAGAACACTCATTTTTGGATGAGTGAGTAAAAGCACTGAGATGTGGCCACAAATGGAGACAAAATGCTGAAGTAACTGCATAGGGGACCCACTTGGTGTTATCATCTTAGGATAATTCCCATTGCCCATCACAGATAATCACAAGGGAGATGGGGGTGTGTAGGACACAGATTTGCTATACAACTGTGTATATGCTCAAAGGGTCATAGTCATCATCCACCAGTAAGAACCTTAATTAGGTACTCAGGTTAGAAAACCAGACTCCTTACTGTGACTGGTTCACCCACAAGGAATCCACAACATGAAAGTTAGGCTTTGGCTTTGACTCACTCTACAGAAGAATTTTTATTTTGATATTATAAGGAATCTGCTTTCTAAATTAGACACTTTACTCAAAGTCTCTAGAGATGACCACAGGAATAACACTTCAGACAAATAAGTACTTCTCACCAGCCACATTCTCAACTATTTCCTTAGAAGTAGGAACTGCCTACTGAACTCCCTCTTTGACCAGGTCCTACACTAGCTCGAATAATCACAACTGGTTTGGAAGCGCTCACTTTCAAACAGAAGCAATAGAACAGATTTTTAACACCATTCGTTTCTTTCAGAGTTAAATCTATCCATCCACTTCACAAAACAGCATCTGAGATAGCTTAGGGTCACTGATTTTTACTCAGATGCAGCAGTTCGAGCCCCAGAACTCGAAGAATCAGGAGGGAATAACACTGGCAAAGCCAGCTGATGAATGCCTCACACCTGCTCATACTCCACAGAGGCTCTGCTTAGTGCCGTGAGTTTCCTCTAATTGCACAAACACTGAAGCCCTCTGCAAAGTATTTTCAGTCAAGACAAGAAACAAAGAAAGAACTGCTTATCTGGTCTGCTGCTAACGAGCTTTTCAATGTGCCTTTGTGAATGTTTGAATTCTAGTTCCCATAATTGTACAGATAATTTTTTCTCTTAGTTGGGCCTAAAATATCCCAGAATTGTATTATGATTCATTGTATTTTATTAAGATAATACCCAGGAGCCTAGACCTTTGAAAACCAAGGCATTAACGTTCATTTCAGAGGGCAAAAAACCATTACTTAATTGATTTGCAGCTAGATACCCATTCTATTACCTGAAATTTATGGAAATGGAGACTTGTCTTCTTTCCGGAAGTTCCCATGACATACAGAAAATCTGGAGTCAGCACAAAAGGAACTCTCTCCTTATTAATTCCAAGGAAGCTTTTATAATTCCCAAGAATATGGCCAAAATCAATATGGAAAAGGTTACCTTCATAAAGAGAAGAAGAAATCACAGAAAAACACAATAAACTTCTAACACTTACGTGCATTCACTGTACTTCCAGCCCCTTTTTGTCAGTATTTATGATCAGTCTTAAGTTCAGCAGAAAAGACTACTTTCTTTCTTTCTTGGGGAAATACATAATTCTGTCCTCTTGGCAAAATTACTTTTTATTTATCTTTGGCAGTTGTTAAAAGTCTGGCAGAACTGCTGTATTATCTAAACATACACCCAAAGCTTTTCAAAAACCAAGGAAAGCTTGTGCATCATACCTGTAACAATCAGAGCATCGCTACACGGAAAAGGCTTCAGGGTTATGTTTCAAATACCCATGGGATTCTGGCATTACCCATCTCCTTGGCAAATGTCATTGACTAGAAAACACTTTCTCCTCACAGACCTTCATTAGACCTTCATTCTAAACCACTCTGTATGTTCAAAGCCTGCATTGTCACCCTTTGGATAGCTTTGAGAGAGTTGTAGGCATCAGTTCCCACAAAAGCAATGAAAACCTCTCCTTTTAAGGGTCACTACACCTACAGGACTGGAGTGTGCTGCTCCTCTTCACAATACTTTATTGCTTTCACTGGCAGCCAGCGTACAGATACAAGAGTATGGTTACTTAAAATCACAGATTTGTAGTAGTGGCACATGTACAAAAATATAAAACATCAAATTATGTAAGATGATACTTAACAGTGATCTGTAAGTGGAACATCCTTAGATGCTCCTGATCTTAAGCCAGCTTTCAAGTTCCCCCAGCCTACCAAATCTGACTCTCTGCAGACCTCTCAGACTGAGATCCTTCTGACTCCTGAGGCTCAGAACGGCTCCTGTTAAAGACTCTGAGGCAAACCTGCTCATGACCACAACAAAATAACACTTTTCTCTGTTTTTCTGTCTACTGACCTGTGCCTCCTTTTCTGCCAATGGGAACTAACACCACATTATATTATATTATATTATATATAATGTTGACATTAAAGCATTTATTTGTCATTTTTTCCTCAAGGGCTTCTGCTGAACTTTTTTACTATAGTCTTCAATCAGCTAATTTCTGCCTTCAGGGTACTTATTCCCTTTAGCCTTCAACTGATAAAACTTTAATATTATCAATATTAAATATCCTTCTCTTATCAGAGACTAATTATGAAGCGAGAGGATCATGAAACTAAAAGTGAATTCCTTAGCCTAAATAAAACTCCACTATATGTACTGATTGTTCTGGGATTCCTTCCATAGGTAAGTAAAATTAAGGATGAAACAGTGTGCAGCTATGGAAGTAACTCCCAAAGTTTATAGTACAAAAAAACTGAGAGTTTCTTCAGGAGGATATAACCATCCCACAGATTTTAGTAGCAAAACAAATACACTCCATGTACACTTATTTTCCTTTCTTATTTCCACTTAAGATTTTTTACATCAGTACACAAAACAACTACACTCCTCAGAAGTGAAAACAGTCCAGCAGCATCTGAATTGTGATAGAATTCAGTTCCACTAAACATTGTCAGAACCACATCCACACATCAGATAGGTGAACAGCTATCTGCTTTTTAAGGTTTTTTGGTGTTCAGACCTTAGATGTAGACAGTAAAAAAAAAAACTGGTTTACATTTCTTATGACTTAGTTTGTATCAAACTGCTCCTTGAAAAAAAAAAAGGCATTATTAATGATAAATATCTACACCCTGTATGAAGGCCAACAGGGGTGACTACATTTCAATGTCACAGGAGAACCTGACCTTGTAAGCATCACTGACAGAACTGGTTTGTCTCTCTTCATTCATAGTTAAATGCATTATTTATTAAAAGGAAAGATAAATCTAGTGAAGTATACGCAGTCTGGACATCTATGAAATTCTCAAAAAATAACCCACCTGTTTCTGTAATCATAATGTTGTCATTGTGCCTGTCTCCTATTCCAAGTACAAAGGTTGCCACACAGTATCCAGCACAAGAATAAACAAATCTTTCCACAGCTGCCTGAAACTAAAAAAAAATCTTAGAGATGTTAAATGCTTCAATGATAGACACTAAATGCAACCATTCTCAAAATTATGTACCTTTCTGTTGACACATATCTATCAACAGTTAGGCAAACTGTCTTATAAAATACACCATTGCACAGCAGAGATCAAGACTACAGTCCTGCACTGCACTCCTTGTGCTGGCTCTATCCCTCAGCACACAGAAAAGCAGCATAGAGCTGCTCACACATTCTGAGGCAAAAGAGGTGGCAGAAAGCTGTCAGTGGATGTACACAAGCAAAGGAGTTGTGAGCACCCAAACCTGTATCTAAATCCCCTAAAAACACATTGCCGTTCAGTGCTCTTAGATGTCCTCTCAACCCACTCTTTATGTACCACTTCTAACTTCCATGGATAAAGGAGTAATTTCAGAAGCATCTTGTGTCTCAGGAATTTGGCTGCCAGCTGGGTGCTAAAGGCTCATTCACAGACACCCGCAGCTGAGTGCAGGGAAAATGAATGGATTTTTCAAACTCCCATAAGTAACAAACACAAACATATGGGCTCTATGCTCCTAAATTAGTAAGGTGCAATCGAAAATCCTACCTAAAAATTCAAAGAACTCACCTTCTCTTCAATCATACATCTCTCCTTGAGCCACTGGTTTAGTATTTCATCCTTAAATGCACCAGTGTTCCCAACTGTACTCTGCTGAATTTTGGCAATTGTTGTAGCATCTTTCACAATTTCGATCATTCCTAGAGAAAATAAGGAAAAGATTAGAAGTTATTAAATTGTTATCAGAGCGTATTAAAAATATGCAAAATTAAATTTTAAACTGTGTTTAAAAATCAGCTGCAGATCTTCAAAGGTTGTGAGAAGAAATTTATTTGACAAGAAGCAACAGTTCTTTTTCATTCCCAGCTGAAACCAGCCAGAGCTCATAAAGAGCCTGGCATCCAAACTCCTCTTCTTTTAAAATGGATGTATCACAAGATGAGTGAGGACCCTCTGTGTAAGGCTTTTCCCAAGGGGAGGAACTATTCCTGTCCTGATCCCAATTCACATTTTTCACCAGCTTCTCTCCAGCTTCACAAAAATGAAGAGATGAAGAAAAGCTTCTGTTTTGCCGCACTCTAGGGATGCAAGTGTTGCCAGGGCTGTGGCAGAGGAACAGAGCTGGCCCTCCTGCAGTGAATCCAATTTAAGCTTAAGTATGCATAACACAGAAAGCTCAGAAATACCAGTACATAGCAAGGTACAGCAGTGGGATTGCTGGTAAAAAGCTCTGGTTGTCAGAGCCATGGGGTCTGTCCCTAAACTGAACAGACCCTTGCCAAGGCAAACTGGCACATCACAGCAATATGGTGCAGAAACAAGGCCTTGTCCTGTTCACACCAGCATGGCATGTGATGGAGGGGAAGCTAGAGGGAAATGCAGAAACAGAGGCTGCAACACAACGCTGCACTGTAGCCAAGACTAGCAAATGCAGTCCAGACTGGGCATGCCTGTATGGGGGAAAGTCAGGTTTTAGTTGAATTTATTTGCTAACTGGAAATATTTTATCTTCTTTCTCTGGTTCAAGTTCAACAGTGTCTTCTAGCTTCAGCTCCAGATCAGAGATAAGCAAGCAAACAAAAATACCCCTTTTTCTCCAAAGCGTTCCAAAGCAGTTTCTGATTTGGTTTTAATTTGACTCTCTTGGAAACACATCAATTTCTTTCTATTCACAATCCCACCCTTTGCAATTACTGAATTATGTGGAATTTTTCAGTAACAGAGTAAAAACACAGCAATCTCTTCCTGCATTCCGTGCATGACTGAATTCATGGCTGGATACCCCCTTCTGTCTTTACAGTGGCCTGATACATTTGCCATAAAACTATTGTGGAAATATGACCTCCAAAACCCACCACCAAGACCATCAAATTAAAAAGCTTTGCATTTTGGTCTGTGCTTGTCAAGCTGCTGTTTTTCTCCGGAGTGTGAGCCCCAGCTCTCATTCCAGCTGTTGAAAAAGCTTTCCCTGCCTGTGCTCACTAACGTCCCTCTAGTGGCCAACAGCTCCTCGATTGTGGGGGAGAAGAGCTGGCTCAGGAAGCACGACAAGGATAGCAGTTCTCAGCTGGGCTGCACTCAGCTGAGAGGGAGTGCAGCAGGAAATGCACCATGTGATGTGTTTCTGGGGCTCTGTGTTACTAAGGCAGGTGACTTTTCTACGAGCCAGCTTGAACTTCTTACTTTCAGCAGCGATGCGGCACAGTAAGTAGTGATAATTGCCTCACAGAGCCAGGAACATACAGACACGTCAAAGGGAGAGAGAGCAGGGTATGATCTTCTACCACTGATGTAGAGAACAGAAAGTTCCTCCTACAGAGGTCTGCTTGGCAGAAGCAGTGGAGAGGACAGATGCTTCCAGAATTACAAACTGCACTGAATGCAACGTCTTTTACAGAATGAGAAAGCTCTACACGGGAGATGCCAGCCCCAGGTCTAAGACACCTGTTTCTCCGTGCTCATTGTAGAGTGGGGTACTGTCCTTGAGTCAATACACAGAAACTGCCCAAGTTCCATGGAAGTATTAAGAGGGAGGGAAGAAGCAGCCTGGAAGACGACCATGTGTGAATATTGTGAAACAACATTTGCATGCCACTATTCTTTGGTTCTGTTCCAAACAAGCATAAGCTCTACATCGAAGTGTGCCACATTGGGTATTACTAATTTAGGCTGCAGGTATTCTCAGCAAACCAAGCAGGAGTGTCAATATGATTAACCATGCCCCTACTGGGGTGCTAAAAGGATGCTAAATTCTTACATCTCTCCCATGCACAAAGGAAAATCAAATATTATTTCCTTGAGACAGAAGAATGGGGAATCAATTAGGAATTCATGAAAGAATAACAGAAATCTGTGACTCAAGTATGAAAGTGCCAGAATCACTGGCAGAATTCCTCCTTCTTCCTCCATTTTTTCAATACATTACATTGTCTTGAGATAATTTTAAACAAAATTAAATCAGACCCTAAAAAGCTCTCTAAAGAATTAGTTTTAGCACATCTAAAGGAGAGGAAACCCCCTCAACTTTCCTTATATTTACAGTTAGTTAGTGTTTTGATGCACAGTGTTCCATTTCCTTTATTATTAAAATTTTATCAGTATAAATTATTCAATTTTATGTATTATATCAATACATATATTCAATTTATATTAGTAGAAAAGAAACTGTCTTATGTCACGCTACCAGGTGCATTTTTCCTGCATTGCTGAGATATCCTGAAATCAAGAGGATGTTAAAAAAATTTTATGTGGCAATGGATTTTAGAGAGGAAGTACATTACAAAAGTACATTAAAGAGTTCTTAATTTTACTGGGTTTTCTTTCACCACAAGTAGTGAAAAATTGATCATCTGTGCTGCAGGAACTAATGCCCTGTGAGAAATACTGCCTGAGTTTCCTGTTAAGTAATGTTGTTGCTTCTGTGTGGTATAAAGCTTTAGGTCAGGAAAAAAAAAGTTTTGCTCTTTTCTCTATTTTATTCCTATCAACACATTAAAACACATCTTGAATAATTCACTCACTTTCACTGCTGTTTCATACTAAATATTGTTATTAAAGAGAAACTTGGAGCACAACCCAAGTAGTTGGACTTGCACAGGAATCACAGCCAGTAAAGCTGGTGCTGCAGCTCAAGGAAGGGCAGAAACCACTGCCAAGATGCAACTGAAGGCTGCTCACAGAAAGTGTAATAAAGTGCTATTTCCCTCAGGACTACAGCACCTATTAGAATAGTTCTCCCATACACATCTTCTGTAAATATGGTATTTCAAATTTCGAATCACAGTAAGTGTGATCACATACCTATTTTGTTCCCTGTAGAAATGCAACCATATGGCAACAAACAGAGGTCCAAGGATTCTGCTTCCCAAATGGATCCCATAATTCGAAGAATCTAGTAAAAACAAATGTATATGCTAAGTTATTTCAAATTATTTGAACATTACAGATTACTCATATGAATAACTCTACCCAGACCTCTGAGATAGGGCTAAACTTACTTTGCTATCCAATTAAGAGATAAATACAATAAGTGTGCAGTCATTCAAGACAATCAGTTACAGAACCAGGGTTTATATTTCTTCATCTGTCCTGCGACCAGGCAATCTCTACTTTTCTATAAAATATTAATAAATATATTGTATGATTTCTACATAAGGTGAGATTGAATGTGTTAGCAAGCATGTCCATTTTTTCCCATAAATACCCCCAAAAGCCCTAACAAACCAGTTGTCAGAAACCAGAGTGATGATAACTACTGATTTTTCATTTGTTAACTTCACCCACTGCATAAATAAATGATAAAAACACTTCATCAGAGGAACAGGCCATCTTGCACTAAGTAAGATTCTGTCTCTAGAACACCAAAGTGTGAAGTATGTATGGCATATGGCAGGAAAAGCAAGGCTAACAGTATGTACTGTCTGGTTGGGATGAAACTCCTTTTCTTCAGAGCAGCTTGTACTGTGCTGTGGTTTAGGGGGTGACCAAAGCAGTGCTGAGAACACACTGATGTCTCAGTGTCCCAGCTGAACAGTGTCTGCTGAGTGTCAAGGCTACCTGTTTCTCACCCTGCCTGACACTGACTAGATTGGGGTGCACAAGAGATTGCGAGGGGACACAACCAGGCAGATGACCTGAACCAACCAAAGAAATACTCCATGCTGAACAGTGTCATGCCCAGCAATAAAACAGGGAGGAAGGGGTTATGTAGGTTAACCATCTTCTGCGCAGGAACCGGCTGGGAACTGGTCTACCCATGGGATGTGGTGAGTGACTGCCTTAAACCACTTGTTTTGTTTTCCTCCTCTCTTCTTCCACTTCTCCTTGCTTATTGAACAATCTTTTTTAATCTTTTTTAGCTCAACTCGCAAGTTTTCTTGCTCTTACTCTTCCTTTCCTCTTTCCCCGTACCACCAGGGTTAATCCATAACAAAGTAACATAAAAAACTGTAGTACAATGAAGATGATCCAGTGTTGACATCAGCCTTGCCATATAGAGTTTAAAACACAAAAGACTACCTCGTATTTCATACATACAGTGAAGACAAAGATAGACACACTTTGGAAAAGTAAAATGATTTTAAAATATTTTAAAATATTAATGTTATTCTTTTCATAAGTTTTAGCTCCCATACCTGTAAAATCAGCATGTCCTGACGGAGGTCATCTCCGTGTTTGAAGATGATGCCTATGGTTTCATTTGACAGAGCTGTTGGATCTGCACATTTAAATTCAAGCCAGAGAGGCTTCTTCTTAGATGCCATTACTTTACATTTTTCTATCTGTGAAAGACATGTTTATTGCTTGCTAGCCATTGTATGCCAACATCAACCCAAGAAACCTTTTTAACAGCAGCTACAGAATAGTTTACCAACTTCCACTCAGTTACACCACAAGCAACACACTGAAAGCACATGTAAAGAAGGGTGTTCAGTTGCCACACAAAGCCTCCCCAACCCGGCACAACTTTTAACTACTTCCATGATAAAGAACAAGTGTATCTTGACTCTCCAAAACTGGATTTAGCTTGTAAATCTGCTTCAGACAGATTTAAAACAGGAATAGACATTTTGACAAAACAGGAAATTATGACTCTCACAACAGCAGTTCGACAGGTGCTTTGCAAAACCAGAATGTAATCATTGTCCAATGCAATTTAGCACATCATCTACCCTTGTGACTTCTAGCAACTACATTCCAGACTGCTTCATTCAATTCCCCTAGTAAATTGTTCACATTCATGGGGGAGATGGCATTTTTGAAACTAATTTAATGTAATCATTCATAAAATAAGAAAATTAATTCCCTATTTAGTTTTATTACATTTATAATATTGATAAATTCAGCACTGAAAATGCAGTATTTCAAATGTTTTCTCCAGTAATTATGGCTAATACAACTGTAGTATGCCTTACTTTCTATTCTCCAATTCCTGATTCATTGTTGAACATTACTATGTACAATAAAGCCACCTAAAATTTAAAAACCTGCAAGCTTAAAAAACTGCACATCAGTGTTTGAGAGCTGATGGAATCCATAACGTAGGAGTATTTTAGTATATTCACATTTCATAAAGATTATGGACAAATAGTACTTGTTAAAATGAACATGAAATGAAAGCTTTTTACCAAACATTTTTATTCATATAGTTTGGAAAAAGAAAAGCTAACCCATCAATTTTTGTAAATCTATTGCTTCGTTCATCTACAAAGGTCCTGTAAGACTGAATACTTCCTGAAGTGAAGGAAAACTAGAAAATCCAGAGAAAGCTTTTATTTTATAATCTAATTTCTGGCAAACAGTTGATTATTTCTGTACAAAAAAAAAAGAAAATTAAAGAGAGACAAATACAAACAAGAAAATAGTATTTAAGAAGTCACAAATTATTTCTGAATATGAAATGTCTGAATTGACTTCTGTGCTGACAGTGCTTCAGCCATGCTCAGCTGGGAGGTGTTTAATTCTCTCAGCTTGAAGACAGACCAGCTTATAGCCTGTCTCCCAAGGCACAGGTTTATTTAACAGAAACATGGCTATATTTAGACAACACCTGACTATTCAGCAATTCCTTAAGTTGGATGGTTTGTCTGTCCTTAGCTAGGAGAAAAATTAAGGGACTCTTTTCTTGTAGGGTCCTTACTGCACGTCAAGTAAATCCAAGAATCTTCTGGATTCTGACTGTGCTTCTTCACCCAGACCTCACATTGCATTTTAGATGCATGATCCAATTTCCTTTCACTATACATCTGCTGATTTATGAATCTTTTTTTTAAACTCTGAGTCAAACATACAGAATTGCAATCTCACCACAAAACTGAAGGCAGCAATATTGAAAACCAAAGTGTTTCTTAATGCATTTCTAACTAAATCATAATGTATTTTCTAACAAAAATAACAAAGAGATACTGAAAAATCAGAAATAACTGAGGTAGACATTTTTGTCAGTATGATCAAAGTCTGGACCCAAACCTTAGTGACAGATATCAATCAGGTTAAGACAGAGAAAGTAACTGGAAGAATAGAAACTGAATATCCCAAAGCCCCTGAATCAGATAAAACAGTTTCACACAGGTATTTTTTTGGGACATGGTGGCATGTCATTACATTTAGAAAAATAATAATAGCCCTGGGAACAAAAACCTCCTGAGTCCATGGGATGTCATTGTATTCACACTGAAATAAGACCATTAGACATATAAGCAAAAATTTTTACCAAGGGACACATACTTGCAAATAGATTTTTTTAAAAAAGGATTTGTAGAAGTCAGAATATATTTACCACTAGTGCTCCTGCTCTTAGTCCAGGATCATACGGAACTCTAAAACTTTCTGGAAGTTTGCTGCCCTGTAATTTTTCAAGCTTTTGTCTCAGCTGTGCAATAACTGCAATTACAAGTAAGAAAACACAACAAAATCAAAAGTTGGAAGGCAAAAAGATTATAGATAATCAAACTTGTTGAGCATTATAATTTGGCTAAAAAGCTCCATTTAGCTATTTTTCAAATTGCTTTCCTCCTGCATCTCTTGATTCAGGGAATGGAGGAAAACTCTTGAACGTGCACTATTAACGGTCAGGGCTGTTTCAGATAACTAAAGGTAAAGTCTTCAAACACCTCAGAAGTATGTGCCTTCTCTGCAGTGTTAGCAACACTGCACAGAAAGAGTTTACATTAAAATGTCAGCTTTTGTTTAAAAAACAAAACACAGTAGAACACACCAAAAAATATTTTCCCTCATAACTGACAAGAAACACAGACAGACTCAAGGCTTTTGAATTCCTGGAATTAATTACTCTGTAACCATAAGGAGACAAACTACAGAGACACTGAATTTCCTATCCTCCTGAAACTGGTTTCATAGTTCAGACTTCATAATCTCACATTCCAGTAAGAAGAAAATTTGCTGTGTATTTATATGAACAAGAATTTTAATGTTACTATCTAAATGCAATCTTTAATATAACCTCAAGCTTCTGAATGAATCTTCAACTCAGAAGAGTACAGATTATACAACACATGATGTATTTTGTTCATCTCAGCTAGTGAGTGTCAGCAGCATAAGCAATACACTGGCATTACCCTGCATTAGGGCAAAGACCTGAACACTGTTCTAAAATAAACTGTAGCTACACAGCAGAGGATGTGTATATATATCCTTAACTAATTTTGGAGATAAAGAGCAAAAAAATCGTACTGAGAAAGCTAAACATGGACCTGGATATTTAAAATAGGATCATAATCACAGAATCATGGATTAGTTTGGGTTGGACAGGACCTTTAATGGCCATCTAGTCCAACCCCCCTGCAATGAGCAGGGACATCTTCAATTCAACTTGCTCAGAGCCCTGTCCAGCCTGACCTAGAGTATTTCCAGGCATGGGGCATCTCCACCACTGTGGGCAACCTATTCAAGTGTGCCAACACCCTCATCATAAAAAACATGCCTTCCTTAGGCATAGTCAGAATTTGCCCCGCTTTAGTTTAAAATCATTAACTCCTGTCCTATCACTACAGGCCCTACTAAAAAGTTTGTGCCCCGCCTTTTTTACAAACTCCCTGTAAGCACTGGAAGGCTGATGTTAAGTCTCCTGAGCCTTCTCTTCTCCAGGCTGAACAACCCCAACAGTCTCAGCTTTTCCTCACAGGAGAGGTGCTCCAGCCCTCTCATTTTGTGACTCTTCTCTGGCCTCACTCTAGCAGATCCATGTCTTTCCCGTCCTGAGTGGCCCAGAGCTGGATGCAGTATTCCAGGTGGAGTATCCCAGGGGCAGAGGAGAGGGGCAGAATTATCTCCCTCGACCGGCTGCCTATGCTACTTTTGATGCAGCCCAGGACACTGACTTTTTGGGCTGTTAGTGCACATTAGACTAAATCAGGACAGTTCAAATGCTGCTATCAAATTTTAAAAGTCAAGCCAAAAGAACTGGCTGACAACTCACAGAATACAAATGTTACACCTATCCTAGAGGGTTTTAGAGAAGAACTACCTAGCAGTGCCTGGTCACTAACGTGGTATCTCTTCTGGTAAAAAACAAATCTGACAGCAATATACAGGAGCCAATAAGTGGACTTCAAAATTAGACACTTTTCAAAAAAACCCTCAAAAATCCCAAACCCAAACCCACAATAACACAAAAACAAACCAACCAAACAAAAAAACCCCCTAACAACTCCCCCCCCACCACCCCCCAAAAGCACCTAAGTTGTAGTAACTTGGATAATGAAACAGCTTTCTATAATGTAACTATAGATTTCCTAGACAAATGTCTAGGAAAGTTACTGTTTACAGTTTACTGTTAGTTCAGTAAGTATCCTCACTGTAATGTAATCTGAAAACTGTATGCAAACCAACTGAAGCTACAAAACACTAGGAATAGCTGATTTTAAAACACAAGTAAAGGCACTTGCTAAAACAATTTTCAAGTCTATCTGTCCTAAGAACAAGGTGCTGTGCTTTTTAACCGATGAAACAGCTGCATAGACACATTCCTGGGAGAAAAATCATCTAGCTCAGAGGGTGATGAAAGCAGATAATCCCATGCAAGATATAATATTATGATCTTAAGGATTTATTTATTTATTATTACTTGCTATCTTCAAATATAAGCAAAGAGATTATAGTGAAAAGTGAAAGAAGCAGTTTGACAGCACGATTGCTACTGGAATAGTATGGACCTAGAAGGAAGGAATTTATTCTTTATGGAAAATCCACAAACACTGGAGAAACACATATAAAAGAATTAGATGAGACTACATGACAGAAGGAAATGAAACAGGACAAAACATTCAGACTGAAAATATGAACAACAATGAACATTAAAAACGTTGGGGCAAAAAAGAAGCAATAACTTCAAGAATAAATTTTAGGATATACATTTAAAAAATATAAGAAGTAGAAGGTGCTTGTAGAAAAAATTATGTCCTCAATAATCTGAGATAAATTACATTAGATATAGCATTAGTAGGACACTCCACAGTTTCAGGAAGCCTTATTTAGTGAAAATGTCAATTATATAAGTCCTCTTTCAGTGTTCTGCTGTACATTACATCCAAAGATTCTTTAACTTCAAAACCTAGTGGGTGTTAATGCGATTGCTTTCTCTTGAAACTTTTCTTCTTTGCCCACATATCCTTCAAAGATAATGCATTATGGAATCCACTGCTCTTACAGACATGTACATCTGCAAGGTTGTATAGTTTCTTTCCAAAATACGGGATTCTGACTAAATACATTTAGTATATAGAGTATTTTAAGATAAATTTAGGAAGTTGTTTAGAAACAATGTTTTATATGGGGCTTCAGTAAGTCACTTAATTCATACTATGTGGTAACATAACAGATACTACACTATATATTGAAGAATAAATGCACATTTCCTTCAAATCTCTTTTGACACACCACCACAGCCACTTCTGCATAGCCAGAGTGGAGAGCCTTTCCAATCCAAGGACTTCCTGGCCTGGAGCATACCAGGCTGACCATAGAGGAAGAGATGGTCTCTCTACAGCTCTTAGAATTTTAATATTGTCGTATGTCTTCTCGCACTTACTCCCAACACCAAGCAAGTAACAGGAACGAGGATAAACAAGTTTTTAAGGAAGTTGGGGGAAAAAAAAAAAAAGGCAGTCAAAACGTAGAGGCAAAGAGGCAATGCATAGCCCGACTGTGGCTTCCAAAGCAGTGATTACAAGAACTGGAAGTAACAATACCACATCTGTGCCTCACAGGACTCCTCAAAGACACACCCTATATATTCACCCCTGATCCACCAGCTACTTCCATGGCATAGCAGAGGCTCCACTGGACTCCTCCCTGATCTCCTTGCCAAAAATCTTCTAGAGAGAGTTTAGGGGAAGGCTGTATTTTTTGGCAAGTGTCACTTTTAATTTTCAGTTAATATTTGTGTCTTTCTTCAGTGCTGGCATTCAGCTAAGGGTTATGTACAAGAACTTGTCTGTTTCCCAGTTGGCATGGCATGAGGTTCAAGAAGATAAGCCAAAGCTTGGGAAAGTAGGGGGTGTCTAGAACATTGATATTCTTCCCCTTTTGGGGTGAAATGAGCAAACAAATCTATTACTGGTTTATGCATTATTAATTTACACTCACGTTTTAAAGGAAGTAAAAATGATGCCCTTTGACAGTAATTTATCCACAAATTTCTAAGTGAACAGTACAATTTGCTGCCTAGTTTTTCACACCCAAGGAGAAAAAGCAGTATTAACAACAAAGAAATGCCTTTTAGCAAATACCTTGAGAAGTAACATCATACTTTTCTGCAGAAACCGATTTAATCTCCATTGTGACTTTATGCAGCAATTCAATTACTTGAACCTGCTTCATGAAATCATGCAGCATTGCTTTTCCACAGCCCCTAAGATAGGCTTCGAGGATGACTGCAAACCTCTGTTGGTAGTGCATGGACTGGGCAATTTCGCTTCTTAAGAACCAAAACAAGAAGTGACCAATTCTTTTATTCTACAGGTAAAGAAAAATACTGCAATTAGCATTCATTTATTGACAAAGGGTTTTAACAATGCCAGCAACTTTAGCACAAGTTGGCTGTATTTTGAAGTACTTACTCTCAAACCACGTTTTAGCAGAAATCTGGCTAATGCGCTGTCATGATATGGCTCAAATTTCACAGCCTGAGTAATACAAACATAGAAGACATGTTGTTAACACATTTAAGATCCCCCTGCACTCACACTTAACCAATGACATCTAGAGAACACACTGCTGCAGGAGTAGAAAATGTTAACAAAGCGGGTCTTTTGAGGCTTCTCTGTCTGATTCAAGAAGCACATTTTGTTTGCAACAGGTTCTTTTCAGGTTTACTATTAATGTGACAACGCAAGGTGTGGAGTACCTAACCAGGGAGTCCAAGCTGAGCATATGCACAAAGCAATATCATTCTTGGCTAAAACCAGCAAGATCAGAAACCAGTCTGCAGTATGACTGACACTGAAAATGCTTGAAATGATCACTGACAGATGGAATAATATAACTGTAATAGTTCTTAAATAAAATGTTTCAATAATAAATACTGGTTTTGGACAACATCTGCTACTTTGGGACTAGGGCACCAGGATTTACTGCTGGGCTCCCCAGAAAGCACAGGATACAGGAGCAGCTTTTCAGAGCACTTATCTGTCGTTTATTCCATAAACGAATGACAGAATAAAAGCTCTGATACACAGCCTATATTAATGAAGTACAATTAAGAGGAAGACTTCACCAGACCTTTTTTTTTTACTGACTCTGTGAAAACAGACGTGTTTTTTCTCTTCCAAAAGCTGCTCCCCTCCATCCAAGTCCACAGACATTTCCAAGCTACCAACAAAAAAAGGGGGGTGGGAGGAGGGGAAAGTCAACAACTGTTTTCAAGTTTCAGCATTGGAATCCTCTTGCTGTTATTCTCTCCTCCATCCCAATAACCAAGTGACTCAGTCTACCAGAAAAGTATCACACATCCATGTTCTGGGCTGTGCTAGGGAACTTCTCCACTTTAACTCATTTTTCCAGCAGCTTCTTGCATGTTCCTTGAGGAACTCAAGTTTATAGAAGGTTTGTATTAAGATTAATGGTGGAAAAAAAAGTATGCATTTTTATCCCATGGCAATAAAAGAGAAATAAGAAGCATACAATCTATGAATCAGTCACAAAATCCCTGTTATGAACTGAGGGGGTTGGTGAATGGCTTCAGGTTCTGGAAAGAGAGTGTCAGGAAGCAGCCTGTAGGGAGATTAAGGGAAAACAAAGGGATGCGCAGAGAGCTGGGTGCATGTAGTATGCTCAGCTTTCAGAAGCAACAAAGTATGCAAACCTCTAGCAAGAGTTATTCAACAGAATATAATGGTTCTTTCAAGGTCACTGTGGTCTGCAGCTTGCAAAGCAGCAACCAAGCCATCAGCAAAGGTCTGCTAAATTCATCAAACAAATCACAGTTTTATAAACTCTTACAAGTACTGTGGCACACAGTTGCATTTTTATTATTAAAATATCAACATGATTTCTGAAATGTAAATTGTCCTGTGAGTTTATTCAAAAGAAAGAAAAAAAAAATCAAACTTTTTCACTCAGCCTTCCTGAATGAACAAACTTATAAAAATGTCACAAAGACACGCTCTTTCTAGCTGCTGGCTAGGAGACAGACAAGAAAGCCAAGCACCAGACTTGCCCTTCTCCTGTATCATAATTCTGCAAGAACTGTCTTGACTGTCTGTGCAGTACTGTTTTACTTCCCCAAACAACACTGTCTTATTTAGGAAAGACAACGAGAATTCACAAATATAACAATATAAAGATCCTTTTACTTCTTGTATGAGATTATGAGGCATGAGGGGTTTTTAATAAAAATTAATTTTCACTGCAGTAAGGTACCCAAAAGCAATAATTATCACATAAATTCAAATGGATTTCTCACAGTTCCAAGAAAGCCTTTTATAAACCTCATTCTAGTATATACTATACTTAATGTTCACATAGCCTTGAAAAACAATTTAAGACTGAAATACAGCCAAACAACCAACCATTACTTCAAAACAAAATTTCTTTATTGAACTTGCAAATATATTTTAACATAAAACAATACTAAAAATTGTATTATGACCATCCTTACTGAGCTGATGTTTCATAAATAATTAATTTTAAAAGTTCAGCCCATTTTTCTTTTTGCTTCACAAAGTCAAATAACAACTTTTGCACAGCAACAATAAAAGCTGGACATTAAAAAATGTGTGCTGGCACTTCATCAGGTCCCTGTGTATACCTTTGCCTTGTCAATGCAGCAGGAGGCCTTTACTCACTGCCATATACATGCAGTACAGCCATTGGTGTTTATCTTACAAAGAATTTTGTTGCATTTTAACTACCCTGTCCATGGTTTGTCAACTGTACAGAGAACAACAGACAATCACAGGAAGCTCAATAGGTTGATTTATGGTATGGCTGTTTCTGTTTGAAATAAACCTGGAGGGGGAAATAAAATACTTGATTTCTAACTCTACAGAGGATAAAATGGGAATATCCTGTGCAGAGTGAAATAAGCCATCGAGCTTTCATAGAGGTGTGCATCTGAAAAGTGATGACCATTTGCAAGAGATACGTCCACTAGAGCAGACGAATGGCCGACATCCATTCTCTGAAAAACGTAGATTTTAAATACACTGTCATACCATACATGCTGCAGGATGCTGACAGCTTATATTCCATAGTTAGCTAAGAAATAAAGACAAGGAATGCAGCAGAGAGGTAAAAGTTGGAATCTAGCAAGTTTTTCGTTTTTAAGGATGGTAAGCTCACCAACACCTCTTACTAAAAATGACGCAGTGAAGTTAAGGCACTATGATTTTATGCTACATTATTTTATTTAACTGTTAGAAAGGTTTATTCTTTTTAAAACTCACCAGATTCATACTTCCTGAAAACAAACAATTTTTTTAAAAATGGAAACAACCCCAGTATTTCCCCTATTTTCTCAGGCATTTTGATAGCAACCAATCATCATCCCAAACTCCTAATTTGGATACAAAAAAAGCAAATAAAATTGCTGAGCCACATGTAGACAGCAAAAGCTCACAAGCCAAGTATATATATATAGCTGCAGCTACGTGGGAGGCCCAATGAGGTAACCGTAGTGACTCCTTTGCATAATGCAGAAGTGCATAAATTCTGCCTAATCTTCAGACAAGCAAAGACAAGGCTCGAAAGGCTTTGTTTAAAGCACTACCAATGTGCAGCAAAATCTGAAACACTAGCTTCATTTTCCTGGAAATCTGGGCTCTCCCTGAACCTGCAGAAATAAAAAAGCAGCTTCCCCAGCTGCAGCAGTTCCATTTTTTGGTTTGTTTTTTTTTTTAATCATGAATGTTGTCCTCTGATTCTTTGAAAAAAAATTTTCATGCTCTGAGGGATGACAGCCTTTCCATGCAAAACAGAGCCCTGTCAGGTGTAGAAGGCCTGCAGAACCACCTGGCTCCAGGGGCCATGTTTACCAGGAAGAACACAGGTTACAGCTTTTGTCAGCCACCAGAGGAGACTGTGCCATTGCCAACTGATGACACCATGCTGAGTGAAAAGCAACCAAACCAATTTTCTTGTGTAACTGATATAACCCTTCCCAACATTTGATCTGCACACAAAGTGCTTCAAATCAATACAGCAGTGATCCCTTGCCATTAGAACCACAATATTTCACCCAAGTTCCCAGAAGGACTTAACTTTATTATGTAGTCCTAGAAACCCTTTAGTTACCTTCAAAATTTTGGGGGAGGGGGGGAGCTTCTAGATAAATTTTCTCCCCTTAACAGTACAAGACTGAAGTCACTGCAACATACTATGTAATTACATTGGTGTTCTTGACCTAAACCCAACCCCAGGTTTTTCTTCAGGCCTTGCCCACGTCAACATCTGCTTTGCTATCTTTCTGTCTACAGTCTTTCTAAACTATCAGTAGTCAGTCAACAACTCTTCAGTGCTGTGTGATTCAAACCTGATATGAACAGGATTACAGACAACACAGTTAGGATTTAATCTCATCATAGATGTGCTGGCATTAACAATTTCCAGAAAAACTTACTACTGTAAACACAAGATGCAAATTGTAAGACACAAGGCAATGGTACCATAAAAACAACAACAAAGGCAAAGGACAAAAAGTAGGAAAGTGTATTTTGCATTAATCTGGTTATTACCACTGCTTTGACTAAATATTGAAGACTTCAAAACTAGGGAATACTAACAAGACCTACAAAAATGGGAAATGCTAATGATGGGGTAACACAAATATATCCCTGGAGGGCAGAGTTCAAGAATGCAAATACACCTTACCTGCACAAGCTGTAAAAGATAATGAAGAACATCATCATCTTCTAAACTTTCCAGTTTTTGAACTGCCATTGCTCGGACATTTTCGTCTGAAAAGTTACAGTCCAGAAGTTGCATTGTGAGTCCAACATCTAAAGTGCTCTGATCCCAAGCCTCTTTTTTAGCTAGCAACTGGTATGTTTTGGCCACTATTTCTTGTTGTCCCCATTTCACAGAGCTAAGCAGCTTAGGATATGCCTTGGGGTGCTTTATGCTCTCATATCTAAAGTGCCACAACAGTTCTTTGTCCTCAGGAGAAAGTGGATTAAGTGGGTCAGTTGCTATGATCTCTTCAAGTTGCTTGCGAAGCTGGTTGGGCATTTCAGCTCGGGTCCTGTCCCCCTGGGGATCTGATGATATCCTGTGCTTGGGAAGGGCAATTGGGTGACAATATCTGTCCAGCACAATAGAGACAGCCATTGAGTTTTCTTTATCTGGGTTAGTTGCTGATGTGAGTTTGTCTGCATTGATACTCCCTTGTTCTTCCCCTTTACCTGGAATTTTCCACATGTGGAGCACATACTCCCCACTTCGAAGCAAGAAACGGTGATCTATCAACAAAAGATTTACATAATAGAGAAGCTGGGTTTTGCATTTTGCATCAGAGTTGGAGGAGTCGTGTGACTGAAGGTTTGTCTTTGCAGATGGTCCCTGTGCTTTGCCGCAGTATATCTGAAGATTCAGAAGTGCTCCTTTAGGCAAATCCTTGATTTTGATGTCAAACTCCAACCAAATATTCCACAGAACCTCCTCAGTAAAAGGCTTTGATGAAGTTCTTCTCTGTGAAAGGAGCTGCTGCCCATGTTGAATGTTAGCCTCTACAAACACAGTAAGATCAGTATTTCTTGGTAAAACTGGGATATCAATGCCAATTATTTTCACTCTGAATTTCCTATTACAATCCCACAAAGAGATAGTGAAGACTCTCTCATGATCTTTTCCATCTACTGTCAATTGTTCATGATACCCTGTAACTCCCGTACAGTCATCCACCAAAGGCCATTCTTCCTTCTGAACTTCGTCCTCATTCGGGTCAGGGGGATTGTCTAGGACAAGGTGAATTTCTTCCCCATTCTTAAGGCACTGTCTTATCCAGTGAAAATCTTTGATTGGTGTCTCTCCAGTAATGTACTCATCTCTGCCACAAATCCTGAGAACAAAATCCAGTTCACTATGATCTTCAGGAATGTCCATCAAAGACTTTTTCTTTGCCATTTTTGTGAAAAAGCTGTGGAGAATCATATCTGGAGTGTCATCTATTGACACTTTAATTTTCTGACTAGTTGTTCCTCTATGTATGATTATGAAAATGTTATTATTAGTGATCTTTTTAAATAAATATTCTGGGAGTGGCTTAGATGTAGTCCATGGGTGCATTGCATATAATTTAGGATCTCTGCAGGCTACCTCTATCATTCGTGGAGTGACTAATCTGCGCCGGGTAAATTCTAGTTCATCATCATGCACATTGCTTACATCAGTGACATCATAACCAATTAAATCGTTAAGTTGCCGCTGAAATTCCTGAACTTCTTCTGATGGTTTTTGCTTCTGGACAACATAGATCTTGCCTACCTTTTTCTGTAACACCTTCCAGTACAGTATGCAGTCCAATGTCTGTAATACTTGATGTTTATCATAAATTTCATACCATTGCCCTTTCTTCTGATACTGCAGAATAAACTGGTCCGGGGTGAATGCATGGTAGAAGTCTGTGGTTTGACTCATCTCTATTGCACGCATCCAAATCTGTGCCTTCATTTGCTCAACCGTACAGTTGCCAGCTATTTCGAGTAACATAATTTCTGGTGCTTTAGTATGTTTATTGCTTGTAGGTAAAATGAACTCAATGGATATCAGTTCCATTGATGAAAAACTACTCGATGTACAATGAGGTTTCATTCTTCTTCTCCTTCGTTTGTTTTCCTCTCTCATAACAACGGGCTGTTCATGATCCCCCAACTCCATGCCAGAAGAAATCTAGCAAAACATACAATTACTCGATCACTTTCTCATTCACATTTATCTTTACTCTTACTTTTTAACTTTTCATATACACTTTTTATATTTCTGTTTTCCCTCAATTTCTTGTCACAAATACCTGATTCACATAAACCACCTCAGATATAATCTACTCAATTCAATACCTAATATAAATAAAAAAACCCTCCAACCAACTCCCAGTGATTAAGTAATTAATGTAGAGGTTTTAAACATCCTGCCAGATTTTACTGGGAATAAGCAGTTTGAATGTGCAACCTCCATATTGATCTCTTCTTGCTTCTATTTGATCAAGCACTGATTCTTCTGCTGCCTCATCTGTTTTGATGCTGCTGATGTTAACATAAGTGGATTTTCATAGAAAACAAAAGACACACTCCTGTATATTAATAGAATGCAGTCCCACTGAGCTCCAGGAATGGCATAAAGTAACAAAATAAGCAATTTCTTTGCAGTCTGGACACATGTGAGCCTATTCCCAGTTTCCTCTGCCTCTCTTTTTAGTGATGAGGAATCAGGACTTCAATCTAAAAAACGCCCTCAGGATGCAAAAGTCAGGGACTATTTCTGAAGATATATTTAATGTGCATCTAAATTCAAGGCTAGTGTCCTTAGACGTGCTTCTTTTAAATAAATCAATTCACCAGACTGATAATATCCATCCATTTTCAAAGTACACACTGCCAGTGTGAACTATTAGTTTGTTACAGAAGAAAAATCTCCCAAGCTGATGCTGATTTATTACCCTATACATCAAATCACACCTAAACCACCAGTGAAACAATATTAAACATGAGTAGCCTACCTTATCAGCATTCAGTAAACAAAAGATATTGTTGCTCAGTTAATCTCCATTGACCAATACTAAAGTGGAAGTTATTCACTAAGAGCTTAGAAGCGGAAGGCAGTGCTGATCGAGTGCACTCACACAAGCCAAGTTACAGCAACATACTGAACTTCTTTTCCAAGCAACACTTTCTACACATAAAATCTTTTAACTGCTGGAGAAAAGTAAAGCCAGTATAATGATGCCTTAGCAGATAATAAAAGAAGCAGATAAAATATAAATGGCTAAACTCAAACAACATAGCATGCTAACTAAAATTCTTCTTTTGAGTTCCAGAAAGCAGCAACTGTGGACACGCCACCTCTGTAATTGACAAAGTACAAGGAAATATTACCTGCTTATAAAACAAAGGCTGAATTGCTGAAGATGATTCATTTGTTTAATTTTTGTAGTTCCTATTTTTTTAAAGGAAGATCATTCACACAAAAAATTTCTTTGTTTAAGCTGTTCTGCTTTTCTTGCTCAGCCTCATATCCAGATGCAAAGGAAGTGCTGCACTTACCAGGAAGGAAGTTTTAACCAAGTTGATTATACATATGATTGCTCATTTTAAAAGAAGTCAGAATGCTTTTCCTGTTACAACAGTAAAAATATATCAACAGTACATCAATTTAACACGTATGTATAGAAGACATGCTTAGAGCCTTTTAAAAATAGCAAAGAATAACCTGGGTAATAAATTTAATGAATTCAAATAAAATATTTAAACCAAATATATTTTTGAGAGATTACCTTAAAAAGGAATTAAATATAAATACTAGATAAAAGACAACTAAATCTGCAATGTTTCATTATTTTTATTTTCATGGTGAAAGCCCTTTGAGGACTCCCAACTTATATTCACTAGAGTTTTTTAAGGCAGTCTCCATACATCACATAAAGATTGTATATGCCATGGATCTTGCATGGTAAAATCAGCAGCAGAACTGCTGGGCAGCCTTACACCTAATATCTTTAACTCATTCATTTATGATTACAAACACACAGTGAAACCCACTAGAAATGGCAACTTTAGATTCAGGAAGAAATTAAACCATAGACTTTCCACCCTAATTCTTGTGGTTAACTACAACCTGAGGAGCTGTTCTTTTAATAAAAAAAGATCCCCACAGGAAAAAAAACATTTGGGAAAACACATACAAAACAGAAAGAAAAGACAGAAAACCCTCTAATTTCATCCTTTTTCCTTATGACTTTTCCAGTGAAAATTGACATTTTGAAGAGCAACAAGCAGTACAAATCCTACAGTGGTAGATATCATGCAAAAATGATGACTCTTGAAAAGGAGGAAAAAATATGAAACAACTGAAAGGTTGTTTACCAACAGTGAAGTGCCTTTTTAAAAAATACATGCATGTGTCCTATTTATGAGACACATTTTTTATAAAAATGTGAAATATAACCCCTCCCTCTGTATTGGCGAAAGAATCTGCAGATCTGCTAGCCAGCCTAATCCGACAGTCTCTTACTATCTCCAACATGCCAAAGTTGATTAACACTCTGCCAAGGTTAAAAAGCAGAAAATACCCTCCAACACTGACACAACTCTTCTCTCTCTGAGCATCGTTCTGCTTGTCAGCTAAGATATTTTCTTTTTAGAGGCTATTTTTCTTAGGAGGTCAGTTTGGGGAAAACACATCTTTTATCTTTTAAAGCCAGTATTTGAATTTTCTCAAGGTAGTGGTGAAGTTACCCTGAATATTTTGTTGCTGACACAAAAACTACCCATCTTGGCCAAGACACCTCCAAAAGCCATACTCCACCCACGTGCAGCCTGTCAGCATTCATCAGCCACAGCCTCTGTGGCATCTCAGCACTACACAGTGCATTCCTCTCTCAT
Source organism: Corvus brachyrhynchos (assembly GCF_000691975.1). Classification (NCBI taxonomy): domain Eukaryota; kingdom Metazoa; phylum Chordata; class Aves; order Passeriformes; family Corvidae; genus Corvus; species Corvus brachyrhynchos. Next base: position 3,247,961 of record NW_008246057.1, on the reverse strand, counting down.
CTTGTGTAAATTCTAAAATGCAATATAGTCACGTATTTTTCTTAATTTAAACTAGCATTAAGGGTTTTTTCATGCCAACAGGCTATGTAGATTTTTTGCAAAGAGTCCTTCCACTAAAAGTCACTGTGCTACCCCATTAAGTAAAGCTGGAGTCATTTCAGTTTCATTGGGTTCTGCAGATCTAGGAAAGCTTCCTGGTTTAAATGTCCTCAGCCTGCTCCTATGAGTCATGCACCTAAGGATTAATTCTTCAAACACATATACATACAAATAGCTCTTCTACCACTACTCCATAGATCAAGATCATCAAGACAAGCAAAGGCAGCATCTCTCCCTCATGCAGCAGAGAACTACCCTGCACACTGCCCAGATAATGCAATTGTTTCACACTCTCATCCACTTATAAAGGCAGGTAGAGCAACACCTTTGTGGGTTCAGATATTTCCCCACAAATTTCATCAGACACAACACAAAATGGGTGACACTTCTGTAGCTGCCTTGCCCTTACAAGACTGTCTTTTCTCCTGCATCCATTTGGGCTGTGACCTGTCATGTCTAGACCAGCCTGATCCAATCGCCATCTCCAGTTCTGCTCTGACCCCTTTTCCTCAGCTTCAGAAGGCAGTAATTGGCTTGGAGCGACGATTGTCTCTAATCTGACTCTTCAGTGATGCATTCTTAGGGTGACACCAAATTGTATCCATTTTCTGCTAATCCATGTGTTGGCAAAACCAGATTTCCTCATGCACATGAATCATAAAACTTTGATGTTTATAATGAAAAACAATTTCATGTTAAGCTCCTAAAACCTTTGTCATGCCTAAGCTTTACTTACAGTGACATTTCAATGTGTCTACTGCAACAACACCCCAAAACAAGAGAAAAAAAAAAAATCACTCTTTTTTATTTCTAATTCTAATGAGCTTCATCAACCCTCAATATCCCTATATTACAAGAACTGCTCTACACTGGTCCAAAAATCCTGATGGGGTCCAATGGAAAAGGAGGAGACGGGCCTGTAAAAAGTAACTAAGACAAGCAACCAGTCTTGCCTTTGTCTCCAGTTGTGTTCCTATCTCATCACTCAGGTCAACAATCTGATCATAACAAAACCAGCAAAAAATTAGGTTAATTTTCAGACGGATCTGTTCCTTTATCTGACTCAACACTTGCAGGAGTGGTAGGGCAGTGAGGGAAGAGAAGGAAAGGGAATGAAGCCAGCAGAGTTAAGCATAACTGAGACTGAAACATGACTCACAGCAGGATTAGGAGATAAACTAATGAGTAAAGCTGTTAAAAGATTTGAAAAAACTGCCTGAAAGGTGCTTTAAAAAGACAAAGTGGTATTATGATGTATTACTTAGCTACAAAAAATTCAGGATAGCTGTCAATCTTGACTGCTCTGTTAAGACTATGTTAGAAGTCTACCAGTTACTATCATGCTTATTCTATATTAGCTCCTGCTTCTGTTTTAATCCATCATGTGAAAACCTTATTTTAAAATTATTCTTTTCACTTTAGTGTGAACTCCTTCCCAGACAACTAAATTTTCAAGAAAATAAGCACTCTCTACCAGAGTAAAAATTACCTTGTGCATGCATCATGTAAATACAACACTAATGTTTACCTTCACACTTTTAGACAAAGTTCACTTGAAAGATAAATCAAAAAAAAATCAAAACTACCATGACAAGACTCAAAGTTTTCCAAGCAGCATGCTACAGCTACTTGCCCACACTGTTGTGTAGCAGGAGATGACTTTGCACTTGCTGGACAGGAGTATATCTTCTCTACTCCTACGGTAATCCAGTGCTAAACTTCACGGGGAAGACACAGCACTAACATTTCAAGCATGAACACAACAAAAAACCCCATTTCTCAGTTTCTTTGTCAGATCCTCTAGCAACTACTAGCTCTCATGGGAATTAAATCAGTGCAGGTTCCCATTAGCAAGTAAACATCACAGGTAATGCAGTCACATTCCTCATCAAAAAGTATATGAATCAGCAGATACAGCTTGGTCGGGAGGCTGGGGAGTCAACCAGACTGCTGTTACAGCTGTAGCATTTTCAGGATCCCCTGCCTTCATCGCCTTTAGTTTCTATATGAGTTTCTATTTGGGGCTCCTTCTGGAACAAACAATAACTTCTAGCTGGTTCCGAAAATTCCGGTAAGAATTTCGGCAAACTTCTAGTTAACTGGGGTTACACAAGAGATCTAGTAGTAATCTCGAAGTAATCCACCTTGGAACCAACACTTTGCAGGGTTTTAAAACCCAGAGATCGCTGCTATTGTTCCTGCCGGGACACACTCGTTATTTACAAACTGCCTGTCCCGTCAGCTTGCGCCCGCTTTTCCAACACTGACTGTTAGCTGCGTGATCTAATCTACACCAGCAACCAACTCCTGAATGCCCTCAGCTATTATTTCAGAGGGTTTGTGGTGTGGAAAGGTTTTATGGTCTACATGTATCAGATAGACACAAGAAATTTGTTGGATGAGGAAATAGTTACTTATTGTTTAAAAGCGGCGTTGTAGCAGAGCTGACTCACTGATCTTAAGACTCGAGAGAACTTCTACCACTGTTTACTGCGATCCTTCATTTCACATCGTTTCATTCAACGTTCCAACAGCTTCCTTAGCGGGTTTGGCATCAAACTCGTTAACTCCTGTTCGGGCCATGACGTGAGGCGGGACCAAGGCCGCGAGGGACCGGGCAGCA
>NW_008246057.1:3243882-3244679 GCF_000691975.1 Corvus brachyrhynchos | reverse complement strand
GGCCCCGACCCCGGCCCCGGCCCCGCCGCATCAGCCGGAGCGCACACAGACCCTCTGGCAGTGTGAAAGCACTACAGCTGCGGTGAGGCTTAGTCGCCAGCACAAGGCCCGCAGGACTTGTCCTGGTGTCAGCACAGGCAGCAAAACTTCCCTGGGCGCAGCTTCCTGAGGTGTTCCTTGCCCAGGAACCCAGAGCCGGCGTGCCCTTGGCACTCCAGCAGCTCCCCCCGCCTGCCCGGCCAGCCCTGACAGCTTGTTTAGCCCCACACGTCAGGGCAGCGATGAATTAGTTTGTCTAAACTGCCCTTAAAAACCCTGGAGATGACTGCCTACTCCAGCGTGGTGGTCTTCTGCTTAGGAAAGATTTTCGTGCTGTCTGATTAAATGTCTTCTCCTACAGATCAAGCATCTTGCTTGTCTTATTCCTCTTATGCAGTTTGGGGATTTTCTTCCTCCCTCCCCTCCAGCTACTTTCTTGTTTGAATTTGGTGTGTTACTGGTTTTCTACTATTTTTCCATCTCCAGACAGGGCAGTCCTGGATCTCTCTTTTTAGGTCATGTTCGTTAGACCTCCTGCGATTCCTGTAACTCGCCTCAGGTTCTTGCTAATTGGGCCACATTGTTTTTGGAAAGCACTGCTCAAAACTGGACATAGTAGTATTCCAGCTAAGGCTTTGCCAAGGCTGCCCACAGCAGGAGGATTAATTCGTCAGCCTTACGGTGCCAGACTCCAAATGCAGCTCAGGCATAACCATCCACATCCAATTCAAACAAACAAACAACTCCCCCTCACCACT
>NW_008246057.1:3241170-3243870 GCF_000691975.1 Corvus brachyrhynchos | reverse complement strand
GTCTGCTTTGCTCTGAATGGAGCTGAGTGTTTCTGTCTCCACAGCTCTTGTTCAGAGTGAACAGCAAAACTCTTTCCATGATTATGTTGAGACTTTTTTTTGATCCAGACCTTGCAATGAGATTCACAGGTGAACTCTGTATGGCGCAGTGTGCACACACTTGCCCTGAAAGCTAGGCTGACATAAGATTACATCTTCAAGGAACACTCTACAAGACCATAAGTTGCCACAAAGACTATAAAAATTATTATGATTTTTCTAGGTACATGTTCTTACCTTCCATAGAAAGAAAATATCAGAAGGAAATAACTAGTATGTTATACATATAGATGCTATTACAAAAAGTTGGTTAATTGTTGCTATAGCATGGATGGATTCTTTTGACTGAAAAAATCGTATTCATGGTGTTAAGAATCATACCAGCCAGAAGCAGAAAAGAGAAACATCTGTTTCAAAATGAATATCCATTGCGCTGAACTGTGTCTGTAAGGAATCATAAAAGCTCTGTACTGGCCTCAAGTTCCCCTTTACATGAAAACAGAGCAAAAACCTTCAACAATTTATTGTGATGTGTGTGCAGCATAGGGGAAACAAGGTGAAGACTGACTTCGTGCTTGGTTTTGCCTGATACAATGGGTAATATCTGTCAAAGAAGTTCAGCTTTGCACAGCATTACTGAATGCTTTAAAAGATATTTAAAAGCCTTATCAAAATAGGAAGTCTTTTTTTGTTGTTGTTGGCTGGATCCCCAGATGGATCACTCCGGGAACACAAGTGTAGCCAGTTTGGCGACTAATCCTGTTAAAATCCGTGGACTTTATTTGGGGATGCACAAACATATGGAGATTTGAGCAGCTGAATAAAAAGACTCATTTGTCCAAAGACAGTTATAGAAGGGATAATTTACAGCCGGAGCAAATGACACGTTTCATGTTGATTTCAGCCAGAATTGTGTAACATTTTTAAAATAGCTATAAGTCAATATAGTGTTATTTGCAATGAAAGAATAAATTATTTTACACATTAAATTTGAGAAAGGTTGGTAAACTGAAAATCTTGCTCTCTTCAGGATTTAGTATGTTAATAAAATATTACATTTTTGCAGTTTATCTTCAGCTTGTCTATATACAGCTCAATTTTCTTTATTGCCTTTTCTGGCAAGTCAAGTAATACAGACTTTCCTGTAGGAAAGGATGCTCTCCTTATAGGTTGTATATTCTTTGGAAATACACATTTTAACATTATTTTCTCCCTGTTCTTTTCCAAATGTGACTTAAAACATTTCCCATCAATTATCATTTGGTTTGTTGGGTTTTTTTTAGTCAAGAACAGCCTGCACAATAAATTGAAATGCATATTTTACCATAGCAAAAACGGAACTTTGAAACAGTCAGGAATACCATAGCTTAATGAAGAAAGGTGAAGAACACAATTTGATATTTAAATGAAGCTGATTTAATCAAAATTAGTCATGCAAAGAAGCAATCATTTTGCTAATATAATCTTGTGGGGTGCAGTCAAAATGCAATTATTTTCTTTATCTACCAGCTGTAATAAAAATATGACAAGGAATTGCTGTAATGATCTTAAATGGGAGTTTTGGAGGTTGAAGAAATGTAAGATGGTATCTTTTGTATCCTCTGCACAGTCAAACATCAGTTTTTATGTCATTTAGTGGAGAAACTGCGATAAAGAATAACAGCCACATTAAATTCTCAGCAACAACTTTATATACTGACATATGCTGGATAGAAATGTTCTGTTATCATTGACAAACTGGGTTCATTGCAATTTAGGAAATAGTATCTAATAGTATGGGTTGGTTTTATTATCTATATTGCCAGCAGAGAAAAAGATTAAATGCAGAAACTTTGTAGGTCTTGTAACAACAAAGTCAAAGTCTGCTTGCCTAAACCCAGCAATAGCTACATTCAGTTTTGTAATTGTTTCTTTATGTAAAGAAAATGGAAAAACCCCATTGTATGATACATTGTGCATCCTGGTGGAATGATAGGTAGACTTCTCCCTTCTTGGAGAATTTATGAGCTGGAATTTTCTAATTGGGTTGTAAACTCTTTATGATGCATTCAGTGGAGGATTTAAAATAAATTGACAGAATCCTTTTATCTTGCAGCTCTGCTGTGAAAACTGATCATGTAAGTGATCAGTTGTATTAACATTACTGTTATTGATTTGTCCATATGCACGATCATATGGCAACTTTGGTATCAAAAATAAGCTTCTCTTCTTGCTATAACTTGCCAACAAGCAGAGGAGGAGTGAGCTGAATTTTAGTTTGGCTTTTGCATCATGTTCTAGGTATGGTAGCTGCTTGTGAAAGGGATGTAACAGATAGATAAGTGGTGCCTGCAGATCTGTCCTCCATTCACAGATTTATGTCATGGGAAAGGCAGCTCTACTGATACTGGGGAAACAGGAGGAGACTTTGGGGGAATAGGGGGATCCAGAAGAGCAAATTAAAGGTGGGCTCTTGCTGCACCCCTGTGTAGGCAGTTAAGTCCTCTATGAGATGTCTCCTATGTGAGCTTGTTTTCCAGGTAGAAGCTCGGTCCAGGGGAACCTTTTAAGGTCTGCTGGGCATGAAAGAAGCCTTGTGGCCAGATCCAGAAATGATCTCTGTGAACCTCTGTAGGCAGAGCAGAGTCAGGAAATCTCTAACAAGGAAAAGAGGAGTCTTTC
>NW_008246057.1:3239265-3241130 GCF_000691975.1 Corvus brachyrhynchos | reverse complement strand
GGTGCTCCTGGTGACTGAGATTTTGCACAAAATCCCTCACTTCAAACACCTTAAGCTCACAAACAGGAAACAGCAGGTGTTCAGAAGCTTTCTGAGACACATCTGCTGAAGACTTTGTCTCCCATTTTACTGATTTAGGCTGTTATACTTCAGAATAGGTATTTAAAGCACAGGGTGGGAGTACAAGCTGTTTCCTCTGTGCTACATACATACACACACACATCAGCTGAGACGTAAAACTCACATAATACCTCTTACCAGCTTGAATGCCTTTTTTGGTCTGTTCATGTGTGTATGAGTTTGTCAGAGAGAGATGTACTCCTCATGGTAGCAGAGTGTATGTAAACAGATCTTTAAGATCACTGGTTATTCTTAAGGGGTGGAGAAACTCAAGTTTTATGGCTGCTGACAGAGAGGTCTCAGTATTAGGTGGTGATGCAATATTGCATCATCTTGTGGTGTTGGGACATGACAGAGGAAATAAAAGAGGTCAGAAATAGAAATATAAAGAAAGGGAGTTCACAATTCCAACAAGGCCTCTAGTCTAATAGCATTATATTAAGTGCTCTTTAATATAATGTAGGGACAGGAATTCCTCACTCTCTGAAAGTTTCTGACACAGAAAATAATGAATCTAATTTTTTGATATGTTACGAGGTTTCTCTAGACAAGATCTCTGAACTGTGTTGCAGTGCTATCTTCCTGTCCTGATATTTATTGCTCTTAATCTTTGAAAATTTCCTCAGCTGTATATTCATTTGTTGGTGCAACCTTCAGTCTGTGAGGAGGTAAATATATTTGCATTGCATGGGAGTTATGTAAGGATAGACTTTTATCAGAGGATTTCTGTATTTTTGTTCTTGTACATGAGTAATATAAAATTCTTTCCGTTTAAATTACCTCATTGCCTCTCTCTGTATATTAAAGCAACATATCCTTTAGACAGAAAAGTGTTTCTTACCAGAGTTTCAGGCACCCCACAGGCAAATTGATCTGCTGTCATCATACTTAGGAATACTGAAAAGACATTTAAGGAGATCTATTTGTTTCAGAGAGTCTAGTTGAATAAAACTTGGCTCCAAAGAAAGCTCTTTCCCAGCCTGATCTTTTCTGGAAAAACACCCTTAATCTTCTCCAACAACTTTAAACTTCAAGAGGTGGCATTAGCAGAGTGTCCAGATCACCACATCTGAGGGGGTTTTGGGGACTGAATAACAGGATTTCATTCCAAAATGCTGAATCCATTCTACAGGAAGCCTGCGGGCAGGTCTGTTTCAGGAGGAGACTGGGGATCCTGTCTGGGAGCTGGGAATCCTGTTGGGATGCTGGGTTTGCATCTGTGACAACACTCCATACACTGGAGGTGGTACCTCATCATAGTGGTAGCTTTGCTAAATAAACACCTGTCCTCAGATTGGAGTATAGAGCTTCTGTGTTTACAAACAAATCAAAGCCTTGCCAGCCAGCACAACCATGATGAGTAAAAGCCACTTTCAGACCTGGAACTTTGTATATTTGCTTCCTAGAAATGAAAGCTGAGAAAAGCCGTGAACCAAACTTCCACATGGGAAGTGTCAACCCTTACACACAAAATGAGGACAGCATTATGCTGTGGATATTAGTGCTTCATCGTGTGTCAGTCTGGTCGGTATAGATGGCTGTCCATTGTCTGTGTCAGCCAGGGGTGGTTAAAGACAAACATGGAAACATAGCCCAGATAAAACAGCTGGTATTGCCAAACATCCCATGTATTTTAGTATCCCGTAAGTTACCATTACAAATATTGCATTATTTGTAAAATGCATGTCCCCATACTTTCCTGCTAGCAATGGAAAGCCAGTTTGTCTCCAGCAAAGTTTTGCAAA
>NW_008246057.1:3224853-3239224 GCF_000691975.1 Corvus brachyrhynchos | reverse complement strand
GGGTGGGACTATCCCAGTCCTTTCTGGAAAGATACTGCTGCAAAGTGCTGGTCAGAGCCTGCTCTTTACACTCTCCACAAAGTAAGCTGTGCCTTATTCTTCCTTGATCTACACTTTGTGTTGCAGTTCTGCACCCCAAAGCTCAAAGGGAATATAGCAATGTCAGTCTCTGCACCATGACTCAGAATATGCCAGCTCAAGTATCAGCTAGATACCTGCTACATGACTTAGAAACCTTTAATGTCTTCTATTTCTGCAGTTAAAATATGTCAGTTGGACAGATCATGTTTTCCAGGGCACGTAGAACACTGGCCCCAAGTATGTTGGTCAAGTTAGGCCAGCTTGCCTGCAGCACGTGTGGCTGAAAACAGGCAGGGCGTTGAGCTGGATCTCTTTATAGTTGTTCATCTGGCTGTCTATCAGCTACTGAACAGACATAGCCCAGAATAATAATCTCATGAACAACATTCAGAATTTCTTTGATGCATTTCAGAAGCTACGGGAAGTCTTCCTAAATTCACATAATGAGGCAGACATGCAGGAGCCTTGTGTTTCATCCCAGCAGGGAGCAATTGTTCTTCTCTGGGAAGCTGATGTTCTTTCCCAGTATTTTTTCCTTGTGTCTCCAATAACAAAATGTTTTAGCTGAGATGGTGTGATTTTCCTTCTTGAAGAGGGTGACCCAGTCCTGGATAGAACAGATGCTGCAGTCTTTCCAAAGTACAACAGTACCCTAAAAAGTGTGTGGTAGGTTGTCATGAATAAGGTTATAAAGATGAGGGACACGTGGGAGGATCCTAGGATGGTATTTCCTCTCTGATCTCAGATGATCTGAAATAATCCAGATTGGCTTGGGACTCTTCTGGGTTCCATTAAAGAGAAGAAAATAGAATAAATGCGTAGAAGGTGAATCCCTGCTATATCCAGAGGAAGAGGACAAGACCACACCATGAAGGAATTATCGATATAAGGGATGTGTAACAAATCCAAATGAATGAGTGACTTTGAAGACAGCATTTTTAAAATGCCTCCAGAAGAGTGACTACAAAAGGCTACATAGCAGAGCTTGTTTTAGGCACGGAAGTTGCTGCTATTGAGATAGCAGGCACTGCAGGGCCTGCCCCTGAGGACTGGCTGTAGATGTGATGGGAAGCTGGTCCTTATGAATGAGGGTGAGTGCTACAGAGCTTCCCTGAGGAAGGGTGACCTGCTGGCACAGGAGTACGTGGTCCCTCGGATTCCAACACCTGTGAAGTGTCTCAGACTTCTGTCAAAAAGTGAAGCCCAGAAGAGTGTAATGACTCCTTTGTCTTGACAGGCTGAGCACTGGAGATGGCTATCACACTTTGATTCATACTTTTCATTACTTTTGCCTCTGTTTCAAGTAATTGGCATCACAACGGTTGTAGATGAAAGAGACATTTGAAAAGGTGTTGCTGGGAGTTAAGGAGTTAAGTGTTTGCACCCAGGAGGTTGCTAATGAGGGGGAGCAACCCAGAAGACCATGACTTGACCATTCAATACATAAATTAACTGGGCATGTTAAAAGCTCAGGGAAGAGCAGTGTTGGCTGAGTTAACTCAGTTTCACCTGAATAAACAGCAAGATATTCAGAGCAGTGTCCATGTACTAAGAGTGAAGGCATGTCAAAAGCTGATTGATCTGAAATCCCAGATTTAGCTTGTGAGATGCTCTGGTACCAGTGAGGTGAGTACCATTAAATAACCTCACTGAAACTTATGGTAGAAAAAATATATGGAGGCCAATGACTATACAAGGCATTCTTAACAAAAGATTTATTTAGGTGATGCATGGTCCGTCGAGGGGTGCCACAGGAAAAAATATATTTTAGGATTCCATGTAGTTAAAGGATGAAAAGTGTGCAGCCAAGAACACTGAAGATCCAGAAAGGATCTGATTTTGTGCACAGAGGGTGCATGTGCAATGGTAGCAGGGTTTGTGTTGGCAGTCATTTCAAAGGAACTTGGCATTACCCTGTTCTTCAGCCTTAATTCCATGAAAGGAAGAGTACAAAAAGCAAGGATTCTTTTCACTAGTGATTAGGGAAGAAACCAGCTGTTTGAATCTGAGTTAGTCTGATAATCTCATTTAACCAAATTATGTATGTTGAAACACTGTGGAGTTTGAGATAAGCAAATCCATCACAGGTCCTGCAGCCAGGGAGAAAGGAAGGTCTTGCATTTGATGTGCTTGGAGAGATACATGTGCAATTTCTGGCAGTGTAACTTGCTAGGAAATTGAACATAAGTCCAGATTCAGCTCATGGAGGAGGATTTAGACCAGCCTTTGGAGGTTTATCTGTGAGGAGTATACTGGCTGGCATGAACCCAGACGTTTCAGCCGACCACAAACCCTCTGTGGCATCACTGTAGCCAAGCTTTGGTACCTAACGTCTCTGACCTGCCATCCCACCCAGAGATACGCTCCTTGCCCCCGGCTTTGTGCCAAGGCAATTAAGCGCGTGATCTTTCCTGGGCATGTGCCTTGTGCCCGACCCTCCCCAGCCATCCCTGCCCTGCTGCGGTGCCACACGTTACGGCAACAGTGGCAGGGCCAAAGGGCACAAAGACAAGTGGCTCCTACAAACTCTTGCTCTCCGGAGCCACCCCCGGCATTTTCCCGCTCGCCATGGCTGCGTCAGCGGCCGCGGGTGTGACGTCACGGCCCGCCCGGGCCGCGCCGGCATTGCGTCAGGGACAGAAGGACCCTGGTGCTGTGCTGACACCTGCTGGGCCGGCAGCAACAGCACCGGGGCTTTGTCCCGGCCCTGCGACAGCGGGGAAGGGCTCTGGATTTGTGCCTCCGCCTGTCCCCGATTCACTCGTGGGTTGTGGAGAATAGTGTTACTCGCCAGAGTTACCCAAAAGTCAGCCACCAGCGCAACTCACGTTAACCCGTAGCTAACCTAACCCGTAGTTAGTTCTATGTTTTCAGTCATTAATGTCTAAGTAATTGAAGATCCATAGGGTATGGAAATGCAAAGTATTTTCGTTTCTGGAAGAGAGTTGGTGACAATGATCTTGACTTATCTATGCCTCAACTACGTATGTCATCCAAAACAAGCGTTATCAGAGCTTTCACATCCCACCAACTCACCAGGTAAATTGTATAATATAAGCATCTAAATCCAGTTCTGGACATCCAGTTTTTGGCAGAGAGGAGCAAGAGAGGAAACGGAGGACTTCTCTTGCTGAGGACAGGCTTTATGGGAGAGCTCAAGGTGCTGTGCCAGGGTTACCTTTCAGCTGCCCACCAGGTTTTGAGCTGAGGCTTTGCCAGAGATGAGCAGACAACTCAGATTAAGGGGTGCACATGGGGAGCTGGGGTCTCCAAACACTTTTCAACTTGCCTTTGCCGGGGGTTACAGCTGGGGGTGCCCAGAAAACCTCACCTATCCAGGGGTGCCACATGACCACTGAGGCTTCTGACATCTTAAGGACACTACCACCTACACACCAGGTTGGTCTGAAATTGTCACTGAGGAACATGCATTGCTTGAGAGGGTGGCTGCTGATGCTGGGGCTGGTTCACATGCCCTGGCTTCTATAATCGTCCAGCAATGTGAATCTTCCTGACTCCATTTTAACTTCCATTTGTTTCATCTTCCTGATGTCATTTTCTGCAAAATGTTTCCTTTCTTTGTGCACAGGAGCATGAGCACTACCCATGCTTTTGTCAAACCTTTCCGTAAGCCCTGCACTATCCCTTCTCTCAGCTCAGATGGTTAAATTTGAGGAACTTAACAGCTTTATTTCTCCTCCTGTGTGAACCAGGTAACCATCACAGGCACAAAGGTCTGCTTGAGTGATAGCAGGAATACTAAGCCAGCCATATGTGATGCTGGGCATCAGATGGAAGCCTAGCTTTTTTCTTCAAACCATCTGCTTTTGTGCAGCCACCTTCTCTTCACAGCTTCTCAGGTAAAAGTCTTTCAAAACTCTTAAATGAAATCTACTGTCGCTTCAGTTATTGGACACAATGGGATATCTATGACAGAATATTATCTGCCAGAATATCACCATGTAACATGGTAAAACTCAGTACTCTCAGAGCACCAGCAGATTGCTGGTGATCTGGCTTCTATTCAAGCTCCTAAGATAATAATTTTCCCTGGATTTATTATCACAGGAAAGCAGAGTCCAGGAAAAATTATTAAATTCAGATGTAAAGATCCTAGTCAAGATATTAGCAGAAGGGATGCAGCAGATATTATCAAGTTCAGTAAAAGAAGTCAAAGAGTTACAAAACCATTATAAATACTTTTCCAGTAACATGAGAAGAGGATCAAGTTATACTGTATTCAAAGAAAAGAACAAAAAGCATACCAGAAGAACTGCATGCTGACTTATGGGAAATGATATTTTAAAAAGGAGAAGCCATGGTTTCTGATAAACAGTATGAAGTTAGACAGTATGCAGTCAGCAATACTAATTAACTTTAATGCTAGGCTTTTCTGGAGCAAATGGAATGTTTTAAGAAACATCTAGTTCTAAGTTGAAAGATAAAATTTTAAAATGTTTGACCTCTATTAATAAGTTTAAAATATATTTAGAATAATACCAACCCCCCCAAAAGCCTCCTTAGAGTAAAAGACTTTCAGAAAATCTGTGTGGATAGGTAGAAGGATGAGCTGTTCACCTTTGAAGCTGGTGGTGGCACGGCCCTCCCTGCCTCCCATCCTCAGTCATGGCCATGGGAGATGGACTGTATTTGCTAAATTGCAGGTGCTCTTGGCCCTTCATTGGTTAGGAAGAAACCCCAAATACCCCTGAGGGCATAATAACTTATTTCTATCAGGGAGAGCTGGAACTCACTGGGAACCTCAGTGCAAGGAACAGTTAGGAAATGTGTTTCTTTGGCACTCACTCGGTGGACTTTAGATGAAGCAAAGCATGCTGCAAAGTTTGTTTTCTCCTAGAGAAAAGAAAGAGAGAGGAAAATAGAGAAGCTGCTTGTCTCCCTTTGGAATGAGAAAATATCTGCCATTTGGCTTGGTTTGGTTGGAGTGGGTGTAACTTGCTGACATGTTCAGCCAGAGACTTTCCACAAGGGCATTCTCGTGCCTTCAGTCTGTTCCTGCCAGACGCGGGGACAGCACGGACACATGAGCTGTCCCACATGGGGGAACATGTTTTACTGTATTCAGCCATTCAGCAGTGATGGGAGACCATAGAGCTGGGCCAAAGGCAGGAGGGTTGTGCCTATAAAACTGGTGAAGCCAATGACTTCTCTGTTGCTTCTCCTTCTAGTGACTTCAAAGTATCTATCAGGAGAAGGAGGAAATCTATGCACAGAGCTGGGATTAAGGCATCAGTGATGTTGAAGAGGCATCTAGGAAGTAAATTACTCATAAGAACTAGGCAAAGATGTAACACAGACAGGGAATGTCTTGTGCTCACAGCCTTGCAGTGACAAACGATAGGAATTCAGATGATAACATTTTAGACTATGGTGAAGGAATATAGTACTGTGCAATGAAGAGGTCATATTCCCGTTCCTTTTCAGTCAGCTGTGTTATTACTGTTTGTCTGATGTTTGTTTTATAATAGGTAGCTTGTTTATGGTTTGGATTCAATGGCTTGGCTTTCTTGCATGTGCACATACAGCCACATGTCATATAACCAAATCCATTCATTAACTTATTCAGTGTTAATAAAATAACCTTGACATTATTGGAGTCTTTGCAGGCAGACAGCTAGCTGGCTGCTAACAGCTACCTACAAATAGGTACACTGAACTCAAAACTGGATTGCAGCTGTTTGGCATTAACTGAAGCACAATTTCCCTAAGGGTGGCCTTATTTTCAGAGCAACTCTCAGTGTAGAGAGGTTTACTGTGCACAGATGGATGGTCCGGAACATATCTGCTTGTCCTGGCATGCAGGATGCCTGATTTCAGGATTTTCCCATGTTTCCCACAGGTAACCAGAGCGAACATCTGTACAGCACCTGGTTGGCCCACATTCAAAAAATCTTTAGGGAAGTGACAGACACCTGTCTCTTCAGGGTGGTAGGTCTCTTGTTCTCCCTTTGCTTTATATTGATACTGATCTCCATTTGTCTTGGGTGAAGTTTGATGACTCTCTCATTACTGCCAGTTAATATTTTTTCTGCTTGTAGTAGATACAGAAGAATTCCTTTGTGTCACCCCAGTACACCTAGTGCTTAGAGAATGGAAGAGTATATGTGTATCAGTGCCTGGAAAAATCCAAGAATGCAATCCTGGAGCATGCACACTGTCTACTTTAGTGTATTTTAAACACAAATTCAGAGCATCTGAAACCAGGCGGCCACTTTTTTCTTTAATTGAAAATTCATGCATTTTCTATGGGCATTTCAGCATCTCACTTAGATGCCTAAAATAAGTATGTGATTACATTCTTCACTTGGTGCATTAGGACAGGACAAGTTGGATATTTTTCTCAGCCTTATAGGTTTCTATTTTCTCATGGTAAACCACTTTGTTCAGCAGATACTACCTTATATTAACATATTCCCTGTTAAAACTGGTAAGAATCTAATTTTCTTACTTTTTTCCCTTTCTAATTATAGTCTTTGAGGCCTGATTATGGGCTAAATAAGTGATGACAGGTGCCTTTTACCAGTACTTATTCCTTTTAAAATTAATAAGTGCAAAGTTTGTAAACAAAAATCACAAGTTTCTTCATAGTTTTCACATGCTAGAGGGGAGCTCTGGGCCTCTGTCTCCACCATGCTTCCCACCCTCAAACTAGGCCACCTTGTTGCAATATCCTTCAGAACTATAATTTTATCTAGCCTTGTAATGTTAATTATTATTTTCATCATCACCAGCACAGCAACTGCCACTTATGTACCTAGAGGAGGATTGGCATCTCCAGGCCATCCTCTGGCTTTAATCCTGGGGAGAGAACCAAGCTTCTCTCTAGCACATCCAGGCCAAGGCCTGATCCTGTGGTAGGATTTCTTTTAATAGTGCTTGTTAGATTATTTTCAGCCATGAATTTGTCTAATTATTATTTGGATCATGTAAGCTTTTGAAACCCATGGCATCTTGTAATTACTTCTACAGCTCAATTATGCACTGCATAGTAAAGTGTCTCTTGTTTGCCACCTGAGAATCTGATTTTTCGCCTTCTAGATCTTGTTTTACCAGAAACAGCAGACAACCATTCCCCATATTTCTTTCCCATAAGCCTGTTTCTCACAGGCTAGAAGTCTGAGCACTAATTCCTTGTACAGAAACCATCCAATTGCTTCTTCACCGTGTTAAATTTCATACTCACAGCTTTTCTAGGTCTAGGTGGAAAGCAATGACATGGTTTGGTGACAGGTGAAAGAAAAATGAAAAACGGGACAAAGAAGAAAGTGAAAATGGATTGAGAGCAGAAGGAACTGCATGCAAGAGGAACGTTATAGAGAGAGGAAATGAAAGATGAATGGGGTTTGTTTGTGTTAAAAAATGAGGCATTAGCTTGACAGACAGGAGAAGTTGTAGATGAAAAGGGTAATGATACACATAATGAAGTAAGGATGACCCCAAAAACCCTTGGGAATGGAGAGGAAGATTTGGGAATGGTGGGAGCTATTTCTTCAGGTGATGATTTGTGGGGGTTGCTGTACCAAGGTGTTGGGTGCAGCAGTAGTTACAGTCCTTTTCTCTTCACAAAAATAATGAGGTGAAACTTCAGAAGTTAGTGGTGTCAATTCTCACACTGTTGATGGGGAGAGGGGCAGAATCCAAGTGCTGGAGCCACAGTGGTGCTGGTTCTTCTTTTTTCTGTCTCTCTTTACCTGAGTGTTAGAGGAAAAGAATATACAGAAGACAGCTAGGAGCAGAGCTTCTTGTTCAGTCAGAGTACCTGGCCTACAAGGCAAAACCAAGAGCGTGAAGCCGTTCCTACAGCTGGCACTATCACAGATGGACTTTCACTCTATGCAGTCTATTCAGAGCTTCTCCCAGCTCAAAAACGTTTGTCTGTCTGAGTCCAGCTCAGCTTCTTTGCTGGTAAGAGCTGTTGCAAAGAAAAGGAAGAGAGGGGGCCTGCCCCTCCTTCCCTTGGGAGCTGCTTTTAAGTTCAAGCTCTTCTGCCTGCAGCTGAGTCTGTATTTCCTGTCAAACCTTCTCATTCAGACCTGGACCTTGCTGCCCTGGTTTGACTTGACTTCCTGGCTTGGCCTCAGGCTTGATTCATCATGACAGACCTCCTGGCAGATCAGTGGCCTGAGGCTCACCCTGATCACTGCATTCAGACCTGCTCCTCATCTGGATTCACCAACACAACTTCCAGACACCCGTGGCTGAGGCAGTATTCCTGCCTGTGTTGTCACCCTCAGCTCCTGGCCTCTGTGCCCTCCCTGGTGGAGCAGCCTGCCTGTACTGCCCCCAACACTGTTCCTGTCACTTTACAGAGCTCTGCATTTCAAATGCAGAAACTGTTAGACTTGGTGAAGTATATCTCCATGTCAACTAAGCTTGGACAGGAAAGGGGTTTGTCCTGAAGATATTTTCAAAATTCCAAAATACTTTATCCTGCCATAGATGTCAGAATTTTCAGAAGAGTTATTTTGGTGATGAATTTAAAGCAAGCAACAGCTCAGGGCTTAGAACACTTTTGGGAGACCATGGCTCATGTTTGTCCACCAGCGCTTGATTAGTCAGCTCTACAAAAAGCAGTAGTGCTAATGAATTATACTAAAGGAATCCTACACTATAGTAGCCATCGTTTGAGACGACTGGGTTGAGTGATAGTGAGAGAGTTAAAATGAAACATGGATGTGTCAGATAACCAGTAGCTATGTATCCAAATGGTTTCCCAGTGAAAACTCTTTAACCTAGTTTCACTAGCTTCATTCATCTTTAATATCAGCACATGACATACTGCTGAAAATAATACCTTTTCACCAGCCATAGCTAAATGGTGCATCTCTGGATCAGAACCTGGAGATGCTGTTTGAAGTGGAAGTAACTAGGGATTTGGTCCCAAATATGAAGTGATGAGTAACTCACAGGAAAGATAATGTACAGGAAGATAGCCCATGAGAAGGGAAAGGAGGCTGGATAGGAGCTGAGCTGACTTAACAATGACCAATTTGTTTTTGTCACATCTCTCCACTTCTGCTCTGGATGTCACATAACTGTAGGTTAATTTAAAGAAGAGATTGGTGTAAGGAAATGATCATTTTTGACTTAAGATATATCTACAACTGTGATAGATTTAATTTCACTGTAATCAGGATTACAATAGGATTCCTATCTAAGCTAAGCATAACATTTTTCTAAAATCAATGGAGATAAATGGGTGAAGTGCCAATATCCATGCTGCCAGCTAGCCTACATCAGGCTTCAGTGATTTAGTTTGCCATCAGGTGAGGCATTTTCTTGCAATCCACTTGTCTTCCTCTGTTAATATTTTAATCCCTTTCTAATCTTTCCACTTCTGTATAACTGGAAAACCCTCCATCTTCACATGTTTAAACCTCTCCTGGCACAAGAATGGTCTGCTAGGAAATGCTGACCACTGGAGAAAGCCATTCTATAATCTCTGCTTTGGTGAGCTGGTATTTTTTGTTGGTTTTGTTTTGGTTCAAATTTTATGGAAATAGAGATTATGTCTGGCAACCATTTTCAGCAGTGGTTCATTATCAATAATTGTTACATCAGTCCTGGAGTCTCAGCCTTTCAGTTTTCTCTATTGTTTTCTTCCTAATTTATTTTTCCTTTGCTACTGTATGTGGCCTATACACATTAAGATCTGCACATTATCTTATCCACTTTGTAACTAAATTGTTTAATTCTATAAACATTGTGGGATAAAACAGAACACGCAGCAAGCAAAGCAAACCTGTATTGTAGGATATTGCACTATATTAGTCAGTGGGAGGAAGTGGTGCCTTTGGAAATACCACCTCATTTTAGCAGGAAGCAAATGAGCAGGAATTTCAGTGATTCAGCTTTCAGTCAGGGAGGGACAACCAGGAAGAATCTGGATCGGGAAGAAGCTAGAAAAGGAATGGAAAATATGAAGAATATGAAAAGGAAGATGATTCTGGTGCATGTAACATGTAATGTTGAGGATAAATGTGGTATTTCTCTGTTATGACATGTCCAATCCATCGCTACAGACCAGGGACACCAGTCTTTGTTTCAGACAAAACCT
This sequence comes from Corvus brachyrhynchos, assembly GCF_000691975.1. Classification (NCBI taxonomy): domain Eukaryota; kingdom Metazoa; phylum Chordata; class Aves; order Passeriformes; family Corvidae; genus Corvus; species Corvus brachyrhynchos. Next base: position 3,229,065 of record NW_008246057.1, on the reverse strand, counting down.
GAGGTTAGCCTCTGGCATCTTCATTTACACTTCTAAATAATGATCACTTTTTCCAAAGTGATGGGCCACTTGCAGTTCTCACTGCCTGCAAGGGAAAAATGAATGGCTCAGGCCATGAATTGCAAATGCCGAGCACTAAGCAGCCCCCTCCAGACAATGCATTGGGACTTTAACTTTGAGTTCCCAGTGTTGAAACCCTACGACTCAAAATGCAGATGTAAGAGAATGCTAATGGACAGTGAAAATTCTGGCTTAATTAGATGGCTTTAATTAAACCAATAGTGACCGGTATGTAGATACTCTTAAATGTGACCAACAACGGCTCACTGAACTTAAACCGAATAGTAGCCTAAATAAACTAAACCAAACCGACTGGAGTAAGTGACCACACTAGGGCTTACTATAGGTTTAATTAAGTCAGTAAAAGATTAAACCACTACCATTTCTTATTTGGAGGAGCCTTCCAAAGATAGCTGAGGGGAATAGGGATCAAATATAGGCGATTTATTAACTTTGACTACTTTTTGACTTTATAGTGGAAGTTCGGGGTACTTGTATATTTTGGAAAGTATTTCATTTAATTGCTGGCTGATAACGTTCATATATGTCTCTGTGAGAGCAAACACATTAAAAAATTCACTCAGTTTCTGAAAGATAATCTTAAAGTACTGGTAAATAAACTACTCATCCACCTGGAGCTATTGCAGGTTCACCGAGGATGAATGAATCCGCCTCTTTTGTGGAGAGCCTTTATAATAATGCAGGTCATGTGTAGGGTCAGAACCTCAGCTAGTATCTGTTGTTGTGCCTGTACTGAAATGAAGGGTATCTATAGCTACAGAGAATCTTTCATTTTAAAATGTGCTATCCAAAAGCCCAGTTCTCAAGATATTATCAATCTGTTTTTATTCATTCTTTGTAGCAACGTTATCGAAAATGGTCAAAATAATTTATGTGTTCAAATTATCCAGTTTTAATATTTATTGTGTGCTGGCATGAATTCACAAGAATTTAAAAAATATTATAAGAAATACTGTGAACCAAGTGCTACGGAACTATAAATTATTAGAATATTTGGGAAAATTTATATAAATCACACTTGAGGCATTTTGAACTGTATCTACGTTGAATAACATTAAAAATACTTTCAAGGAAAAGAAAATTATACAGCTAAAAATAATATGGCAGACTTCTAAAAGGTGTAAGTCGGGGCAAGATCTCAGTGTAGTAAAGATATTCAGCTCATGTGAGGTGAGACGGCACCTCCATGCTCCCTACGCCAGGTCTCCTGTACCGGCTGCCAGCGCTGCATCCAGGGGCCACCAAACCCCCCTGCGGCGGGGACAGAGGACCCTTGGCAGGAGCAAGAGAGCTGGGCGGAGATAAACGTTCCAGGCTTTTGAAGCCCTTGCCTAACTCGGAGAACAAAAGAGAGATTCAAAAGGAGGTGTTAATGCTAACAGCTGAATCTACATAATAATTGGCTGCTTGCGACTTTGACTGAAGCAGAGAGATCAAGACCTTTTCCACCTAAAGCTCTCTTTCCTCTGCCCTGTGAAAGTGCCAAAGACAACCTGAAAAAAACCCCGGTTTCTGTCACTTTCCATTAAAACAAACACAGCAGGCCGTAGGTTTTGCAAGATTCGTTCCGACAAAGAGAACAAGAACGAGCCTGACTAAGACGTGGTCCAATGACACAGTAAAGCTGTTGTAACTATCTATTTAAAAAAGCTACATCCATATGACATACAAAGCTGAGCTAGTATCAACTCCCTCGCTCTAATTCACTCAAAGCATTTTGAAGGGTAACTTTTCTCTATGGACTTTATGCTGGATCACATATTGTGTCCTCTCTAGGCCAGCATAAAACATAAATCCAATATAAACATTGCATTGTGTCCTGTGGCAAGTTCAACAACAAAAAAAATCAATTGTGGCTCTCTCTGTTCTGGAGTGAATTTGTCCTGTCAGCTCATCTGGTAATGCACAAATCTGGTAGGAAGGAAAATGGCAGCACAGGCTGAAGGGTATCACAAAAAAATTTCTTGAGCTGACATGCTCAGCTGCATGGTATCAAGAAATAAGTTTTAATTAATAAGATTTTAAAATAATTGGTACTAGGCTTTAAAAATTGTCTGGTTTGAGAAAAATGAATGAAATCCACACTTGTTTTAACAGTGATGGTATTTTAAATAGAGTGTCTCAGGAAATGATGTGATCAATACTACAAGATGACATGATCTGTGATGTGTGAGAACCATGATCTTGAGCAATATATTCTTTATGCTGGAATTATATTCAAGAATCAGTACTGACCCATTTTACACCTTTGATAATACTGAAAGCATATCAGTTGGTCCTGTACAGGAAAGCAGGGCATATTCTACTTCTGTTTTATAAATGAGGATTATAATTTGAAGGCTGTACAGTAGGAAACATATTTTAGACAGAATGTGACTGAAGAAATAGAAGAAGGAGAACGTTCCAGCAGAAATTATGCCAGCAGAAAACAGAATTAAAAAAAAAAAATAAAATAAAAAAGGAGTTGCCTTTTTGCAATCGGTGGAATAACAGATTCACAGAATTGTGGAGATTGGCAGGGATCTCTGCAATCCTCTAGTCTGGCCCCACTCTTCAAAGCAGGGTCAGCTACAGAAGGCTGCTCAGGGCTGTGTACAGTAGGTTTCTGAACATCTCTGAGGGTGGAGACTCTACAACCTCTGTGCAACTCAGTCGAATGTACAATCACCCTTAAACACTTTTTTTTCTTATGTTGCTGCACAGCCTGGTGACATCTTCTCACAATGACAGTTTCTCAGCAGTGGCACATCTCCTGCAGGCTACGAGACCACCTCGGTGAAAGGTCCCAGGCACTCCCTGCAGCCTAAGATCTGCAGAGCTCCATCCTCCTTTCGAAGCTCAATTTGAAAGTTATCTTAGAATGAAATAGGTAAGAACAGAAAAGAAATTGGAATAGGTATTCTGAAATAATCTAATTTGTGGAAGCATTTACTCTATAAGAATGCTGGAGATTTTTTCCCCTGGTCTAGCCTATGCAGTTTCCAAACCCTGCATCCTCTATCTACACTATGTCCCACCATTTGATTACTTGCCTTAGCAGCTTAATTGGTGAAGAAGATACAGCATGGTTCTCTCACTTGTCACTGGCTTTCCGAAGATGGCACGGTGGTTAGAGCACTGTTACTATGTCTACAGTAAAGTTAACACCGTGTGAACTACTCCAGGGGTAGAAAAGACTGAATGTTTAAGAATATAATATAGTCACACAACCACAACAGAAGTGGTTAAACAGATGTCTTAGGTGGACTGAAAGGAATGAGAAAAATAAAATGAAATAAAAACAGGATTAGCAAGAAGAGTTTTAACTTTTGATATAAAAAGCAAGGACTTGTTAATGTTTTAGACCAAGAGACCATCATCGACCCTCAAGATTGTAGTAACCACCATCGTGGCTATTATGAGTATTTATTGATAGCAGGGCAGTGATGGCATAAGTGATGTACAGTTTGCATGGTTATGTGCATCACATACATATTACTTCCCAGAATGTGGAAAAAATGTTAAACAGTCTCTGCTAAGGTATCTTCCAGGAGAGCTTTCTGTAACACAAAGCATGCTCCTTTGTGTACTTTAGTTTTTACTATTACTACAGGGATTTTGTGAATGTATCAGTCTTCTTCTAAAATTTGGTAGAAATGTTTTCCTCTCTCAAACATTGTCAATGAGTGCTATTAAAATAAAAGCTTATTTTTTAAAAAATCCTGTCTTCCCCTCTGCATGTAGTGAGTCACCATTTTGAAAGAGGGTGTATTAAGGCAACGAACAAAGCAAAAAATGAGTATGCAATGATTAGAGCCAGTGGAATACACTTCACCTCGGGCTCCATCCTTGCTGTCCTTCTGCATGAGTGTGGCTTGTGGCTGCTGGTGGATACTGTAACCTCTGTGTTTCTTTCTCTGCAAATGCTTTGTTACCATTTAATGCAAGAATATATTCTTCTGGTTGTTGCAAGCGGATGCAACAGTAAAGCTCTGGGAAAGAAATACTACGTTTAATTGATGTGCATGCCCTCTTCTGTATTCTAACAGGTCCGTAGGGCAGACCCTGCCTCGACAGACATCTCCAGGGTTCACCAAGTCCAGCGTCTTTGTCTGTTAGAGGCCAGACGAGGAAGGTTAGGGGAAGAGGCTG
>NW_008246057.1:3220463-3224834 GCF_000691975.1 Corvus brachyrhynchos | reverse complement strand
GATAGTTACTTCCCAGGTATACTCTTCCTTCCTTTCCTAGCCCTTGGCGTACAACCTTTCTGAGCCCACAGTTTTCATCTACAAGAGCTATTGATGGATTTTTTTTCTTCCAGTCATGTTTAATACATTTGAATAGTGTGCTCTGTAATGACTGCAAATGTACTGGGATACATTTTTCATTTTGGGATCCATAAATTTGCTGAAAAATGAGTTCCACAGACTAATTATGAGTCATCTGGGGGGGAAAAAAAGCATGTCTTTTTGGTCGTTTAAAGTTTTCTGCTTTATAGCTTCATGTGCTTCCCTGTCATTCTTGGATTATGAAAACTAAGACATAATAATTTCTTATCTGCTCTCTTTGTACTATCACAGTTTTATAAACCTTTATCATATTCTTTTTCAGCCATCTGTTTTTTCAAGCTGAAGAGTCTTAGCCTATTTAATCTCTTTTCATAGAGAAGCTGTTCCATATTTCTGCTCATGCTAGTTGCCCTTCTTTGTATCATTGCTGTTTTCTTTTAGAGATGGTAAGACTAGAAATGCACAGCATTCAAGATTTGTGGAGGCACAATGGACTTGCATTCAGCAGAATGCTGTCTTCTGTTTTGCTTTCTATCCCTTCCATGGTGATTCCTAACACCCTATTTTCCTTTTTCACTGCAGCTGTGAGTTCTACACACAGCAATTCCACAATTTTTTTCCCTAATAACTGATTGAGAAATAATTCTTGTAAATTATTTGCTTTTGTCTCTATTTGAAAGTATTTTCAGGAATTTTGCCAATACTTGCCTGGACACTTCTCAGGCCTAGGAACTTGATGACTATTGGGTAACATCCAAAGTTAAGTAGTGAATGGCTGTGGAGTCGCACTTGCATTGCCATGCAAGCTTTCCTGAAAATATGCTAAAGGCATTTGGGAATCAAATTAACTGAAGCAGGCTGCCAGTTAATGCAACCTCTCAAGTAAAAATACTACCAAAGAGTGTTTATCTTTGAAGACATGGGACAGTAAGACTGCTCTTGCTAACCTGGGTAGATGAGCTTGAGTATGTTGAAGGAAAAGTCCTGGCAGCAGCAATGATGTGACTCAATATCCATGATTTAAGGGCTCATCACCAAGACTCAAAACTGTGTGATCATTTGTGCAGATAAGATTGTTAGCATTTAAAATAATTATAAGTTACCAGTGGGGGTTTTTGCTACTAGGCAGGCAATGTTAAAGAAAACAAAGTGTCTCTATTGTGTAGCAATTAGTGTACCACTTTCTCAATTGGTACTTTGCTCTTTCTTCTCGAGAATTCAGTACAGAAAAGAAATTCTAACAAATGATTTGAAACAAAGATTACAGGGTTGGGGTCTTTTTACTCTTATCTGTTCCAATGTAGACATTTCCTGTATTTTTAGAATAATGATTGTTAGAAGATGTACAGAAAATTAAGTGCATCTATACATCTTAGTCAAGCCATTTTGATCCACTTCATTTTACTCATCTGTTAGGGAAAGGCAATATTTACATACGTAACTCAAGAGTGAGTGATAATTAATGCTTACAAGAAGTAGTATGATTGAAATGAAGAGCTATGCACTTCCAAAGGATTATTAATTTTATTATCATTGTTATTACTGTACTGAGCTATTGGTAATTACTAAAAGATAGGCAATTACCATGGATTTTCTTGAGATGACTTTGTAGGGTATTAAGAGTGTTACACTGAAGAAAACTCATAATGGAGTTGTAAAAGTGAGATTACATCCCATGCCTTAAAAGAGTATTGTCCACCCTTTAAGCTAAAAAGTAAAAATAATGAATAAATACTACATGAATAAAATGTGGTGATTTGTCTTTTTTGCTTGCAGTTGTAGTGACTGATCTACTGCTTGCTTGAGAATATTCCCCATCTCTGCCGCAGCGATTTTTGAGTCATATGCCAGAAATGTTTATAATTTTGGGAAAGTGTTATGGCCAATGGGCAACTGGGTTTCTGCAGTTTAATGAGGGCCCATTTGTCAGCTGAGCTGCTGAATTGTGCACTGTGATAGCTGCCGCTACCAAGAGTGTGAGCCCAGGGCAGCTTCTGTGGTGCAGTGGGTGATGAGCCTCTGCTAAGCCATGGTGACCACATAGCCAGAGTGTGACCAAGAGCAGCACGGCTCAGGAGATGCCTGTCCCTGGTGCTTCCAGCTCCGAGCTCTTATCCTCTGCTTTATAGGACCCCTCCCTCAGTTAAATCAATCTGGCTACATGACTGTGTTCTAAAGTACACTGTGAAATGGATCCAATTAAAAACTACTCTAATGCCATCATTTTGGGAAAGGTTTCTTTCTTAAAAATGGTAATTTATAAAGCTGGTTTTGAATGTGGCTGTACCTCGAGACTGTCTCCATGAAGATTTAAAATAGCTTTGTTAATATCCACTTTAAATAGCTATTTTGATTAATATTCTTGAGTTTCCCATGAACACAAGTTGAATTATACTGTGAAGAAAATTAATTTATTTCCACTGGCAGGAAGGAACAATTTCTTATGCAGAATTTCTGCCTCTTACTTGACTGGATTTCTAGACATTCCTATTTAGGTTCTTGATGAGTTGAGAATAAAAGATTTCCCTATTTTAAGATGAAAGACTAATTACAGAACAAAGACTGTCTATGAAGAAAAATGTTATTCCTCTCCCTTTACCCATGCTGAGAAAGTAATTAGTTAGGAGTCTAATCAAACTCCAAATAGGATTTGTACAGAAGGTTAAACCATCTCTGCCCTTGGTGGCACCTTGCTGTTCTGGGTGCTGGAAAGAGCTCTGGTTTAATTGCAGTAATACAGGAATCTAACAAGACACTCTCCCTGTGACAGCAATCTGAAGTATTGGAAAGCATGATCCAGAGGGACATGGGACTTCACAACAGCTGACAAAATTGTGCTGTAAAACCTGCAAGTGTACCAGTATCATGCAGGAAATGCCTTGCTGTGGACTCACCAAGGTGGTGACTCTCACAAAGGGCTCAGTCAACCCAAGTTTTTACTGCTTCATCTGGGATATGGTTTGTTGGGATATCAAGCCAATCCCAATGATGCAGTAAGTATCTCAGTGTTGACAGAAAGCAGCTTGGGAGAAAAGGATCTGCGGTCTTGGTGGACACCAGGTTGAACATGAGACAGCAATGCGCCCTTGCCACAAGGAAGGCGAATATTATCCTGGGCTGCATTAGGCAAAATTTTGCCCACAGCTTGAGAGAGGGATCCTCCCACTTTATTCAGTGCTGGTGAGGCCACACCTGGACCACTCTCCAGTTCCAGGTTCCTCGGTACAAGAGAGACATGGATACACTGGAGAGAGTCCAATAAAGGGCCGCAAAGATGATGAAGAGGCTGGAGCACCTCTCCTGTAAGGAAAGGCTGAGTGAGTTAGGACTGTTAAGCCCGGAGAAGAGAAGGCTCAGGGGAATCTCATCAGTGTATACAGATACCTGAAGGGAGGGTGCAGAGAGGACAGAGCCAGCCTCTTCTCAGCAGTGCCCACTGACAGAATCAGAGACAGGGCACAAACTGAAACACAGCAGGTTCCCTCCAAATATCAGGAAACACCTTTTTACTCTCAGGCTGACCGAGCACTGGCACAGGCTGCCCAGAGACATCTATAAAGTCTATAAATATCAAGTCCAACACTGTGCTCCTCGCAGGAATATCTACAGTGATAAACTGTATCACAATGCTCCTTGATGCTCCTTGAACTCTGAGAGTTGGTGCTGTGACCATTTCAGTGGGGAGCCTGTTCCAGTGGCTGACCACCCTCTCAGAGAACTTCCTCCTAATATCAAATCTGAAATTCCCCTCACATAGTTTCATTCTGATTTCTCATGTCCTATCAGTGGTCACCAGAGAGAGGAGCCTTCATCCTTTGAGATGTACAAAATCCATCCAGATACAGTCCTGGACAACTTGGTTTAGGTGGCTATGCTTGAGCACAGGAGTTGGACCAGATACCTCCAGAGGTTCCTTCTAATGCCAACTGTTCTGCGATTCTATGACTTATGGTAGATTGAATGACCAGCCTGCAGGTCCATGCTAAAAAACCCCTCTACAACAGGATGGATGTATTTAATATCATGTAAAGCACTTCATTGTCGTTGGCCCATGTCTGTTGGCCCATTTTTGTTGTTTGACTCAGTTCCCTTATGGCTACTCCTTCGGGGAGCTTGCCCATCAAAGTGTCCAACCAAATCCTTACTCAAACATATTTCACACAACAAGCCATCTTTGTCCACCGCCCTGGTGAGGATCCTCAAATCTCAGAGAGGCGCGATGCGGGCACACGGCTCAGCTGTCACCCCGCCATGAGGGAGCCTCGCGTCCTTCCCTGAGGGGAGGGGCCA
>NW_008246057.1:3215734-3218985 GCF_000691975.1 Corvus brachyrhynchos | reverse complement strand
CCGGCCTCGCCCTGGGGTGGGACCGCCTGGCAGGTATCACGCGTGGGGACCAAGTTCCACTTCCACTTTTTTTCTCTCCCATTGGGCTACCTCACTGGTCCAGAAGTCCACCCAAGAAGTTAGTTTCCAAATGAACTTACTTTCATGCTTGTATAATAAAGCACCATCCGATTCTTGCTATTTTTTTTTCCTTTCCCCCCTTCCCCTTTTCCGATGGATTATGTATGCTTTGTGGTGTTGCACTAGTATGTGCTCAGGGTATTTTGAATCCCAAGCATTCCCAAGTTTCAGTTTACTCTGATAAAGGATGCGTAAAGAATGGAGGTTCAGGACTTGTGGCTGTTCTTGATGGTGCAAAAACTTTTTAAATTTTAATTTCATGAGCTTAGTGATATATAAAGATGTATCGCGCAGTATAATTGTTACACTTTTGTATCTAAAGTAATTTTTAAAGTTTTCTAGTTGAACTAAGTATTTGTTTCTATGGAGCACCTAAAGATAGAATCATCCTGATATTTTATAACCCTGTTTACTTTAGGGAAGCTCATTTGGTCAACCTAAGTGAACTTAATAAAAGTCAAAGAACAAATGGTGTTTCAGTTCAATGAAACTGCACAGGGACGGGTTCTTGGTGAAGTACACCACCACTGAGGCGCTGTATGTCAGTGAGCTCTGGCTTTGTAAAGAATGTAACTGCTCATCAAAGCAATGTGTAGGTGTCTGGAGGTGAACTATGATCCAGTGTTGGTGCTGACAGCCAGAAGTCAGCTGCTTGCATGACACAAATATCACACTCAAGTGCCTCTCTCTGCAAAAAGAGCAAGACTTGATATCTGGTCCCTTTGATAACCAACTAGCACTCGTTGTCCTGTGGTTGTGAGATGGTTAATGATGGATCATCGTGTTTAATATAATTACTCGCACATAATTATTTTTACAAACCTTTCGTGGGTTTCCCAGTAGACTGCTGAAAAATTCATGATGTGGCTTGATTATTTTGACTGAAAAATAGCATGTAGTCATTCCATGTAATAGGCAGTCTCTCTTTAAACTGGTTTATTAAAGTTTTTTTTCAGCTCTTATGCCTTGCAATTGGTGTGTGAGGACCAAAGGTGTGTGTGAGGGAGATAGTGATTGATTATTCTCTTCTTACATTAATTTTTTTATGCTTGCAAGAGGATTAAGAAATGCTGGGTAATACACGGCTTATGTTCCAACTATCCTGGCAGATGGGACTAACTAGTTTTCATGGTGGAATGAACAATCTCACAGCTTGCTTATAGAATTATTTGTTGACTTAAAATTTTTGATGTCTCTTAACTCCTTGTTGCCAGCCTTCAACAAAGGCAGTAAGACATCTTGATGGTGTAGAGGCTGCTTGTAAATACTTGCTAGTGTTAACCTAAAGCAGCCAGCTTCTTCTAAAAACATGTATATTTTGTAGTTTTTTCTTACTTAGTGAAGCTGCAAACTCCTTATTCTTCCGAACTAATGCTTAATCTATTTTACATCCATTTGGCTTTTGAAATTGTTTACATAACGTTAGACCGTCTGCTGATGGCTGCAGTAGTGCCACGTCAGATTTCAGAAGTGAATTAAATGAAAGTTCAAGGACGCATATTGTTGTGCTGTTCCTCTGGCTATATAATACCTGCTTGAATGTAAAAGCAAAATTGGGTTGATTTAAAACCCATTAAGGCAAGCTGCAGTGTGGCCAGATGCTGAGGCTCCAGGTATTTAAATTTTGAAATTCTACTTCAGAAGCACAAGAATAACATTACTAGTTCTTAAAGTGTATAGGTGATTTCAGTGCTCCTACTGTTAGGCTGAGGGCTTTTTTAGTATTATTTTCAAGTGTGTAGAAAGATGATAAAATTAAGGATTTGGCTTGTGCAGATTCTTAACTCCTAAACAGTCACAGGACAGGCTAGGTCAGATTTCAAGGGCGAGAGTTAAGGCTGCCAGAGGTATGATATGGGAGACACTGTATTAAATTTGTGCTGCCTTGTTTGGAGGCATATCCTGAAACGTTCTTTGTAAGAACAAAATATAATGAAGTAAATTACGACTCTGTTGCGTGACTCTTGCTGTGGGGGCTCTATGAGTTAAGACTTGCTTATTTTTCTCTTGCTTGTGCTTTGTCTTCTTGGTTTAGAAGTGGGAGCTTTATTGGGGTATAGTGTGTTTTGGTGATACCCTCTTAGCAAGTTGGGTTGAAGTTTCGCTGGAGTCTTAGCTCCGCTGACAGCTGCATTTACAGATTCTTAACTGAGCTATTTCAGTTTGTGAAGTCAGTTAAGAGCGGGAAATCTTTAGTCAGGTTTTCTGGTGATTTAATGCACTGAAATAGCTCAGCAAAGGATCTTTGTACAGGACGGGGTGTGAAAGCCATCAGGTCCCAGGGAAACTAAACCAGCTTATTTCATGATCATATTCATGGAAGTTTCTGCCAATCCAGGACAGGATTGTCTGTGGTCCAGCTTCCCCCCATCTTTTTCCTTCTCAAAGGTGCTATTCACACCTACCTCTCTGTGTTCATCTAAGGAAACTAAGCAATCAGAAAACTCTCAGATTTTAGGTTTGGCTTCTGTTCAACCTTCTAGCTGTAGACCAGATCTGAGGAAGGTTGGAAAGGTGTGTGCAGTATTGCCACAATATTGAGTTAGATAATTTTAAACATGATAGCAGTAGGTTTATTTTATGAAAAGGGCTAATAATGTTTTTGTACTCTACCTATACGTATGGTGTTGGAGATGGTGTAATGGATTAGATGGACCTCTGGTCTAACTGTGTGGCTGTTCCTGTGCCCACACTGAGCAGGATGATAGGTGTGATTTGCTTGATTTAACTCAGTGGTTTCAACATCCTGTCACATGGGGCTAATTCTGAGACTGACAAAATGCAGGCCCGGAATAAATCCAGTGTACAATGCCCAGTCTACTTCAGTCAGCACAGATGGTCTCATATTGAACAGGAATTTTGTGGTAGCCTCTTTTGCTGGAATTCTCTTGTAGTAGCTGGTTCCTTCCCTTATGAGCTCTCTTTATAGAATGATTTTGTGTACTGGAAGTTGGGCTATTTCCTTTACCAGATCTGAATTTTCAACCAGTCACTCAAAGGTTACTGAACTCCTAAATGCGACAGTGCCAAAAAGAGTTGGACAATGGCCCCAGATGTCGGGGATAGAGTTGAGGTGACCATTGGTCTAGCATATTGTGTGGTGTGGTCTTTACATTCAAGAGACAGGCATT
>NW_008246057.1:3212317-3215517 GCF_000691975.1 Corvus brachyrhynchos | reverse complement strand
ATTCCTGTGAGTCATTGCACAAAAGCATTGTTCAGGACTAAGCTAATAGAAGGAGAATGCAGTGCCTTGCAAGAGTTCTCCTGGACTCTATTGTTACATAAAAGTTTTTGCATCAAAAGGATCAAAGTGTACAACTGGTCCCTGAAACCCTCTGTTGCTGGTCTTTAAACAACAAAGTCTTTGTATGCCCAAACCTCATGCAGAGCATTGTTGTATTTGCAGAAGGCAGTTGTGGTACTTGGATTTTGCATTGAAGGGGTAGGGAATGTTGTTTCTGTATTTCCTTGCGTATGAGAAGCAAAAGGCAGAGTGAATCTGGTTTGAAGATTTCAGCATTGATCCCAAACAATTTTTCACTTCATGCTTCTTCAGCAAGGCAGAGTCCTGGGCTCTTCCTGCTATTTAAAATAATTAACTTATGGTAATATGTGATGGCTTGGTGCTGTACTTCAAAGCCAAAGTTTGCATGCCTATGAAACCAGTAATACTGAAAGCAACTCTATTTGCTTTTGGCCCAATGGACCGACACAAAAATTTTTATTTGTATATATGAGACAAAACCAGTGATTTGGGGTTGAACAGAAGGTTTTGTTTGATTTGAAATGCTCTGGTTTTGCTTGTGTCTATAAACACAGGAAATCCGGAAGCAAAGGAGTAGATGGACAAGAGTGGATGGAAATACCTCATGGAAATGAGGCAATTCATATCAAGAAAGAAGGTAGATCACAAATCCTAGACTTTGAAGACCCAAATTTCAGTGCCCCCCTCTGTCACACTTGTAAGGGTGAACTTTGAAGTTCTGTGTTATGAGGGCAGTGTTTTAAGAATTTGAAACAGTTAATTCTGTACAATAAATACTTACTGAGCTAGAAAACATTCCTGGATATAACAGTTTTTAGGGAACACCTCACTTCTTTATGTGCTATTTATTTTAGGTGAGCATAACTGCCTTAACCAAAAAGACTGAGGCAAACCCATCCCACAGTATTCCATGGTAGGGAATCTGCTCAGAGAGTGACTCCAAATGTTGGAGTTCTCCTGATGGTTTATTCCCAAACTATAATGAGGCATCCGGTGTATGTGGTGGTAGGACTATGTACGAGAATTTTGGGAACACATCCCTAATCAAGGCACAACCATTTTTCCATACTGTAAAAATAAATCATATATATATATATCTCCTCAGTGTTAATACTTAAATATCTTCATAGAATTACAAAAAAATTATTGCCACCATTTTTTAATGTAAAGAGACCTGAAAATGTTTTAAAGGATTGATTCCAAGAATAGGGTCTTGTTCATACATTTATTTACTGTAAAACTCCTGATGAAACTGCCAAGTAGTACTAAACATTATAGGAGATGGAAGAAGCGAGCCTTCATTCATGCAGTTCATTTTTACTTGAACAGATGTGCAGCCAAACCGAAAAGTCTGTGGTTCTCTGTACACTCTGCTGGGCTTTAAGGAAGCTTCCATTTTGTTTTTCTTTCTGCCTCCTTGTTTGAGACTACAGAATATTAGCGTTGATAGTGTTGAAGTTAAAAGACAGTAGTGTCAAAGGAAATCCCAATCCCTTGAACTACTCTCATTGTTCTGGATTTCTCTCCCTATTGCTGCTTCAGGTATGCAGACATCCTGTACCTGCCCCTGCTCCCATCCTCCCTTCCTCGGCTGATATTGAGGAGAGACACAGAATTGATCACTCTAGAATAGATGGGAGATGAAATTCTTCCTCTGAAAGACAGGGTTTTTGTCATTTGGGTGGTTGTGTGTTCGTCTGGGGTTTTTGTTTTGTTTTTGTGTGTGTGGCTGCTGCTTTCCACCTCCTCAGAGAGTCTTTGCTTAGCCTTTACTTGCCATTGGCCATCTTTAATTTCCTGTTACTTTGCTTGTGCAACTGAGCAGCCTGTTCATCAGCTCATGTTGCCCATGCCAAACCACCTTGCTATAGGATGATCTCTGAAGATGGAGAGGATACGTTCATATATACACATAGTAAGTGTTATCCTAACCTCACATTTTGGCAGCAGCGGACATTATTCAAAATATTAGATGCTATTTCCAAATGGATGGTATTTCCTGGAGGAGAGGTAAGAAACCAAACTGAAAGAACCCAATGTGACAGTTTCTTATGTTTGAGTCCGTGTGACCCAAAATGCCTTTTCAAAGTATTTTTGAAAAAGAAGGAAAGTTTCTTTCCATCTCCCCATGAATTCCTAAAAATTCTAAAATGAAGATACTGTGTTATTATGTTCTATTTTTTTCCTTTCTAGCTGAGTGGTTGAAATAACAACCATCCATTTTATACATCCCAGAACTGTTAAAGTAATTTATAACTGAACTTGTCCTATGTCCTGTAAGGTAATTGGTGAAAAAAGAGCATATAATTCTGAATTATCTGTGCAGTGTCAGATTGTTTAGGAAGCTGACACAACACATTTCAACCCCTCTAAGGGTATGTGTCTACTCAGCTAAAGGGAATTAGTGCCATAGTTTGGGACCAGCGATGCAAGTTTTCTTGAAATAGAGCAGAAAATGTGGGTTAGGGCATGGTCCCTTATCCTGTGCTTACCCTTCATTCTTCCCAAGCTCCAGTGTAAGGTTCCAAATAGCAATGATTTCCTAATTATATGAATATAATTATGTGTAGCGAAGACTAAATTTTATAGATGGTATATATAAATATGAGAGCCTGTAATTAATAAAAATGTGTGTATGTACTCATGCACACATGCACTCAGACCCCAAAGCAGTTTTCCTACAGAGGCTTCTGTTGCAGTTTTTATTTGTCCAATGCCATTGGGATATATATTCTAAAAATGTCCCATGTTTCCATGCTATGCAGGGTCGACAAAACTGTCCCAAGGCCACAGAAATCCCTCCTGGAATCTACCTTGTGTACTTCCTAATGGTTATCCCATCCAGAAACCCCTTTCCAGTAAGGTTTCTGTAGACGTCCACCTCATGTTAAATCCACTGATATTAAAATGTTGTGGTATAATCTTCACTTAGTGCTTGCAGTCTTGGGAGGTTTTGAGGAGAATTCAGCTCTTCCAGAAGAATGGGTGTCTGATTTTTCTTCTACTTTTACAGTGATACTTTGATAGAGGAAGCACCAGAGACAGAAAATCTTAAACCTGATCTTTTTTCTGAGGAGAAATACTGAAGTGCAGTTCCTGCTGCTGTTCCCTCAGCAGGA
>NW_008246057.1:3209997-3212306 GCF_000691975.1 Corvus brachyrhynchos | reverse complement strand
GCAGGAAGGGTCACATAGCTCAGAAACAAAACGCCTTCCAGTTAAGTGCTTTTCCCAGGAAAAAACACAGAGCACCTTATCCTGTGAATGTACAGAAACAGTGCACTGCTGATTCTGAGTGGGCTTTAATGTGGTTGTAAATGTCAGGTGTGGTTTTTCATAGAAATTGTCAGCTCCTTGTAGCTTAGGTTATACTAAGGAATAGTCAGCTTTTCTTTTCATTCCTAGATATTTCAAGAAACTCAAAGTTTAAATATTTTAAGAGTTGCCCACACTATTTTTCTTCCCAAAGATGTATCAATTGCTCAGGAAGTTGTGCCTGTGGAACACAAAATAACTCCGGTTGGAAGGGGCTCTCAGAGGTTAACCTGGTCAAACAGCATCCTCCACAAGCAAGCACAGACAAAAGATATTTTGAAAAGTGGTCCTTTAAAGACATCCTAACTACTCATAAAAAGAGAAGGAATAGGCAGAGAATTAATCAGAAAAATGTTAGGGGCAAATTTTCCTGTGTTGAAATGTATCCCAGGGTCCTGAGGGAACTGGCTGATGTCATTGCCAAGCCACTCTGTCATATTTGAAAAGCCATGGCAGTCAGGCCAAGTCCGTGGAGACTGGAAAGAAGGAAACATCACTCCTATTTTTAAAAAGGGGAGAAAGGAAGACCCAGGGAACTGCAGACTGGTGAGCCTTACCTCTGTGCCTGTGAAGAACGTGGAGCAGATCCTCATGGAAGCAATGTTAAGGCACATGCAAGACAAAGAGCTGATCCAAGAGGTCACTAAGGGCAAATCATGACTGACCAGTCTTGTGACTATGGTGGCTATGGTGGAGTGTCTGCAGTGGTCAAGGAAAGACCAACCAATGCCATCTGCCTAGAATTCTGTAATGCTTTCGATGCAGTACCACATGACATCCTTATCTCTTAATTGGAGAGATGTGAATTTGAAGGGTGGACTGTTTCATGAATAAGGAATGGGCCAGATGGATGTGGCCAGAGAGCTGTGGTCAGTAACAGGTTGGATGGGGCTTTGAGCAACCTGGGCTAGTGGAAGGTGTCCCTGTCCATAGCAGGGGGATTGGAACTAGATGACCTTTAAGGTCCCTACCAACCCAAGCAATTCTATAACGCTATGAAATCCACAGTGTAAAAAAGAAGGTGCTAATCTTTGATACTGTAAAATCTATACATTGTGACCATAATGTCATTCGGAGGTTTTTATCCTCTCATATTGTATGGTAAAATTAATGCTGCAGAACAGAAACATCCCAATACTCATTTCTGGACAAGTGCAAAGAGGTAGAGGAGAAAGTAGAGGAAATTTTTGTCAATTTTTTAAAATCGTTCCATCTACTTTAGCACTGCCTTGTTTTATGAGCCAGCCTTTCTTTGCAGCTCCATGTAATTTGACAGAATTCCTGAGTGCAGTGAGTTGTGCTACAGAGACTATACCCTAGGTGCTCTTAAAACACATTAAATATTTGAATACTGACTAGATACATCAAATGTGCTCATTTATTAGCAATAAATAATGATCTTTTGTGTAACAAATGTGCATAAATTACTTCTATCTGCACATAAATTTCAACTCTTTGTCCAGTATCTAATGGAAACCTTTCTATCAAACCAGGTGTCTTAATAATCCCCTGGTGTTTGCATCCTTATGATTTGGCTTAATACTTTTATCATTGTTGTTTACTTGTGTCTAGCTTCCTCTTCCATATTTCCACAGTATGTAAAAATCCCTTTCCTATTAAAAAAAAATAAATTCATAATTGCAGAGATCATGGGCTACTTGAAACAATTTGAATGAAACAAAACTTCATGGAATTTGGAGAGCTGCCTGAAATGATCTTGAAAAATAAGTTTGTCTTAATGAAAAATGTCCCATTTAAAAGAAAAGCACAAAGCAGCCAGTTGTTTTTGCATGATTTATTTTGTTGACGTTTTTATCAAAGCATCTTTTATTTTTGCAAACAGTCTTTCATTAAACTAAAAGTTTAAAAACTTCCATTTTTTGGCAAAAGTAGGAAAGATAATGGAGGTGAAAGCCACTTAGATTTTTTTTGCATTATTTGAGTAACTTGGTGTTTTTAAATGCAGAACAATATATCAATGAGCTCTGGAAATCATTTATTTTCAATTATTTTCTCCATGGTTTCCCTGCTAGCTGTGTCTAGTGCAGGGCTGTGTAAGTACCTACCTAAAGAAATCATGAAACGTGAACAGGCCAGCTGGGCACTATCTGGGCAGGAGGGTCTTTGTGTTGGGCACGGCTCTGGTACACATGATAGGATGTTAGGATTGC
>NW_008246057.1:3186195-3209883 GCF_000691975.1 Corvus brachyrhynchos | reverse complement strand
CACTCTTTTCCTGAGAGAAGGTGGCCTGAAACCCGGGTCTGCAAGGCTGTTGCCCTCCTACATTGTGTAGGATCTTTTTCTTGGGCACGGAATGTAAAACACCACCACATCAGAATTGCGGCTTATGCCTCGCTGAAATGCTACGGAATATCAGGAGTGCCAGACAAGGAAGTAATATTTCATGTCAGCAGTGTTGCTAATTAACATGTAAATAATTTTGTTCACTTTTCCCCATCACAAGATTAGCTTACAAAAATCAAAATATTTAAAAATTACATATATATATATATATATATACACAACTTTAAAAAGTCACAAAATATCATGCTTTTCAAGATTTTCTTTACCTTCAGGAAGAACAGAATCTCATTTTAATTTTGCATGATAAATAAGTTTTCTCAGTCTAGGAATGGGGACAGTAAGAAAAACAACAAATACCATGATCCTGGCAATAAAATTCCAGAGTTGGCAGTCGTGGGTCAGAGAAGACAAGGCTTGGGAGTGAGCCAGAGCCTGCCTGTGAACAGGAGCAGCAGGCTGGAGACAGCTGTCTGGAATCTGTCTGGGCAGCAGGCACCCCAGGAGATGAGAGAGTCATGCAGGGAAGCAGCTTTTTGCTGCTATGGGAGCCGAACATCGGAGCTTGTTTCCACTTAAAGGGGGCTCCTGTTAGAACTGCAACTGGCAAACCCTGCCCATGAAGATGAAAGTTAGACAGCTTCCCAGAATAGAATTACATGAGCAGAAGGGAGTTGCTGCATGTATAAAAACATCTATATTAGAGGTCTTGTTGACGTGGTTATAGGGTTTGAGAATGGGTGTGTGGTTTGGGTTTTTTTTTTTAAATGATGAGAAGTAAGGCTATAGGAAAGGGAGAGGAAACAGATACATGTGTAGGGGACACAGGAACAATGTAGGGAGACACAATTTGCCTTTCTCTATGCACAGTTTCGAAAAACTGAAATGAGGTCAGATCAGGATTCCCCAGGTTCTTAGAACCTGTGGGGAGGTGCAAATGATCTTTGGTAGCAAAGCAGTCTTCTACTACTCCCATGAAAGTTGGGAATGCTTATGAAAATTCGTTGTAAACTGTGTGGGTTTGCAAAGCCCAGAGAACATCCCATTCCTGGCTCTAAGCGTCTTGTGCACAGAAATCCCATCACACACACCAACGATTATTTTAGGGCTAGCTGGAACATGAATTTGAGGATATGTTAAAGAGTTTCAGTCATATTATCCATCCATTTTCTTTCCATCTTAGTAGTTGCAGTTGAGACTTAAATCATCTGGGCTGTGCTTAGGAAGACCCAAGTTTCAAGATATCTCCTGGTGGACCACTAATTCAATCCAGCTGATGTCAGTCTGTCTTGACTAGGTAAAGGAAAATTTAGAAGCATGTAATAGCATAATGCAAGTATTTAAGCTTTCACCACTCCAGGCAGGTCTTGAGTTCAGCATTCACAAACCAGCATGGGTGGTAGATGGTGCTGGGCTTGAGCACAAACTCAGACCCAGAACAGACGAACAGTGCAGGCCAGGGAAAGGGCTGGCTGATCTTGGAGATCAGGACAGCATCTGAGGGTCTGATAGTTTTGACAGTGTGTGGCACCCTCTTACTCACTGGTGCCTGCTCCTTGTGCTACTGCAAATAGCAGAGTTGGGCCCAAAGGCAGTGACTGCTGTTCATGTAGTGACCTACTTCAGCATGTGGTTACTAATACTGCAACATCTCAAATGTGTCTCCTGCCGTACAAGAGACCTGCTGCATTTTCAGATGTCCTTGCAACTGCCAGCCATCAATTCCTTGTGACTATTTTGTTCCTTCTCAGTCACCTACCTCATCTTCTTTCTTGGAAACCCTGAGTTCTCTTGCTTTCCCCAGCTTTTGCTATTCTTCTCTATTCTCTTCCCTTTCTTACTGTTCTCTTCTGAGGACATCAGCATCCCAGAAGACCAGTGGGTTTGCAACTGAGAAACTGATGCAACCCATTAACTGCGCTTCAAGAGGGCTGTCAGTGTACCCAGAAGCAGCATCACCCAGTGGCGGTACCAGGAGGCTGCCAGCTGCTGAATGGTGCCTCATTAAACTGGGAAGGTTATGGCCTTGCTCTTGAAGATCCAGGCAAATTCCTGAGGCTGGCATGGCTGAGGTGTCACCAATGCAGACGGCTCAAATCAGTCTTTGGTGGGAGCAAATCACCCTGCCTGTTTACCACCTGAACAGTTTGGAGGGGCACACTTCTGGCACTCCTTTGGGGCCCCTGGCCTTCACTGAAGAGCCATGCAAGGACACATCAAGGGACATGTCTTTGGTCCTCTTCCCCAGACTTCTGGAATCAGGGGAACAACATCAATGGACCAGCTTCCAGCCCCAGGTGTGTGCTGGGGACCAGCTCTGGTGCTGTATGTATGTGAGTGACCACAACACCATTCCTTCACCATCCACCCCTTGCTGTTTCAGCCTCCTCTTCCTTCCTTCCTTCACACTTCCTGGAGAGATGGAGCTCACAATGGGGGAGGAGGTGATAAATGTAAATGGTCTCACAAAGTGATTAAAGGCAGGGGCTTTCCTTTTGTCTTTCCAAATCCCACAGAACTGATGCTAGGGCTGTGGCTGTGTTCCAGGCAGAATATATGTCCCCATAAAACTGTGCTCAAACAGCTCTCACTGCTATTGAAACCACCAGCATGTTAAAACACCTTGTTACTAGTGGCAACCATTTTCTGCTAGTCTAATTTTTGTGCTTTCAAAGAATGGGAAAGGATAAAATAGCAATTCTTGTTTACTTGGGAAGCCCCAGTGTCCCCATCCCTGCACAGGTCAGTCTCCCCTTTGCTGTTTTTGTAGACCACAGTCACGGCCAGTGAATTATCCCCTCAGCAGCCACTGGTGCAGGGGATTTTCAAGATGCCTGCTATAACCCAGTCTTTCCCCAGGCTGCTACCTGTAAGCGCAGCAGAGCTCACAGCCTGTCCAAATGTGCAATGTGAGCCCCATCTCTCCTGCCTTCTGTTAAGTGGCCTCTCAGCCATCCTCATTTCCCCCCAGCAGAATTATTTTGTCTAGCTCAGAGATAAAAATAGCTCGCTGTTTTCTAGGGACGGATTCTAGAAACACATTCTCAAGAGAAAATCACTGAGCAGCAGAACAAATAACCAAAGGGGTACAATTCCATGATAAACCAAGTACCTTTGAATATACCTAGATGGTCTGAGGATACAACAATCAGAAATAAAGAGCAACAATTTTTGCTTTTCTACTCAGTCCACCTTTTTGTTTGGTTGTTTTCTGCCTCTGGCAGAATAGGCAAGTATTTCCTCAGGACTCACGCTCCTCTGGGCTTGCATCCATAAAGCACTGGGTGTAGGGCATCTTGTGAGGAAGTTTTGACGCGTTGATAGTTCACAGACCAGAAAGACCAAAACCCACCATCTAATCTGATGTGAGAACAGCTGGAAGGCTGTGTTATCTGTAGATTATGTGCTCATGTGTGGCTTCCCACAGACTTTTCAGTTCTTGCCTCCCATAATATCTCCTACAAGAAAACTGGAGCCCTGTTGCTTAGGTATAGTTTCTAATAATCCAAAAGATTTGGAGATAGCTGTTGGAATACGCTGAGTTTCTGAGCACTGCTGGAGAGCCTTAACTAAAGCAGGACTTAAAAACATTGCAGTGACATAATTCCCAGTCCGGCCTACAAAGTTAGATACTGGAAGCTATGGATATACTCAGTTTAGTTGTCAAAATTTTGCACTCATACATAAATGTTTTGATCTCTGGATATTAACTTTTTCCCATCTCAGTCTTGTGCAGAAGGTGTGAGGCATTGCTACAAAAATCCTCTGAGGACTCAGAGGCAGCCTGGTGAGGTGCTCAGGGATTTTCCCAGCTCTTTGTCCATTGCCATGGGCCTCTGCTGTCTGCCTCTATCCAGAAGTGTGCTGGGTGCAGAATACTTGAAGGGTTTTCCCCTTTGAACTCAACCAAATGTGCTCCCACCCTAGACTTGACAAGCAAACTTGAAGCACCTCATGGCATGGATACGCAGCTTTATAGGATAAATTACTTCTTAACAGAGCAGGCTTGAATGTTTTGCATCTTTGCTGACCTCACTTCCAGTGTCAGCTGAAGTCATGGCATCTAGCGTCAAGATTGGAAGCAAAATTATTGAGTAAATGCAACTCTAAATCCCAAACCCTTAACAACCAGGGACATTTTTAGTAGTTTGGTATCTCACACTTGGGATCCTTTTTTCTTAGCTGTAGGCTCCAGTTCAATCATTGCTCTGCCTGCCTTGTGCAGAGCAAACCCTCAGAATTTGCTTTAAGGTTGGATTATTGGGGTTGTCACCCAGCACCCCTCCCTGCTCCCCAGAGCCTTCCGTGATGGTGGCCACTCCAAAGCCCCTCCTGGTATAAACTGCCAACTGCAGTTCCCTTTGGTTTCACCTTAAATCTATTCCCTTGCTTATTACCCAAAACTAACATGTTTATACTGGGGTGACAAAGCAGCCCCAGAAAAACAGCTTTTCCTCCTATCCCAGACTTTTTTCCAGGCTGTTACTTTGTCTGGGATTTTAGAAACAGCTGTTGGGATATATATTTTCCTCTTGTCTGCCCCCCATCTGGACAGTGGTGATAGGATGCATAATACAATACAGACAGCATATCCCACATCCTATTCCTTTTCTCCTAAAATCCTGTCCAGTACCATACACAAATTTTAGCCTTTTCAATTTCATTCTGTGCAACTGCAGTTTGGTGAGCCATCTTTCCAAAGAGAAAATCAAATGTAGCCTGTGGGTCTGTTTCCACAAGGTTTGACACTTACGTCCCTATGTCTTGAGTTCTTCAGTTGCCAGACTCCTTCCAGCCAAGGCAGTACTGGTATTTGTTCAGGAAGTTTTCTGGGTGTTGCCGCACTCCTAAAGACCTTTCTTCAAAAGATGTATCACTGAATGATTCATTGCTCTTGCATCCTCCTTAGTTGTCTGTAGTTACCCAGTTTCTTGTGCTGTATATGCCTTTTCCTTTTCCACACTTGCAATGAATTCAGGGGCTCTCAGTGAGATGCACTGCCTTCTGTCTCCACGCAAGTGACAGTGACCCAGGGGTGGCACTGACTCAGGAAGGAGGTGTGAGATGTTCACCTGATTGAGTACTCATTGCATCTCTGAGCTAAACATGGGGAAGCCACTGTGGTCACTGCACAAACTCTGAGGTTTGGGGGTGTGGCAAGGAGGTGGTGAG
Source organism: Corvus brachyrhynchos (assembly GCF_000691975.1). Lineage (NCBI taxonomy): Eukaryota > Metazoa > Chordata > Aves > Passeriformes > Corvidae > Corvus > Corvus brachyrhynchos. The sequence goes on along the minus strand of NW_008246057.1, from coordinate 3,204,633 downwards.
GAAGGGTTCACAGCTACAGCAGTGCTTCCCCATTTATCACGCAAACACTTGACTACATTTCTCAGACAGTTTAAACAAAATAGAGACATGATGAATTTATGCAATGGTGGGCTCAAAGAACACAATTCTTTTCTCTTTTGATTCCCAGTCCTTGTCCATCTCTGCGGTCTGATCCCCACTGCTGCTGCTGCACATCATCTCCCTCTGTTCAAGGCCAAATTCCTCAGCACTGGAGGTAAGGTGTCCTTGGTCGCTGGCCCTTGCCTGTGTAATGCCTCACTGGGAAGTCATTACTAGATATGACAAAGCCACATCTGCCCTTCAAGGATATCATTTTAGATGCAATAACTTGGAACAAAGAAAAAAAATCCACAGGGAAACAACCACAACAGTACAGTATGTGCCAGTGCTCAGGGTGGTGAAAGGCAGGCTCCAGTGATGAAAATGCTATGAGACAACATTGTAGTTGGCACTCAGACACTGGGGTGATCTGCATTTCAGGAATCCCTTAGCAAGATGAGAAAAGGGTTTCCAATCTAAAAGAAAAAAATGACAGAAACTGGGAGTGAAAACTCACCTTGTTTAATTTATGGCATGTCCATGTTTATATCCTCCATAAATCTTGGAGAAGAAGGGACCAGCCACTGCTCTCCCACTCACCTCTAATATTTAATGTTCTTTCTCTGCAGACTTAGGTTCCAAAGAAATAGGATTTCTCTTCAGAATTTATGTTTGGTTTTGTTCGTGAGAGAATTCTTCTGTTTTCTTAACTTCAGAGAAAATGAATCATTGTGCAGTGGGAGGCTTGGACACAAGGGTGAACGAGAATGAATTTCTTGTTTATGAACTAGAGTACAAACCCCAACACCTTTTAGTAAATATTACTTCATGAAGATTTTCACAGTCCACTATAGTTGAAACACCAGTAGTACACATTGCCTAAAAGTATTTTAGGAGCTTGTCAAGATTTTATTTTTTAAGTATACAGCCATCTCAAATCTAACTATGTATATTCTTCCATTTGCTATTTTGATATTTTCAGCTTTTAATTATAAGGCATTACAAGCTGGATAAAAGCCCACTCTAAAAATTTTTAAAGTTGAAATTTTTCACATACTGAAAGCCTAAAAATCTTCAGTATATACTTCACATACCAGCACACAAACAAAATGCATTGTAGAATCCTTGTAATGTGTGAAATGTTTTGACTCAAATAGTTGGTGATGAATAGCTGTAGAGATATATGTGTGTGTGTGTATAAAGACAGATTTGATTTGTGGTGAATGTAGCACCTCCTTAATCAAGTATCTCAATTACAAATCATGGTGCACCTAGTATCTGAAAATAACATACTGTTTTAAGAAATTAATGCTACAGATGGGTAAAAAAATCAGATTTGGGGATTTTTTTGCACATCTGACAACGTTAGGTGTTGTAATTTTCACTTTTTCTCTACTAGAAAGTAAGTAGTGAATGAATACCTTATTTTCTTATACCATCAGAAAAACATTCCGATTATGCAGAAAAATGAGATTGTGAAATTCCTGAAGTTTGCAGGGAATCCAGAAGGCAGACACAGGACTTGTAAACATGCTGAACTGACTTCAAAAGCCAATAGATTCCAATTTGTGTGTGCCCACTGAAATCCATGTATAACCTTGCTATGGCAACAGCATTGCTGGGGAGAATTAACATAGAGATAGACTTGGTATTACTTTATGTCTTGTTTCAGACTGCTCAAATAACAATAGAAATAGAATGGAAGTGCCCTTTGTGCCAAGAACAATAAAAGGGATGCACACAGTCTGAGTATTCTTGGCAACAAATACCTCACGTGAATTCAGCTCTAGTATGAAGTATTTTTAGTATTTTATCCTTTCATGTGCAAAGGATAAGACTCCTTGGAGCAAGTCCCTATCAGTCTTTTCCCCTTTCTCGAAAAGAGTGCAATTGTTGGAAATAGGGCTTGCATTTCTTTCCAGGAGAAATTCTTGCTCATTTTAGTAAAAATAGAGGGTTATTTTTTTATTATTGGTTCAGCACAGAAACTCAAAACTCAAATTGTGATATACTGACAAACTCTAAAATGTGGTGAGGGACTGGTGAGAGAGGGAAGACTTTCCTTGAAGTCTCACAAGGAACTCTGGTTACCCAAGGAAATCAATTTTCGGTGAACCACAGAGCAACTTCAGTGAGCAGGTCTGTGTGGGTGGTTGTCATGTTGCTACCTCTGATAATACCACCGTGCACTTCAAAATATTTCTTTTCACACTGTAGCAGCAAGAGTTCTATTATTACTTGAGACTAAATCTTCATTAAAAGAGAGGGGAAAAGTGCATGCCATTACAACTGTGGAGCATGTGAATTCCTGCCTCTTAAAATAGAAGATAATACTAGTTTTTATATGTTTTAAATCAAGCACAAGATTTTCAGGATCTGTGTTTTTTTTTTTTTTCCACCTGGCATATTGTGCTTCTCCTGCATAAGCAAATTGTCTGCTTCTGGAGACAAGAGCTAGATTTGAGCACACTTTTGCAAGTATTTCATCGTCTTCAGGTTCTAATTGTTATCTTAACCACAACACAGCAGTGGTCTCTGGGCAAGAAGGAGGACAATTTTGGTTCTGCTCTGCACAGAACTCTGTTCTTCTCCTGAAATCAGTGATGAAAATCCCTCTGAATTCAGTGGAAGGAGGGATGAAACAGCGACTCATAACAAAGACAGCATTGTTCGGCATTGCAGGGGTCTGGGATGCTGGTGATGCCTTTCTTCTTTGTGCTCACTTCCTCTGGCTCATTAGGGCTGTGAATTTTGGTTTTACAGCTCCAGTGTCTAGGTTTGCTGTTGGGTGTCAGCAGGGTTTTGTGGCTCTGGTGCTTACTGTGCCACAAGGCAGGTGTTCCAGCAATACTTTCAAATGCAAGATGCATTGTAGGGGAGTGGGGTCTCTCCTCCTAATTTAAATGCACAAAATCTAAGACTGGTTTGCATTTCACTCTAGATTAGATTTGCATGATTTGTTGATTATTTTTGCCTTTTTTATTTTTTTTTTAATTCCAGCAATACAGCATAACTTAAACCCCAAGAGGCTGCCTTAAGCACCTGTGTAGCTCTTGTCCTTCTTGACGTGTTGATCAGGAGTGTGTTTCCTTCACACAGGATGTCAGCAGGCTTCATTTTCTATGCTGAAGTGGTAGTAAAATAGCATAAAGAGAGGCTGGGAAATAGTGAATTATGGGAGTTATCAAGACCTCTGTCTTGTAAGAGGTCCCTGGAGAAGCACTGATACTGTTCCAGTCGAGATAAAAACACTGGCACCCTAGTTAAGTGGGTGCAAGGTACACAGAGTATTCAGGCAGCTCCAGAGGGGAGAGGGGATAGTCAGTGTCTCAAGGATAGTGGGTACTTTTGTAAGCATATGCATAAGCTTTCAAAATGCATATTTTAAAATTCTGATATGTAATGATTCTGTTTTGCAGGCTAAACTATTAAGATTAATTACCATCTATTTTCATTCTTTATAATTACTGTAAAGGTTAGAGAGATATATTTGTTCCAAATTAGATTTTATTCTCATACTCAAGTACATGTTTAGCTTAATTCTACCTGAAGTGGATGAACTATTTTGGTTTTACAAAGCAATATGGACAAATTTCCCAACTGGGCATTTTAAAAGGAGAAATCTGAAACATCAAATGTGCTCATCATCCCTTGAGGAAGAGACCTTTTCCCAGCAGGGAAACCTGCATTTATTGTTGTTCATTCCACATTTCAAAAGCAATTAAGCTATAAATTGCAAAGACACAGTTAAAATACATTTTTAATTACTACTAGTATTTCCACGGCTCTCAGAGGTGGCAGCTAGTTTCTTGAAGCATTGTCATGTCTGGGTGCATCTGCTACTAGTGGAAGATAAAAAAATTTTCTCAGCTTTGGTATTTCCAGGTTAGAAATTAATTTTTATATATAATTCCCAGTTTCTTCTGTGTTCTCTTCACAAGACTGTATGGCAGCTAAGAAGGTTTTGTCTCCAGCTTCCCCCAGAGCTCTTGGGGAGCCTGGGCTGTGGATTGTGCCAGCTCACTCTCCCTAAAGGGTCCAGATGCTGTGGTTATACAAGACCTGCTCTTCCTTTGCACCTTGACCTGTGGCCCCCAAGGATGCAGGATGAGGCCAGAGCACCTCCACAGATGGGAAGGAGCCCTCCCTGAAGCAGTGGAGGTACCCCTGCCCTGCCTCCTGTGCAGCAAGTCTGACTCTGATTTCCAAGGTTAAAAACAACCATGCTCTCCTTTAAGGCTGCTGGTGTTACAGAGCCTGTGTATTGTATCCTGCTTTGGGAGAGCTGGAGGAAGCAGTGTGAAAGCCATGTTTATAAAAGGATGTGAGATATAAACTAACACTCCCGTTCTGATATCTGAAGATTTATATTCCAGATGAATTCCTAAAGGGGAAACTACAAAAATTCAACCTTGGTATTAATTAAGAACCCATAAACTGCATTTATCTGAATTTACATATGGAAGAGAAGGTGGTATGATAAAAGAGATTTAACTATACATCCCTCTCTGCAAATATAAACAGTTTTCCCTGTGTTTATGCTAGATTGCCTACAAATGCATCGTAATACCAAAAAGGGATCCTTGGACTCCTGAGCACATCTCTGTGCCAGGGCCGAGTGCTTTGGCAGGCAGCTGCAGCACACAGAGCAATGGGGACTGCTCTGCAGATGAGGGCAGCAGCTATGATCATGACATGAAAGGCAAAAAGCTGTGGTCAAAGATGGGAGATGAGCATTTGGGGAGAAAGATGTATAATTATTCTGAACAAGAAGGAAACACTGCCTGAGCAGCAAGGATGAGTAAACAGGATAATTACCAGGAATTTACAGAAGTATTACTGCAATCATGGGACGGCCTTTGTTTGAGCACGGAGAAGGCGGTGGAGGAGCCAGAAATAAAACCCTGGTTAAAAGTGGCAATGACAGAGATTTTAGAGTAATTGTAATAGATGTGGAGAAAAGGAGAAGGAGAAAAAGTATTAATTAATTTTTGAGGTATCAATGGACCTTGCAGAAGAAGAGAGCAAGGAAAAAATGCGGGTCTGACTGCTTACTCACAGTTGTTGTTGCAAATGTGATAATTTTAATTGGAGAAAAGAAGGTAAATAAGGTGATGTAAAAGGGAAGCAGGGTAGCACCTCCCCCAAAGACAAGAAGACAAAGGAAAAAAACAGGAAGAAAATCTCAATGAGCAAAGGATACACCTGGCTGTTAAAGGTGAGGGAGATGTAGGCAAAAATGAAAAAGCAGCTCTTGCTCTTAAGAAAGAGGTGGAGGGCCTGCTTTAATGCCCAATGGAGAGAGAAGCTGGTAAGAGGAAGAAAAGGAAATCAAAATACTGGAAGCAGAAGCCTTGAGCTTTTGAGAAGCCTGGAGATGAGGGGGAGGAGGGAGAGCAAGCAGCAAGCAGAAAAGGAGGTGGAGCTGGGCAGGCTGCTAAAGCCTCCTAGGCTCCCAGGGAGAAGGAAAGAAACCAAGGAAAAAATGGTTAGTGAGAAGCTGAGAGGAAGTGCAAGGCGGGTGTGGGGACATGAGCTACAGAATTACAAATGGAGCAGTGGATTGCAGCAGGAACAAAGCAGGAGAGAGGTTTAGTAATGCATCCCCACGCAAAGCCTCCTCCCATTATGTCTGAATGTGTTTCTGTCAATTTGATTAAATTAAGCAGTTGATCTCATTATCCAGGTGATGGGTGGGTGCTGATGCATAGCCCTCAGGAGTACATAGAGCCTATAGGAAAAATCGATTTATGGGTCAGTGGCCAAAATTAAAAAAATTCCTAAAAACCCCAAGCAATGTGGTCCCAAACAAAGCCTATCTTTTCCCATAGCCTTTTTATTTTTTTGTTTGTTTGTTTGTTTGTTTTGTTTTCCTTTTGGTGGTGAAACAACAAGAGCAGAAACAAAATTCTTTGCATCTGATGTAAAGAAAAATATCTGATATCTTTTCTTCATAAGGAATGCCCAAGGAACAAAGTGGCAAATTTTTTCTACTGCTGCTACTGCAGGAGCTGCAGCCTCGCTGTCCCCCATGGGAGAGTACAGACCACACTCCAAGCAGCTGCATTTCACTCCTCTCAATAGGGATTTGACTCCACCTCTCTCTGGTGACTTGCTAAGGGCTGGGCTGATGAGTCCTTTGCCTGTCACACTTTGTACAAGACACAGAGTGTCACCAGCCGGGACTGGTGTGTGTCACCTGCCGGGGCTGTTCTCTTCTCTGGAGGGACATGGCAGGTTCACACCCACTGGCTGCCCAGTCCAGGTTGTGGTTGTTAATTAGATTCCTCCTTCTTTCACAAGCAGACCCTGCAGGGTGGGGTATCTGCCCTCCCTGCTGGCAGCCAAAGGTGGTCCACAGAAGAGCTGCTGGGGCAGAAACAGAGTAGGTGAATGGCTTTGTGGCCTGAGCCTGGAGAAATGTTAGAAGACCAGGGAAACAGGTAACATTTGTTTTAGATGGGCTGATCTTTTTTAAGGAAGCATAATTATCTGGGATGATGAAACATAAGCAGCCACCCTGAGAGAGGCACAGGACTCCCTCACAGCTTTCACACCAAGTCCAGTGGATGCTGGAAGGTGACTGGAGTAGCGCAGTTAGCAATGGATGGAGGAGCTGAAACTGCCTAAGGGAAACTTGGTTGGTGGGGCTTGGTGTCTCCCTCTGAGAAACTCTTACGAGCAAGGACAGGTTCATTGGTTCTAAGGCACAAGTCTGATGAGAAGTAGTTCAGGGAGCTGGGGGTGTTCAGCCTGGAGAAAAAACAAGTGACAGGATGAAAGGACATCACCTCAAGTTGTGGCAGGAGAGGTTTAGGTTGGATATTAGGAAAAGTTTCTTCACCAAAAGGGTTGTCAAGTTCTGGCTGCCCAGAAAAGTGGTAGACTCACTATCACTGGAGCTATTTAAAAGAAATATAGTTATGGCACTTAGGGACATGGTTTAGTGGTGGACTTAGTAGTGCTGGGTGAACAGTTGGACTCAATGATCTTAGAGATCTTTTCCAACCTGAACGCTTCTATGATTCTATGATTTGCTGAGCTCATGGGGCTTTTGGGGCAGCAAACATACATGCTTGAGTATAAATGTGGTCCTTAGAAAAGAAGAAATTAAGGGAGATCCTAGATCTTGCTCTGTGCCATGCCTTCCTCTCTGCACTGAGACTGTGAAGCTCCTTGCACAAGGAGTGGGCAGTCTGCTCAGCAGGGAAACAGGATTCATTCTTCTCCATGGCTGTTGGCTCCCAGCAGCACAGAGGTGCTGGACCCTATACCCAGGAGCTCACCAGCAGCCCTGCTTGCCAAGTGGTCCCTCTGGCCAGAACCAGGGATTTCACACCACCCCTCCAAGCCCCAGCCATGTTCCCCAACACAGCTATTTCTCTTCAAGCATGGTGCATTGCATGGGTTGCTTTGGACAGGTTTCTGCAGACCTGCCAAGCACCTCACCATGTGTGTAGCCTTTGTTTTTGCTGTTCCTTTCTGGCCTGGGTAAAGTGCATGTGCTCAGTGCCAAAGCTTTCCCACCATTTGCTGAGTCCACTGCAGGCTTCCCTTATCCCAACTGCAAACTCCACACCCAGGGCTGAGGCTGGAGAGGGAGAAGCTCTTGGCCAGTGGTTCCATTTGTTGGTATGGAGATTTGAGCTCCCTGACTCTCAGCACCATCCCTTTTCAGTGGAGCTCAGGGTCACCTCTCCCGCTGCCCCGGCTGACGCTGAGCCTGCTCGCAGTGGGACTCAGCTGGCACTGGCTTAGAGCAAGGCGTGCTCTCGCTAATGAAGCGAGGTCTGTTTAATACTTGTCTGCACTCAATGTGTAAATATTATGAGGAATCTGAAAAAAAATCTCCTGAAAGCCACTTTACACAGATGTTACCATGAATAGATTATTGTCCATTTATGGCTGACAGAGAGACTTTGTAATTTACGGTTGATTTTATATCTCTGTGATTTCTGTGGCACTGGGAGTAGCCAGCAAAAATCTATTAATAACAAAGAGGACAGAGTTAGGATCTCTGTAATAGGAGAAAGAAGGATGGTGGAAGGGTGATTTATGATTACTCAAAGAAAACAGTTTTATCTGTTGCTCAAAGGCAGATTGTCTTCTTAAGAAAAAAATATTGCTATATAAACAGGGATACATAATCATTTATAATGAGACAACTTAAACAGGTGATTCTTCATAATGGTACGAATACATGTACTGCTGTTTTGACAACAATCTCCTTAATGGCCAATGTCCCCTTTAATTAGCTCTTAGATACACTGCTTTAGACTTTCCTTTACCCGCTCTACATGCTACATGACCTCCTCACAACAGTCTTAGCTTGGGGGGTGGCTTTTGTACAACTGAAACTTGGAAATGTTGCCAACGTTTAAACGAATCACAGCAGAAGAAAGCCCTGAGATTTTCTGATAACCTTAAAAGCAATGTGGAATGTAGTCTCATTTCAGGCATCAAACCCAGAGGGGTGCTAGATCCAAGGGAAGCTCTTGGCTCAACCTTTGCTTATCAGTGTGCATTATAAATCCAGGCTGTTAATGCCATGTGAAGAGTGTGGAAAGAAACATGAACACAGAGCCATAAACCAGGGCCACCTTGTCCATGGCAAAACTGCAGAGCCTCAGAAGTGGCTTTTGTTGTGGGGTTTGAGTGTTGGGGACAGAGGGACAGGCTGAGAGGGAACTAACATAGCAGAAGACACTGGGCTCTGATGCGTCTCACTGTTTGGGCTTGTTTTTATACTTAGTGAAGTTATGTGTTAGGAACACCCCTGTCCCAGGAATGCATATGCAACTAAAAATAACTCAAAATTAATGTAAGATAAAGTCAGCCCACCTGGCGGCTGCAAACACAGTTATCTTCAGTTCCTTCCTTCCTTCCTTCCTTCCTTCCTTCCTTCCTTCCTTCCTGCTTCCCTGGGCTCAATTCAACCAGAGCACAGGTGTCTTCCTGCACACTTCCACAGCACTGGAAAGACGAAGCAACCACTTTTCTGTTAAACCAGTGGGGGATTGATCACTCGTGTTGATCTACCTGTGAGTTGGAGCAGGGCAATGCTAGTGGCCTGCAGATGCTTCCTTTCCAAACCTCAGCAGTCACAGAGGCAGCCAGTAAGATGGGACTTGGGATGGCTGCCCCATCTGAACCGCAAAGGAGCAGATCCCCTCAGATCTCACAGAGAGAGGAGACAGTACTACACCAGCCAAAGCCAAACATAACCGTGAGTAATGTCAGCACAGGTAGTAGGAAGACCCCCTCCTGTGGTTATACCTTTCCTCTACTCCTTTGATCTTCTCTTGGACTCAACAGTTACCAGTAGAGGTCTTCTTTCCATTGCAGCTGAAGGGAGATAAGCAGACATAGACAGTTGAATAATTTTATTTACTTAGACCATTTTTATGTAAAAGGCATCTGCTTCATGTTCCTTTCAAAGAATGTCTTCAGAGACAGCAATTTCTTTTTGGCATAACCATGCTGATCCAAATCTAACTTGAAGGCAAGACAGGGCAGAGCTGCTCAGTTAAGTCCTGCTCTTGGAAGCGGTCACCAGCTGTAGACATTTCCTAGAGGTGGGACTGGGTGCAAGGGAGCACCGAGCTGTTTCTCAGCTTTTCCAGCAATTCCTATGTGGACATGTACACATTACCTAAATTTTAGCCCTCTGCATTTCCATATAAGTAACAAGAGTAAAGATAATTTTTCTAAACAGCTTTTGGACCTAATGGAGAAAGACACCACATATAGGACTTCTGAATATGTAATCAGGCCCAACAGATAGCCTGCAGGCCACATCTTGCCTTCAGCTTCGAGGTGTTCATTTTAGCAGACAGTTAAGTACAACCTACTGCCCTTGCATGTGAGCTAGCTCCTGGACCTGTGAGCAGTGTGGGGCATGTGGAGGGTCCCAAAAGGGAGCCACCCTACACTGCTCCAGAGGCCGCCTCATCCTGGAAACATTGGATGGAAAACAGAGCTTCACATTATTAGCCCCATGTTTTGACACAGGTTTTATTTTTATCTTTGCGTGTGTAACAGGTTCGTACACTGAATGGCAATTGAAAATGTCAGGTTTTACCCTCAGTGAAAGACACCAAATATGTTGGCAAGAAAGCAAAATCCACAGCTGTTCTCGTGCCATTTGCTTCCTTTCAATAAGCTTTAAGAAAAGGCAGCAGTGGTGTGTCGGCAGCCGCTCCAGGCACTGGCCCACGGAGGAAGGTGGGTGTGAGCCTGCCCTGCTGTCCACTCTCCATGTCGCCATCAACTCAGCTACTAATGACCCTCCTGAAATCTCATTTCTCAGCCTGCTTCTCTATATGGTAGTGCTGCACCTACATGGCAGGTCAGAGGTTGTCTCTTCTCCTACTTGTCAGACTAGTCCAGAGAGAGACACCTCACTGTTAGACAAGGGTTTGACCCTTAGGGACTGCCATCACATTTCCTAGGCAAATGCACTTGTCCCCAGCCACTGAAAAGAGGCAAGACCCCCTGCTATATTCTTATTTTTAACCAAAATGGACATGGGAGAAGGAGCTCAGGAGGTCTGAAGTGAGATATATCTGAGATGAGAGGTGGTTGGGAGCCACCTCACACCAAGAATTTCCAAGCACTCCTCTCTGCTTGGCTTGCACTTCTCAGGTAAGCTGCTTGCTCTGCCAATTTGAGGGATCTCAGCAAAGAACCACCCAGAGCTGGTCAGAAACACAACAGGGAAGCAGAAGAAAGGTGCCAAACAAGTCAAAGTGGCAGAGGAGAGGGGTGTTGTTCAGAGGGAGCTGCAGAGAAAATAAAAGACAAGACAAAAGGAAAGAAATCTTCACTGCTGTGTAACTGTTAGGCAAAACCAGTGAGGAAAGAGGGAAACTGAAAGATGTCATTACTTACAGTTCTTCAGCTGATCTTCTAAACACATTGAAGCCCAACACATTTTTTTTCAAGCAGATATTCATCCCTCTTGTGAATCCAGGAGAATTATGTCCATGCTGCCAGTACTCTCCACGTTCATACTACTGTAAAATATGCAATTGATTTCATACATGAGGTGCTCTTTTGAAGTTCATGGCTGCCTTCTATGTAGAGACCCTTTCTTCAGTATCTTTTCTGCTGCTTTTCTCCTGAGTGTCATTAGATTAGTGAAACACAACAGGCACTACCACCACTCTTACTGTGTCTTTTGAAAGCTTATATTGCTCTCAATTTGCTTTGGTTTTATTCTTGATAGCTCAAGAATTCCTCATGACTATGCAAAAGAAATTATTGGTAATTCAGTTGGGGCTTTATTAACAAATTTTATCTGCCCTCTAAAAGGTTTGTCACTGTGCAAAGTTCAAATCTTCCATCCACACCAGACCTTTCCTATCTTTCCTTTATTATTGCTTGTATAAATTGCTTCTCATTTTGTTAATGCACATAATTTTTTTACTGAGTACAGGTTGGAACAAAGGGCTCAATAATATCTAATGGGTTTTTTTGCTTTTGTCTTCACTGGGGCTTTCAGCTGTGTTCTGAGCACTACCACAGCTAATACAGATGACTGCAGTAAATGCTGAAGCCTGAGCAGCCAAAAAAAAAAAGTCTCAGAATACCTAGAAGAGAATGTGTTTTCAAATCTCCTGGACTTGCAATTCATCCTAGAGTTGTTAGAAGCCAGCAGAAGCAACTGAAGACCCAGTAGTCAGTGTCTTTAGATTATCAAGGAGAATGGTGATCTTTCAGAGGACTGAAAAAGATATACCACACATAAATATATTCAGAAAGGGAGAGAAACAAGCTCTCAGGGAATTACAGACCAGTCTGCCAAGCTTCATTTCTCAGAAAAATACTGTGAATATTAAGAACATAGGAAAAAACCCCTAGCCTTTATCTTGGCTCACCAAATTTATGTCTCAGTTTTTGAGACAAAACTTCAGGAGGAAACACTCTGGAATGAGTGCTCCTCCCCTTTTCCTCCGTCAATGAGACAAATGGGTCACAAGGAGTGAAAGTGGGAAAAAGAAACCAAATTGTTTATTAACACACAAACAAAACAGGGTAGAACAGGATAAAAAAAACCAAACAAACTCAAAATACAACAAATTCCCGGAGAGGGAACAGACAAGTAGGCTCGGACCAGCCGGGGCCACCTGCAGGCTGCCTGGACCGGTGAGGAGGGAAGGGAGGCAGTGAGGCAAGGAGAAGGAAAAGGAAAAAAGAACAAGAAAAAAACCTTTTTCCAGCTATCCAGAATACAAAAGAAACCCAAAAAGCAGCACAGCACTCCCGGTGCACTCCCTCCCGAGCCCTGCCAAGACCCCCGAGCCCCCCGAGCCGTTGGGCTGAGCCGTTAAACTGCCCCGCACTTGGCCCCGTGGCCTCGACCCCGGGTCCATCTTAGAGGCACAGCGTCCTTGGGCATTGAGCGGATGGTTAAGGAATAAAGCGGCTTCATACCATCACCCCAGGACAAGTTCTCAGAAAAATACTGTGAATATTAAGAACATAGAAAAAGCCTTTATCTTGGCATGAATTGGTGTATCCTTGTAGATACCGATAATACAGATAAAGTTTTCTGTCTCAACTGCTTACAAGGCATATCCATCCAGAGATTGGATATTCGTTTGTACAGCTTTCTTGGATAAACACCAGTGAGTCAGAGAAACAACCAGTGGCATCAGCAAGGCTTTGGTACTGCTCCACAAAACTCTCTCAAGAGCAAGCTAAGCAAATATGGACTAAATAGGCAGTAAATCTGCTGGAAAGCTGTGCTCAAGGATAGTTATCAGAGGTCCGGGATTACACCTGAAGGCCTTATGGAATAGATTTCCTATGGACCAGTCTCAGGCCAAGCAGGAGACAATGTATCCATTAATGGTCAATGGACAACGGTCTCACTTGTGAATGAGGAGAGAAAAGCCTTTGAAAGGCATAAAGCATTTCTTCTGCTGGTATTGTCCCTCCCCCCTCTCCTGCTCTGTTATGGCCTTATCTCAGTGTCTTTATTGTCTTTCTTTCCCTGTCCCTGAAAGGTAGCCTCTTTTGTATCAGTTATCAGTGGTTTTTCTGACAACACTGCCTCATAAACAGCAATTTTCTTCACATTCAAAAGAGGTGTTTTTACCCTTGGATGTTTAAGCACACAAAGGTGAATCATGGGGTTTTGTTCCTTTTTTACATTCTCAGAAGGGTGATGTGCTGTGCCCTCCCAGTGACATGGAACTTCCTCTCAGGCAAGGAAGTTTTTATCTCAGAGGGATAAAACCTCTGCGTGTAGGGTTTAAATAAAAGTGTGGTCTACAAGCTTAGAAACAAATAGAAGGATAATAAAAAAAGCTATTACAAGCTGAGAGTCTTACAGATGCTTATTTTCATCCCATGTTAGAGATTTAAACAAGAGACTTAAGTGGCAAGCCTACTTGGCTCCAGGCAGAATCAACCAAGAGAATGAGTGAAGCATTTCTGGTGGGTGATTCATCCTGACTAACACCGAGTTACCTGCTCACATTGTCAACAGCAGGACTGGAGGGAGACTGGGCTTCTGGAAGGGGCCTGAACCAGGCAGCCAAGAGGTGCTGCCAAAGGCACTGTTTTGTCAGGAACCAGTGAACCTGCTTAGCTAAAGGAAGGGGTCAGCAAATTTTTAGGGAGAGTGGTAATAGCAGAAACTGATATTGTCCGGAGATGGTGGGACAATACTGCAGCACTGTTCCTTCAGTGCTACACAGGACTGTAATTTGCTCCAGGAACTTCATTTTTAGAACTCTGTTTTAATTGTCCTAAATTGTGTTGATGTTTAATTTTTGTAGGTTTTGTCCTGTTAAAAAAATCATTTTAGCTGAAGAAAAGCTTGATAAAGCTGTAAGCACATCCTGCCTTTTTGCTGATTTTGAAGTGATAAAAAATAAAATCCTATCTAAGCTGAGCTGGGGAGTGGTACTTTGACCCATCTCTGCTTCCTGTAAATCCTTATCTCCTGTCTTTGGTTTGACCCTTTGCTGTAATTTCTAACTCCAGGTGATCCAGGTTGGTTGGAGTGCTTCTTCCTTCCCAGTTCAGGGGAACAGACCATTTCAATTTTGTACTAGATGCCTATAGGATTCAAAGTAGGAGTTCCATTGACTCAGCTTGCACCTCCGTGTCAGGTTTGTGTTTGATCCTGCCAAGAAAATGGGTGTTCATTCACCTGAGGACGTTATGTCTGAACTGGGAGAGCCCTCCAATCATCATCCAAGAGCAAAGAAATAATTTGCAGCTCTCACAGTCATGTTTCTAGCACTTCTCCATTGCCCCCTTCTTTTCTGTTTCATAAACCTTATCTTTGCACACAAGCCCTTCCTTAAAACCCATCTCCCATCTGGCCTGAAAGATGTTCACCATCCACCATCCACCATCCTTTTGTCACATCTTCCAGCAAAAACATTAGAGTGTCAGCTCATGGCCAGCACTGCCAAGGGGAGCTCCCCAAAACCACTTGCCTCTGATGCAGCCACATCAGGCGTTAGGTGTGCAGGACTGCTTGTCCTTGTCCTCCTCCATTAGGCAATACTCGCCTGTTGTCTACAGTGCTATATTTAAACAGTGAACTACTTGGAGCACACCCTGTCCTTTCCTTTTGTGATTGCACAGTGCCTCATAAAATGGGATATTGCTTCATGGCTTGTGCTCTTCAACATGGATGCAAAGCAAACAAATTATATTAATACTACTAAAGCCTTTCCTTACTTCCTGCTTTTTGTCTTCCTCTTTTTTTGTTTATTTTTTCTTCATTGCTACAGCTATGCTTATTTCATTTAAATAAAAGAACCACTCAGATACCACTTGATTTTTGTCTTCCCAAAGAATATTCACTTCTTAGTCCAAAGTTAAAAATATTGAATAGTGAAACAAGCAACGTGGATGTTGTTTTTAATAAAATAATTTGCCTTGGTGGATACTGCTTTTGTTTGGGAAAATGTCTCAGCAAAAGCCTATTCACAGTATTGAAACCAATCCCTAATTCATTTGTTTTTCTTTTTACTTTGATCAATACCTCAAAGAACAGCTCTTTTGTATTAAAAAACCCCAAAGTCGCTTGCACCTTTCTTTTTGATCACTTTAAGAACTGCTACTGAGTAATTAACTTTGTTCTTAGAAAACATCTTCACTTCCTCTCAGATGCATCACTAAGCATGCCATACAAAATACAAGACACTTACAGCTGCAGCTCATTAATTGCAATTTTTCTTTTTTTACTGCAAATAGCAAATTTGCCCTCAAATATTGTTTTACTTACTCACAAACTATTTGTATATATGAGAAAAGTGTACCAAGTAGTTTTGGGACTTTATTGGAGAGAAGATATCCACAATCTATGCAACACCCTATGGTCAGTAATATCTAGGCAGTAGAAGACTTACATGCAATCTCATTTCTTCATGTGGGACCTGAACCCTGCTTCCCCAGAGAGTGGTCTGAGCAGCAGCTTGAGGGGTATTTATGGAAAAGGGCCTACCATGGAGTTCTTCTGCAGACATGCTGGGCATGGGATATGGAAACAACCTTACTAATTTTGCTGTTATTTTGCTTCAGGGATAGAAAAAAGGGACACAGACACTATAGCAAGATATGAATTGTTAATAAAATCAAAATTGTTGTATGATCTCTTTTTTTTTTCTAGCAAAGACTTACTAAAAATTGTATTTAGGTAAGCAAAAGAAAAGACAAATCTAAACATATAAAATACCAGATTGTAATAAACTATTGGAAATTTCAGCTTTTGGTGTGCTTGGGCAGCAGCCTGATGGAAAAGAGGACAAAGGATGGGACTGGATTTGTAGTATGAGCAACTTGTTCTCCATTCATATGTTCACTTCAAACCCAAGAATTAATGGCTCTATAAATGAGCCACCGAAATGGTAAGAGTTATCTACATATTCTATTTATTTTGTAATAGCTGTTAATCTTATACCTGATTTGATAGCACAGATCATCACATCTTGATTTTTGTGTGCTTAATTTAAACAGTAATTAACTGTGCATTATATATGCAGATTGCAATGCAGAAGTGTCTGAAGTAAATGAGGATGGGGCTGTAGTCCAAAAACAAGTGTACAAAGCTGTTGCTGAATTCCTATGTGACTGCAAGAACGGAGACAGTTGAACAAACAGAATAGCTACTCTATTATAGGCCAGCCCATGCCAGTAGGTTTCCAGACACATGGTGAAGGGAAAAGGAAGGTATTAACCTAGGGGGCCACATTCATCAGAGCCTCACGACCAGAGTATCCCTTCTGAGCAAGATTTGCTATCATAAAGTTTGGCTGCTTTCATGGCTCAAAGTGAACAGAAGAGACCCAAAATGCTGTAGGAGGGAATGTAAATGGCAATGTTTCTTCTTGGGGAAACGAAAGAAATAGGTATCTGGAAGGTGTAGTGTAAATACACACTCAACTCAGGCTGACAAAATTTGGTACATTGCCCTTTGGTCCAGACCCATGATTTACCTCTGAAACTGAGTTGAATGGGACATCTACATAATTGTTTCTGTGTGCTGAAGTCCAGTGACAAACCAGATTTGCAAAGAAAACACAAAACTTTAATTACAATGACTCCATTGCCTTAATGACAACTTAGGCTCTTGTTTTATGGTCACATCCATGAGAAAGTTCGCATCCTAGTGGAGATATGTCCTGCTTCCCCCAGCTCCTGCACACATGCCACCCCTCCTCCCTTTTGCCAACACACACACTTGCGTGGCCAGGCAATAAATTGGCTCTGGGAATTCATCTGGCTTGAAACAAACTTTTTCCTCCAAAAAGAACTGGCCCCAAGCCCTCTCAGCACTGCCTTTTGGGGTGAGCCACTGGCAACAAAACCCTGGATGAGGTGGTGGCAGCCTGCTCTTGCTCTCCCTCCTGTTGGGGACATTAATTTCTCAGGGTCAAGTGGTCAGAAGGAGGAAAGAATCCCAAATTTTTCTAAGTTTTATGGGAGGGATTTAAAAAATTGGCCAGTCCAAACTTCTGTACTAAGGTGTTGGGGAAGATGAAACAGGAGAGCCTTATAAATATGATTGCCTGACAAAAGATTTTGGGAATATGAAAACTACAGGCAACATCGAAATGAAAGCCACCTTTGAGATACCAAGTCTTAGTTACTGAACAACTGGAAAACAATGGTATGGCCGACTGAAGGTAATCCCCTCTTGATGGAACAATACCCTCTGCTTGCAGGCAGGTCCAAGGGTCAGAGCAGACCCTACTAGCTCAGCAGAAGGGGTCCAAAGAGTAGTTTTTAGAAGTTAAGATGTAACACTCTATGGTAATATAAGAACTCTTATAGGCTGTATGTAAATGCTATAGGATTTGTATCTTGTATTAGGTTGGTTAGTGACAATTAGAATATTCAGTACAGAAGATGATTTATTGTATTGTAACCAGGACTTCAGACACTCTTCGCACACTCTTACACTCTCTTACTACACTCTCATCACTTCTTCTTCATTCTCATTCCTCTCCCGCTCTCTCTCCCTCTTTACTTACTCGCTTACACTCTTGCTCTCGGGCCTGCTCCGAGCTGCAGCTGGCAGCTCTAAGCAGTGCCCCTGTACCCACGCCCTTTGCAATAAACCGCATGTTCCAAGATCTGACTTCAGAGATCTCTCGTCTCCGTCCGTCCTGACCATCCAACCCACCCAGCACCCGCACTAAGGCAATTAAGTTGTCTTTGCTCTTCACCCAAGCTAGACCTTTCCTCCACTGTGGTTAAAAACTTTCAGTGAAGGATGCCCTTTTAGACTCAAGATAAAACAAGAGAAAATTTCTCTCCTATATCTCCCTGAATCCATCTAATCCTTCTTCCTTCCTTTTGACTTATCTTTACGTGTGTATCTACTGAGTTGTGGAAGATATTTGAGTGATGTGCTCTTCAAAAATTGCCTATAGTCTTCAATGTACCTATAGAAAAGCATACATTAATATTCCTTGGGAGATGAAGGAATAAATACCTCAACATGTACACACCTTCAGTAGGTATTTGTTTTTAAAAATAGGTATGTAAACAGCCATGCTTGAACTTGCAAAACTTCTTGGTGTAATTATTACTGTGCTATGACTGTATTCCTGTATGATGAACGCTCTTTTAACATAGTTCAATGTAAACATTTGATGAGTTAAGAAAGAGCTTTCTTGTTTGTTGGAAATTAGTTCCATTGGTTTACAGTACTAAGAGACAAAAATTCCTTGAAATGTTTGAGGAATAAATTTTTTATGTTGCTGAAACATAAACTGCTGGAGCAGTCTATTCCTGAAGGACTGCATCCCATACGAGGGACCCATACAGGATGCAGTGCTGGAGCACTACATGAAGAACTGCAGCCCATGGGAAAGACCTGTGTTGGAGGACTGTGCCTCATTGTCC
>NW_008246057.1:3128774-3186175 GCF_000691975.1 Corvus brachyrhynchos | reverse complement strand
GCATGAGGAGCAAAAGAGAGAGAACGTGATGAAGTGACTCCAACCCCCATTTCCCAAGTCCCTGCACTTCTGAGGGGAGGAGGAAATAGAGAAATTGGGAAAGAAGTCAGGCCCAGGAAGAAGGAAGGGATTGAGGGGAAAGGTGTTTTAAGATCTGGTTTTATTTCCCATTATCCTACTCTGATTTCATTGGTAATAATTTCCCAAGTTGAGTCTGTTTTGACTGTGACAGTAACTGGTCACAGAATTTCCCTGTCATTATCTCGACCCCTAAACCTTTCACTGTATTTTCTCTCTCCTGCCCAGATGAGGAGGAGAGTAATTGTTTGGTTTGGTGGGCACCTGGCACCCAGCCAGAGTCAGCCCACCACCACACATGGTTGTGTTGGAAGTGAGATACCCAAAGCAAACACTGGCAGGTTTACAGGCTTGTAGTGTGTAAAGTAGGAATAACTGGTCATGACAGCAAACTCCGGGCTGCCTACAGTAGACAGCATGAATATAACCATTGTCTTGGCAATGTGGGAAGACTGTATGCTTGGTCTCTATATGAAGAAAACTTCAGCATACAAGGATGCTTCAAAGCAATCCAACCCTCACAGATGTCAGTTGCCCCTAAATAATCCTATTGTAGAGCAATACTTTTAATTTTATCCATCTCCTAATCTTCAAGGTCACTTCTCCAGTCTTTCTCATCCTGCAGGCATTCCTCAAGTCAAAATCTTCTCCTCTGGCCCTCAGACCGCTAAGTCTGTTGTTCAATATGGTCAGGATACAGTCAACAGATTCTACCTTGTTTTCTCTACTTTTGGTCATCCACCAGTGATTGTGAACACCTCAAATTGTTATTATTCTTTATCTCATGCTTTTATTATGAACATCTGATACATATCTCCAACTGAAAGTTGTTCAAACAGTGCTTGAAGAACCTTTGGCCTCTCCCTCATCTACAGTTTAGTGAAGACTTTATTTATGTTAGACTCTGTATTCTCACCAACAGAGGCACAGGGGCTGTGAGACACACTGCCTGGGTAAATAAATGTGACAACAATGCTTGCAGTTACTCCTTCTGGAACAGCACTGCCACGTAAGGTCATATTTATTTTCATAGCCTTTGTTTTCTGACCTGTTGATTATAAGACCTTTTTGTTTTGCTGTTCTGACTAAGCTGTTTGTCTTTTGTTGTATCTCATCTGCTGATGAATAGATATCCTCAGCAAACCAAGACTGCTGAACACCCCTGGGACTCCAGTCTCTGTGCAGATATTTGTCATACAGCACTACGAGACTTTGTAGGGAGGTGATGTCGCTTTGCCTATGCTGGCAATGACATCAAAGCAATGATTTAATTACCTGTGTACTGAGAAAGGTTTTGCAAAATATAAATGATTTTGCAAAGAAATCCGTAAATTTTCAGTGTCTTACTACAACAGCATTGTTGTCAAATGCTTTCCTACAATCACTGAAGTGTAAGAGTACTACTTGCTACTAATTTGTTGTTCATTAGTATTATGTAGTGTAAAAGTATGGTCCATGAACAATGAACTGGGAAGGAAACCAGCTAGCTCTATTTAGTGCCTTGGCTTCGGAATAGTTGTGCAAAGCCTCATATTGGGCAGGAGCATTATTTATCTTCAGTTGTTTTCTTATGTAATTCTGTCATGGTGGATTTCTTCCTTTCCTTTGAGATGAATTTTAGTTCCCTGCTGTAGTTGTATTCTTTACTTAGAGTGAATGTACCCTTCCTATTCTTGTTGACAGTCTATAACTCTGTAGCTGGCTGCTGGAAGCTTCCAGTTCACCCTATGTAATCCATGTGATTATCCAGATCTTTTCCCTTACTTACATTGCCAGGTTCAGTCTTGTTTCAGCTGGGGGTCTATTTAGCACACAATAGAAGTAGTCCCTGATCCATGTTGGAATAACCTGTATTGCCCTATGTGTTTTTGTGCTCGCAGTGATTCACTGCTGCTTCCTTCCTTTGGAAAGTCCCGACACATTCTCAGCTATATCTGTGAATGTGCTTCTCATGGGTCTCTAGGTCTAGCCCATGTGATTGAAAAGCAGTTCCAAGTCCTTCCAGACAGAAAACTCATCTGAAGAGAAGAAGCTGGCAACACTGCTGTGATGTTTCCTACTGCATGACTGAGCCATCGACTCTGGGTGACCACTTCTAACCAGGAAAGGACCCATTTCCATAGACTATGAAACCACATCACTAAATCTGTCACTACACTAAAAATTCTGCAGTTAAGAGTAAAGAGGTGGATCTAAATGTGAAATGCTCACATTGCATAAAATATTTATACTCTCATTCTTCCAGAGAGCTACATAGAAGGCTCTTGATCAAAGGTCACCTTTTTTATTGCCTTCTTGCTTGTGGACTACCATCAGAAGTACATGCCTGTTTTACATGTAAAATATGAACTCAGGAACTCCATTCAAGCAATATGGTTTATGCAATTTTATACCTTTGTGAATAAAACAAGTGGTATTACTGTGATAGACATTTGTACCAGTGAATGTTCATTTCTGGTTTTACTAACATTAAAACACTACAACCCATCTGATCAGTGTTAATAGGTATTAAACTGTATGAGCTATGAAAAGTATTGACAGTGCTGGAGAAGTTTCTGTGGACACTTTTGGAAGACTATAAATGCTAAACAACAAAAAAGCTTGAGCAGGCTAGAAAGCACTCTATACAACTGATCTTTACCTCAAGTCACAGGATAATGATGGCTTTCTTCTTTGTGTGATTAGTTCATTACTTTTTACTTATAGCCAGAACCCCTTTTTTGTGACTGTCAGCTGCAGGTGCTGTTCTTAGGTTGGCATCTGCCCTTTGCTGAAAACCTCCACGCAAGGACTGAGATTTCTGTTAGGACACCATCAAGAAAATTGCCATAATGATCCCAGCTAGTGCAAGTCAAAGTGGGCTTGAAGCCTCTTGGAGAGCATGGTGGAGACCTGCTGCCCTTGCAACAGGCTCCTGGAAATCAGTTGTCTCCTGCCATCCAAGAGCCAAGTGCTTTATGAACAGTATGCACCTACTCCCTAAGCCCTTGTGTAGCTACAGAAGTCAGTAAGACCACAGTAAGCATTGACTTTTTGACACTAAGACAAAGAATGTGGAAGGTTCTCCATTTGTTATGTGCTGTGAACCAACGGGCCAACAAACTTCTGCCAGTAAATCCAAACGCTGTCATCAAAGCAGCTGCTCAGGAGCACAGAGGTATGAGTTAATAGATCCTGACAAAGTCAAGCTCATAAATAACTTTATCAAAATACATGAGCATGTCAGATGATAACCTTCTTCTTTCAGTACTAAAGATTAACAAAAGCTCATTGTCACCAAATCACAAAAGGTTGCTGAGGCTATTTTTTGCTGAGTTTCTTAGGAATTAGAGGATAGCTGACAATTTCACTTACAAATATTTGCCTTCCTAGTCAGACAGTGGAAGCTTGGAAGCCTGGAAGAATGATGGCTGTTCTGTATCTGCAGAGAAGGCAAATGAGCTCTAAAGCTATAATCCCTGTTTAGGAAGCCTTCTCTTGGATTGATATACAGAGCAGGAAACCTCTATTAAAATGTGTGTTCTGGATCTGGCCCTGACTTCCGGGACCAGGATCTAGCACAATCCACCTAGACATTGGCTCCTAAAGGCAGCAGCCATACCGGCTGACCTCTCTGGGTGCTCCGGGGAGCATCTGCTGTGCTGAGCAGTCCCAGTTATTTTCTCATCATTCAAAGCTCAGCGACAGCAATCTGCATGCCTTGCTTGGCAGCCATCCCAGTAGCACAAGAGCACTCTGTGATGGGCTCTTTGAGTTTCTCGGCTTGTGTGACTATTTTTCAGACCTTGTAACAGCAACATTTCACACTATCTTCCATGGTTTATGGATACAATGGCACTGTAAGTGAAATATTAGGCATACACTCTTCAAGGGGCTAAGCAAACCCTTAGAGATGATCAGGGATTTTGAGCTCTACTTCTTTCAGGAAAATATATCCATATATATGGACACCCTCCCCCAAAGAAGGATGGATTTGGAACCTCTGCTCTCTGACAGGTCCCATTCTCACATGTGGAATTCCAAGAGCAATGACAGATTAGAAACTCATGCCAAAGTCGCTCAAGCATTTAATAGAGTCTGAAGAAGACAGTGT
The DNA here is from genome assembly GCF_000691975.1 of Corvus brachyrhynchos. NCBI lineage: Eukaryota > Metazoa > Chordata > Aves > Passeriformes > Corvidae > Corvus > Corvus brachyrhynchos. The sequence goes on along the minus strand of NW_008246057.1, from coordinate 3,182,004 downwards.
CAATCTTTCCTTTGTCCAGAATTACTTTAGCAGAAGTATGCAGGCTCTTCACATTCTCTGCATGGTTCAAGTGAAGCAAAATCTCATCTAAGTGCAGCAATCTTGGAGCATTAAATTACATTTAACCTAAATCGTTAACTGTTGTTGATTCTCCATGTTGTAATTATATTGGCTAGAAATGAGATCAAGTCAACAGCGTGGAGGAGACGTCAGTGGGGTGACTGTGAAATGACAGGCAGCAGCACCAATCCCTGGCCCCTCTGCGCAGCTCGTGTGTGCTCGCAGCTCCAGGCTGGGAGGGCTCAGGGGAGGAGGGGGGCTCTGCACATATGTCCAGAAATTGCTGCAGTGGATGGCTTGGCTTGGCTCTCGCTGCTATTTAAAGGCACATGAGCTGCATGTTAAATTGGGCATTAGTATTTGCCTGGCTCTCCAACATACAGCGGGTCTGACTGTGCTATACACACATGGAGGACAAAATGCAGGCAGAGCCCATAAGCACAGAAATGACAGGACACCAGGGGCTGACTGCTGCTTCTCTCCAGATGACAATTTCATAAGGGCAGCTCCCTAAACCAGAAGAGTAATAGCAAATCAGGATTATGGCTTGCCACTGTGCTTTGAGCTGCCAAGAAATGATTGGTTTCTTCTTCAGCATGCCAGCTCAGGTAAATCTCTGGACTTTTAGTCTGCTAACCTATGACAAAAAGAAAGAGTTTTTTTTCATTTGCAAGCTGAAAAAATAAAGAGGATTTGTCTCTCCCATCACCAAAATATTCAGCATGGGTGCCCATTGCTAGCAGCTATTCCAGCTCTGCAGGAGGTGCCTGCAAAGCCCCAGGACACCTCAAGATTTACAATGGACTTATTCTAGAAAAATTAAACAAGGAATTCTGCAAAGTCCTTAAAATTGCTGTCTAAAATACCTATCAGCTGACAAGCAAAATATTACCAAAAAGGTCTTAAAACACAAGTAAGTGAGGGAGCAACCAGAGCACAAAGAAACTGAAGCTGTCTATACTAGCAAATTAAACATGCCTGGGGCCATTCCCTGGCACTGAGGCCAGTTGGCAAGGAGAAGCCTGCATCCATAACATTAAATTGTCTCACTCTCCAAAACAGGGTGGCCACGTGGAAACTGGTTCTGGAAGCAGTCCCTGGCCCATGGTGGTACTGAACTCTACCCAGGAACTGATTGGGGTAGAACTACTTGGCACTGGTCAAAATGTGTCAAGATCTGTGCTAAAAATCTGTGGTGTGGAGGATAGGGAGTGCTGAAGGGTGTTCCTGGTACTGTTAAATATGGTGGTATTGAGGTAGCCTGAGAATTTCAACCACTGTTATGGACAAAAAGAAAAATCTCAGAAAGAACAGGAGCAACTCCACCCTTTTAGGTTCCTGGTTGGGAGCATGAGGACAGGTAAGATGTGTGCTTTGCACTGAAAGCCCTGCTGGCAGGAGTCACAGCCCTCATGCCTTGGGTGGGCACTCACTTCCTCTGGAGTACAGCTTCGCATTTTGCCAACGAGCAGCTTTTCCAAATTTTTTTTCTAAGTATAGCTTTTCCTATGACTTTGTTTGGTTTGAAATGCTTTGTTTTGCTGTAATTTGCTTATTTATTGTTCTGCACTCTGCAACTGCTGATATGTATGTACTTTCACTTCTCAGCCCTTTTCCATCTTTGAATTTCATTTTCATGGCAAAAGATGGCAAACATAAACACTGAATAAGACAGCCACAATATTTGTTGTGATGGAAGACATCAGCGCTTAGTTATTTAAAACAAAACAAACTAAAAAAACCCCAAATCCCAGGAAAGATGACTCCCTGCTTCTGATGGCAGCTCCTTTTGTAAATCTGAACAATGAGGAGCAGGCTGGCCATGGAGCTGGGCTGTGGTTTCTTAATACAATGTGTTCAGGGGCAATGTTCATTTCAGTTATTCTCACAATTGCTCATTTCCATCACATAGCTGACATTTCTTGGCAGGATTTTTTTTTTTCAATTGTATCAGGTCCCTAATCCAGTTGAAAATAGAGTCCTGTAAAATGTTGTGCTGTCACAGCTGAATGGGCTGAAGACCAGCAGGCAGGACACAAGAGATGGAGAATGGGAGGTAGGGAAGGTAGCAAATATTGAGCTTGCACTGAGTTTACAGTTGCTCTCTCTTTCTAAAGCCTGCTGCTTTTGCTTTCTGCTCCACCTGTGGGTGAAAGCATAATCTGAGGAGATAGTGAGCTCAGGCTTTCACAGCTGTTCCACTGTTTGTTTTCTTTTTCTTCTCCTTCCTTCTCAGACTTCAGTGATGGTTTGTGCAGATAGTCCCATGCTCCTGTACTGCTTTGGCAAAGCAGTGCTTAAGCTTCTTCTTTCCAAGAAGGAATCAGTCAGAAGGCAGGATGTTTTCACAGCAAACATCAGTTTCTTTTGCCTGTATAAGATTGGTAGACCTGGCCAGTGCAACCACCCCTTTGAAAGCAAGCCCCTAGTCCATGAGGACTTCAATGATCACTCAGGTTACTTAGTAGGGTTTTTTTTTCTGCATTCACCTTCACTAAAAAGATTAACAGCTATCAGATGTTTAATGCAATTAACAGTACTTTTGAAAGGAGAAGAACTGAGAGTAGAAGAGAAGGAACATATTAGGGAATGCTCCTTCAATTAGATTTTTTCAGCTTGATTTGGTCTAATGAAAATCACTCTACAGTATTTAGGGATATGGCTGAAACGATCATGGAGGTGTTTGCAGCTAAAACCAGCTCTCAGGCATCTGTGGTTGAATTACCCAGTGTGTAGATTATCTGTGCCACAGATAAAGAGCTAGCCTGAGTCTGACATGGCTCATTAACACCAGCACCACATATATAAAGAGCTGCATATTCCAGAGTCAGGTTGGGTCTGGAAATAGTCCAACCACTTCCATTCAGGGCAAAGCTAAGGCCTTCTCTCTGAAAACCGGTCTGGATGTGAGCTGACTGTACCTGTATTATATTCCCTGCTGAGCTCCTGGAGAATCATCACAGCTCATCACAGGCTTAGGCACAGTGTGACAGAGGTAGTTTGGGTAATTTCAGACTTGTTAGGTCCATCTAAAAAGCCACATCTAACATGAGTTCCAACTAAGTCTAACTGGATCCTTGGATCCAAAAAGCCGTGGACCATCTCTGGTCTGTGTTCTCACAGACCTGCATGGTTCCTTGTATCCATCACCCAGACTGTCTCAGCACTCCTGAGGCTCCAGTGGGGAGCTGATGATATCTTGGAGGATTTGTGAAGCTGCAGAAGACTGGAAAAGAGGTAAACATTAAAAGACCTGGTACGGGTCAGATCAAGACATTAAAAGGCTGAATAAAAAATTGCCTGCTGCACTGCGATGGGGAGAAGAAACTCAGATACGAAGTAGCAGCCCACAGGGGTTGGCCAAGAGTAAGTTACACTGAAACAAGTTAATTTCTTTCTACATTTTGATCCAGCCCTGCCTGTGGCTGTGGTTTGTCTTGCTCCTGGCTATGGGTGTTTTCCAGCATTTGCTAAAGATGCAGAGATGATGTCACCAACCTCAGTGCTTGGGTGGTCCTCATTGCAGCCCTCTTTCCTAGGAAATGAGGTGGCTTGATGGTGCAACTTCTGCCTGGCACTGACTGATCCATGCTTCAGCAGTAACCTTTTCTGATGAGCCTTTCGCAAATGAAGGGTCATTTTACTGCTCCTGGTTCTTGACTGGCAGAATATCAGTTGTTACACAACTGCAATAAGCACCAAAAGGGTTTTACCCAATTCACAACACAGTATGAGGAGACAGAAATGTTTAAATAAGGTATCCAAAACCCCTGCATTTTTCCACAAAAAACCCTATATCTTTCCACTAATTACACTAGAGTAAGAAAGAAAATTAAATACCCTCCTTAAAGTATCTTTAAGTAGCAGTTTAATTCTAAACTGGATTTATGTAGACATTAGATTTCCTCTATTACAACTGTGCTCTACTTGTACACTAAGTAATTATATGATTGGGAAAGGTTGTGCAGGTATTATATATGTATTCTTCCATACCCTGAAATATTTTGATATACATTTAAAAGAGGAAAACCTACAACTCCAGACATTGCCTGGAAGAATCCAGTTAAAAGTGTAGGGATGTAAGTGTAAAGACACACTTGTCTTACAGCAAAAGACACTGTGAAAGACCCAGCACTAATATGCTGCCCCTCACACTTTTCAAACCACATATTCTGTATATGCCACATCCAGGAAACTTCCTTTTCTGGTTCACCAGTACTGAACAGTGATCAGTATTTTCCAGTCCTTCAACTGATTAACACCTTATTCATCACATACCTGAAGGGAGGCTGAATTACACCTGTGACTCAGATTTTTTTCTTACTATAATTATACACCTACAGCAAAAATGGAGGTTTCATGACTTTGTTGCTTCAGATAATGGATGTGTCTGTGTGCTGACAGTGATGTGAGTTATCCATCTGCCTGTCTCCTGGCTATCAGAGAAAGACTTGTGTGACTCATCTCTGGGGTACCAGCTCAGATTCTTCACACTAGTTTCTTCTTGTTTCCTTCCTTTTTGAATTTTGCTCTGTATGTACAGGAAAATCTGAGACAATCAATCCCATTATTACATTTTAAGGCAGATTATGTGGCTCAGTTTGAGGATCTCACCTCACTGCAGGTGCCAATGTCCACCCATTTGTGTCAGAGCTGGCCGCTCTGGGCTCCCCTTTAGCCAAGGAGGGAAATCAGGCCTGATTCACCTTCACTAGATTAAACATCAGCATTGGCATGAGATGACTCCTGTTGTAAAAGTGTGGGTTGCCTTGCTGACTCCTGAGACAGCCTGCATGACATGCTCTAGCATCGATGGCTACTGCAGAAAATCTGCAGTGACGGTGATGCATCCTGCTCCAGGTGAGTCAGAAACATGCATTTTGGGATCCGATAAAATAACCTGCTCTGTTATCCAGACATAGTCTCCCACCCCTCTCTACATGACTTATTGCTCTTTCTTTTATTATATTTTTGTTGCATAGATAATATTTGGGCAGATCCACTGGATTAATTGGCATGACAAATACAGGGCAAAATGAAGTTCTTTTATGCCCATATAAAAGAACACCTCATCTGCTGAGATAAAATGCCCCAGGTGGCCTTTCCCTCTGCCCCACCCTTGAATCAACAGGCTTCTAAAGTAATATACAACCAAAATTTTGTACTTGTATCAGAATAAGCTGGACACCCTTCAGCCTCAAGTCACCTTGGAAAGGCTCTCTGGACTGATACACCTGTGCCAGTCCTCCAGTGCCGAGGCGGTTCCCACTACGGTGTGCAATGGGAAAATCCCAGGAGTGCCAAGGACATAAAAGCCTGGCACTCCCCTGGGATGTGGAACATCCGTTCTGCAGATGGCAGGGTCTGCTGTCCCCTGTGGAGGCAGGAGGTAGCACAAGCTACTCAGACTGACGCTCAGGTGTCAGAAAACCTTCAGAAACTGTCCTGTAAACCAACTGGAGACTAATCTGACCTTTTGATTTGCTGTGATTTCCACTTTGGTGCAGCAGCCCAGCACTGTAGGCAATGCGCCTGGGTGCCCACCAGCACTGATTTGATCTTTCAAAAAAATAATTGCTGATTTACCAAGCTATGGCTTTAGAGACCTGGTTTCAAAGGAGGCAGCATAATATATTCTTTTCAGGATCTGAAATGGTCCATTTCATGGGTTTTTTTCACTAGTTATTTTAATGTATACATCCAATAAAAGGGTAGTATCTAATCCCAACTCTAACGCCACTGGCTACTTTTAAAATACAATTGTAGCATTAAGCCCTTTGCTGGACAATCCTTCTGGGAGGAAGAGAGAGAAAAGGAAGAGCCTAGCAGCAACTGAAAAGCCATAAAATTTTAACAACAAATATTTATGGAATCACATATAAGCCTTTTCAGGATTATAATCAATTTCAGTGACAATAAATTTAAGGAAGTATCATCGCAACTTAAATACAGTTATAAAAGTGCAGCCTAGATAGTTATGTAAAAAGGAGAGATTAAAAGTTCCACAGCATTCACAGTAACTTTGCTGGGAAGCCTTGGACCAAACCAAACAATAGGTATATTCACTGAGGAACACCCAAAAAACTCTCATGTGATGCGATTTCTGAAACAAGCGCCCTGAGTTTGGTGAAGCCCAATGCTGTTGTGCTGAGAACAGCCAGACTCAGACTCAGTGGCCTTCACCTCTGAAAGGTGCCACCCCACCAATTTATGGCCATGCTGGTTTTGAGCAAGAGGTTGTAAAAACCTACTCTTACATCATATATACTTGTAATGAATTTTTTTTTAGTACCTGTCTTGGGGTGACCTTATGATGTGTATCCCATATCGCTGCCTATGCCCAGAAATTAATTATTGGCCTTTCTATGCCTCTGAACTGAGCCTGAGAGGGGGAAGAAAAAACTGAGCAAAACTTTCTCAAAGCAGTTTGAAACTTGTTCAAGGTCACATAAAGATAGCAGGTTTTTTTTTTCCGCTGGGGCAGGGGGGAGCGAGGAAGCACCCGGCTGGCAGCTTTTCCAGTCAGCTTTTGGCCAGTTTTTTGGCAGTTCCTTGTTCTCTGGAGAGAGGCTGAGAGCTGAACTTTTCCTTCTCTGGAATTTCGGATTTTCTCCCTTTTCTACTGGACTGCCTGATTGCTGTAACATCAGAGCACATCGGGAGGACTTTTCACCGGGCACAGAGGGCCTGGCCCCGGCCCAAGCCCCAGCTCCGAGGAGACCAAAGGGAGGACTCGAACACTTTCCCAGGTTTTTCCTCTACAGTGAAAGGTTTTACCATTTAACATTATTTTCCTTTCCCGTGTGCTTGTTAAATAAATAGTTTTATCTTCTTCACTTTCCTTCGAGGAAAATTTATTTTTTTTCCCGAACCTGGTGGGGGGAGGGGTGGTTGTGCCTTCTCTCAGAGTATATATATATTTCTAAATTCAAACCGGAACAGTACCATTTCACAAGCATATTTATGTAGGCTTTACTCCTTCTAGGCCTTTAGAAGCCACATCCAGAACAAGATGTTCCTTCCATAACCCAGCCTTCTCAACATTGTTATCCACCTTCATGCTCTGGAAGAAAACCTTTCTTCTTGTCTCCCTCAGTCTTTGATACAGTCCCAGAGAGTAGGACATCCATGAACTGCAGTTTGCCTCCCAAAGGTAGTGGAAGTTCCCAGCTCCAGCTGGTGCCTAGGGCCAGGGTTTCCCTTCCTATTCCTGACTCCACTGCATCTCGCAAGAGCTGCAGCCCTGCCTGCTAATGATGCGCTGTTCAACAGCATCAAAATAATGTTTTACAATGTGGTGAGACTGACAAAGTACTTCAGCTGGCCAAGGCTGTGAGAGAAAAACACCAAGGAGTCAAGTAAGAGCAGAGTGGTGCAAAAGGCCCTCAGGTCTTTATTTCTGACATCAGAAATGATGCCCTCCAGGGCTGCATTCTGACAGGAAAGTCAGGAGCTTGTGCATAGAATTTTTCAGGAATGTCTCCATTAGTTTTAATGACCAGGCATAATTGCAGCACAGATTTTGAACCAGGAACCTGGAAAGTTTTGACAAGCTTTATCAAAACTTTTGCAGTTCGTCTCAAGGACTAGCAGTACAATAAATGTCATTCTCTAGTTTATAGTCATAATCCTGGAGCAAGAGCTGACGATTGTTAATTTTATGCTTTCTTTCTTTCTGCTTACTCATTATGTCAGCATATTTCATTTCTGCTACACTTTCTGAAATCAATCTTCATTTTAATGTATAGCTCCCTACTGCCTTTTTTTTCCAGTAAACAGACAAAGATTTAGTGTTGGCCTCTAACACACTGAATCCATTTATGATTGTTTACATAATCAGATTTTCAGTGCACTGTAAATCTGTCTTTAAATGCTTACATTGCTCCAGGACTAAACTGGTTAACTTTCTGAGTTCTTTTTCATGATTTGTGTACAAGTCACCACTTTAAGGAACAGTTAAGATGCTATTTTGGTGGGGCTTTAGCACCTTCTATGTGTCATTGATTATTTTTTTCCCAATGGGGAATTTCTACAAATGATGCTGCATTTCAGAATAAGAACTACTTTGGTCATAAATATCTTCTAAGCTACTAAATGTCAAACTTCCTTGCAGCAGTAGCATAATTCATCTCTTGAATATAGTGATTGACTTCCACAATTAAACAAAGTGATGAAATTTCACAGGGAGGAACAAGTAAATCTAGCCAAAACCTTAACATGCAGATGTGTGGTGAACCTATGAAGCAGCTCTGATGGGAATAATGTGCTCCTACAGGCTGCCCATGGATTTCCTTCATGTATCTGGCACCCTGCTTTTAAGCTCTGAGGATTATCAGGACTGATAGGAGCAAGACAAGCCCCGGTGCAGGACAGTGCAACCAGGGCCCTGAAATGGTCCCTTCCCACCATGGAGGACCAGACTTACTCAAGCACAATAGTTTATTCTGCTGTGTCCCTTGCCAGTGGGCCACACAGCAAGGTGTAAGCCCAATGGAAGGGCCTGGCAGCTGCTGAATCAGACACCAGAGGAGCTTGCCCAATTTACCCAGTTGCTTCCCCAATGTGGGTGTTAAGAGGCTTCAGCTGAGTCATGGCTCAACAGACACGTGTGCCACCTTGTCTTGAAGAAATTGGAGGGTGAAACCCTTCAGCAGCTGCCAGCCAGCCTGAAGCGTGGAAGCACAGCTGGGGATTGCTTGCATTTGCACGGGTGAGTCTGACCAGCAGCTGATCCTTCCCTGAAGCATGACATTTCTTCCTCTCCAGTGTGAGGACAGCTCTACAGAAGTGCAACCCATTACACAAGCTGAGTTTCTAAATTGATTGCAGTAAATCGACAAAATTTTCTCATACGGAAGCACATTGGTTCATACCTTCTCATATAAAGCAGACTCAATACCAGCCACTTTGAACTCAGTTTATAACTGTGCACACTGAGGTGTTATTAAATCATTTTAGAAGCTGAACTGGCATGGAGAGTGAGAAAATTGCAGTAGGATGTAGCTTGTGAGTGTGGACAGATGCCAAATACAAAGTGTCCAAGTTCAAGGCTGGGAGATAACAGCTGTCCAAAGTCACAGCTGGCTTCAATTGTTTCCTGAGATAGCATTGCCTTGCAAAACTAAGGGTAAAGGAGCAAATGATGATATGGATTTAGCTGGACGAAATCCAATATAACTCCACTACAGTTGGGTAAGTATCGCTTTGTTTACCTTATGCCAATACACAAGACTTAAAACAGCCAGACATATCTATTTTAAAACACTTGGTGCAGGTACAACCCTTGGTTTATCCTGGAGGTTTATTTTAAGCACATAAAGTTGCCTAGATGCAGACTAGGAAAAGAAACAGGTGGTATGGAAGAGACAGAAGAGAGGAAGGAGCTGGAAGGAGACAAGCCTGAAGGAAAGCTTGGTGAAAATAAGTCAAAATATTTGAACCCCCGAAATACTGAATGAGAAAAAAAACTCCAACAAAGCCACCTAAGCTCTAAAGGGTTCAGATGGCTCATGTGGACAGCAAGCACTGCCTATGGATGCTGTCCCTGACTATCTGATACCAACTCCATGATGATATTTATGGGACTTCAGGATGTTTTTTTTCCTTTTAAAACTTAGGAACAGGTTAAAAACATTATTAAAGTTATGATGTTAAACTCTTCAGAGTCTGGAAGTGCTTGAAAGAAGCACATCTGTGCTCTCTGTGCACACCCTATGTCGAGTGGCCTTTAACCACACACACGGGTCATACCAATAGCCCAGACTCTGCTGTGCTGGGCTTTCTCCAGTGTTTGACCTCACAGACTCCTGCCCCCTGTAATTATGGGCTGTGGCACTCTGCTGAGTTCAGCAGTTTTTTTTAGGAAAATTGTCCAGGAAGTACCTGATGAATTTACAGAGCTTTCGGGGCTGGATGGCCTCATAGCCATTGAGTGTTAAATTGTTCTGTTAGATACAGACACAAATTCTTCCTAAAACCTTGAGTAGTTTCTTTTGCAGTGTCCAGGACTTTGGCCCCAGAACTGAAAAAAAAAAAAGGCATATTGCTTAATTGAGAGTATATGATCCTTATCAACCAGGTGGTGCAACACTATGAAGCAAAGGAGAAGGTCAGCACCCAGTAGTCCCTGAGCTGCCCACTTTAGTCCCCTGTTCCATACATTCAGCTGTAAATTTGCCCTTACAGAACAACATCCAAATTTATCCCTTGCATGGGTTCGAGCTGGATCCAACTTTGTTCTCTGTCTGAGGGATGTGAACTGTGCTAAGGATCAGTATGTTGCAGCTAAGGCTGTGCATGCTGCTCTCAGGGGGAGCATGCACTGCCCTAAGGGTGCTGCAGGTTGGTGGGGTCCAGGTGGAAATTTTGATTGCTCACTCTACCTCATTTGCTGGAGTTTTTGTTCCTGGTAGGGAGTTGAGTGTTATTCGAGGTGGTCTCTGGAGGACTTTTCAGTGTGGTTGGGGCACAGCTGCTGGAAAAGACCATCTGCCCACAGAATAATTATTTATTCTGGGAGGGAGATCAGAAGAACTGAGATATTTTTTACTATCTGTTCATATTAGGAGTGTTTCTAACCAGATATGGATCTGAGTTAGATTTTCAAATTCTCACATGCTTGAACTTAAAAGTAACCCAAATCAGTCTGCATGGTCAAGGACTGAATATTCAGTCATGGTCATAGACAGGGCTGAATATTCAAGTTCCTTGAATCAAGGAAGAAGAAAGATGGGCTTGGATAAAAACATGTATATGCAAGAGAGAAAACATAATTGATGAACTTGGAAACTGCGTTGTGCAGCTCTGGGTTCATCCCCTTTTCCAGCTCCAGCATACATAGAAAGGGTGTTTTCCAAAACAGGCCAACACAGTGTGTTCATGGATTTGAATCGTTTCTGTGTGCAGAGTACTCCAGCTGAACATCCTTAAAGTTAGGGTCCTTTTGCAGAATTGACACAAGGGGACTGGCTGTCCTGGGGGATCTCTAATAAGCCATATTTACTGTGAGGCTGCTCGGTGCAATCTCATCTGCACAGATTTGTAATGGAGCTGTTACAGGAGTGATTGTGGGATTTGCATTTTTGCACATATAGAAAGGTGGAGCTCACATTTCTGCACAAGGCTAACCTTGAAAATCAGAGCTGGAAGGAATGTGGGAAGGAATTCACCCTGCAGTGCAAAATGTGGATTTTGATAGGGGAAGCACCCTCAGTCATCACCTAGTGAACAAGAAATGTATTCCTGAACTGCATAAATGCAGCAGACTCTCTGGTGTTTTGATGAAAAAGCAATGGCACCCTTTTATAGGAAGCACCTGAAGGGACTTAGGCTGCAGCTTCCCAGGGTGCTGAGCCACTTGAGCAGCTCCCTGCCTGGGAAGGGGCCCCCTCAAAATAAAATATCTGCCCTGAACACACAGTGGGGAGTTGGTGCTGAGTGAGGGATGTGCTGCTGGCCGACTGGGTTTGGAGCTTTTTCTCACTGTGTGTATGCTGAAGGCCTGTTCAACCTAAAAAAGAAGGAAGAAAGAAAAGCTGTAAACTGGATATCCTCCATGTACACTCTATTAGATTCTCTAATCAGATAATATATTGGTCAGCAATAGGCTACAATACCCAAAACTTAGATCAGCTACTATGGGGTTATATATTTTAAGGCAGAAAGTTGACATAGAGTCAGGCAAACCAATCCTTGGACCCACTCAGTTAGAAATACATCTAACAACAAATTTGTGGCAGAAATTTCAAAAGAATGGGATAAACCACAGCAGTGTGACAGTATATATGCTCTTTCTGTTTGCTGAGCCCTCAGGGTTCCTCTTTTTTCCCCAGCCAGAAGATTCTCAGATCTAACATTTAAAGTGGAAGTGGCAATGCTCCTGTAATTTCTTGACACTTTTAAATGCATGTGTAAATGTGATTTCTTAATTAACAATGAAGCAGAACAGTTTGCTGAAGATGTTTCAGTAGAAAGTTTTTGAAGCTGTATTTGTAAACAAATTGCAAATCTCTTCAAATCCATAATTATCTGTCACAACTGATGAGCACTGAAAAGATCTTCCAAGATACTGTTAACCCTTTAGAGCTGTTGGAGCTGTGATTTGTTATAACTTTGTTGCTTCAAACAGGGTATGTTAATATGAAGTTTATATTCACCACATGGTTCTGTGAACTAGATTTAAGGCAAAGAGCAAACACTGTGAAACTGTGATGAAGTCTGGAGAGCTGGTGAAAGCATGCTTGCACAGACAGCATAGAGCCAAGTGTGAGACACCCTGTACACTCCTGTGGGATGTTCCTTAACATGAATGGCAAGCTGAAAATGCTGGTTGGCTGCCTCAAATGCCAGCTGTGCCCACAGGCTCATCTCTCAGCACTTCCTACCTCTGAGAACTCCAAAACATGCTGAATAAGCTGTGGGCATCACCGCTTCTAGTTCTGGTAGGGAAGCTGGGAGGTGGGAAGGAGACTGCATTGTACCTGCTCCTCCTTATGTGGGTTTTACCTGACACAGCCCAATGTGAGCCTGAAGCACCCCCAGCCACCCACCTCCAGAAGGACCAGTCACACAGTCATCAGAGTTTTGAAATCATTTCCGTACCTTTTTAAATTACTATTAGTATCGAGAGCAAAAATGCTGTCCCAGCTCTTGGATTTTTGACTGACATGAAGACTGTGAGAAGGGTGGGTGCAGCTGTTCCCGGTGTCCTGCCCCAGTGCCCCTCAGCAGACATCCCGTTTGTCTCTTCTTTCAGGATGGATGTTTGGAAGATACCTATCTCTCAGTTTCAACCAATCTGCATAAGGCTACACTTCTGACACTACAGCCACCCCCAGATACTCTGAGCAGTTGACCAGACACGTGTCCTGCTAAATGTGCCACACCTGTCACGCCAGAGTTCCCTTATACCCTGAATTAGAAGCTGGTGAAAATATGGCTGCTGGTCCAGCAGCGACAGTGGGAAATATGGAGAAGGGATGCAGCGTGGTTTAATCCTAACACTGGGCCTGGAATGGCCCTGGTCAGAGCTGAGATCTGAGCATCCATCCTGTAGGAATGTTGTTATAGGAGCTTTAAAGCAGCTCACACTGGTCACATGTGCAATATGGGACCCTCCAATGTATCCTTTCGAAGACTGTCAAAAAATAGACTCTCAAATGTATTCCTGTGCATTTAAAAATAGAGTTACAGAAACAAATTGCATCTCATAACAATGATATTTCTGACAGATATATTCCTCAATTAATGCTATTTGGACTTGTGATAAAAAAGTGAAAATACCAGCAGTATCTCCTTCTACAACCTCACTCTTAAGATTTTTGATAGTAAAATAATTCTACATTACAAGGTAATTTCCCCCAGCTAATCCTTGGCCTTGAGCATGCCACAAAAGAACATTCCATTGTGTTCAAATAATGAGAATTACTGCTGGCACAAAAAGGAGGAGCTCAGCATCAAGGACAACACTCAGTTTTATCATGCTCCCATGTACCCTGCTGAAGATAATAAAAGGAGACTCCTCCAACCAGAAATTTTTGTTGATCTCTAGCATTTGAAATAATAATCTCAAAAATGATCCTGAAGGCTCAAGGATGGCAAAGACCTTTGCATACAATAAGTATTTTAATAGCTCATTTTTCAAGTTTACTCCTGGCAGACAATACATACTTTTTTCCCCCCTAAGTTTGTTTTGAACCATGGCTGTATTTGTTTTGGGATGAGGAGAACTGCATGATGCTTCTCCTTCATTCCTGGGACTACAGTCCTGTGAAGTGAATGAAACACTAACATTAACAGTAGTGGCACTCTTTGCTCATCCTTTGGTTCATCTCCTGTGCTAGGCTGAGCACTGTAATCTTTCCCTTAAGCCTTCCATGTAGCAACCAACCCATGGAGCCTCTGATTTCTCAGACTGAACCCCCAGCCTTCCCCAGTTCCTGCCCTGAGAGGGGCACTGTGGCACCCCCAGCACTGCACAGCTCAGAGAGAGCACAGTGGCAGGAGGAGGGAACTGAGGTCTTTGCAGTGCCAGAACATAAGACATTTCTTCCATGAGGCAAATGTGGGTTTGTGGTTCAGGAAAACTTTTGGGACCTGGCTTTCTATCCCCTGGAGTTTTTAATTGTAAACCAAAAAGCTATACACAGAATGGTTTGGAGAAAAGGAGCTGAAGTCTTAATTTTAGACTAAAAATTGAGTTTCCAGATGGAGTTTGTAGTTTTGTAACCTAAAGCTGTGGTGTGTATTAATACACCCAAAGTGGCAGCACAAGTTTGTTTTGCAAAGACAGCAAAGCAAGGCTGAAATGAATCCTAGCTGAAGGCAACAGCACAATTCCTGTGGTCTTCAAGGACCTGAGATTTTCTTTAGAAATGGAGATGGATGAAGTTCAGAGGTGAACAAAGTTCAGAGATGACTGAAGTTTTCAGTTGTGTTTCTAGTGAAGCACAACTTCCTCTGCCTGATCCCTGAGGCAGCACCAAATGTCTTGCAAAGGCAGCCCTGCCTGAGGGGAAAATCCTATCCTGGCCTGTCACCTCTGTTTTCCATCCCTTGGGGATGAGTTCAGGGGTGCTGCCCAAAGTGGGACCCCAGAGGCAGATGGAGAGGGATGGGGGCAGAGGGCAACTCGCAACAACTCTGCCTTTCCCACCTGCAAAGCCACAGTGTCAGCTTGCCTCACCACTTCTTTCAGCCCGTGTGTGGGAGCAGAGGGGAGTCTCCACCATCACCCCCATGTCTGGCTGGTGAAGTGGGGGGAGCCCCTCTGTCCCAGGCTGTCGGGGGGCAGGGGAGGAGCAGGATTCCAGGCAGTGCTGCTGGAGGAATGTTTATGTAGGTCTTGTTGGTTCTTAATTACTTGCTGGAAGACAGGAGAGTAGGCACAGAGGAGGAAGGACAAAGCGACAACACTTTGGGGAGGGGCTGAATTGCATTGTTAGGCAATTGGCAAGGGCCAGAGTCATCCTGTGGCTTCACCTTCACCAGCAACAATGAAAAAAGCAGCAGTGTGGCCACTACCACCACCTCTCCATCAGTCTTTGCTGCTCCTGTATCTTCTCCTTCTACTGAAGCAGCTGCTTTCCACGTGTTGAATCAAATCAGAGGATGTAACTCAGCAAAAGTCTGGGTTTTGGTGGGTTTTTTTTTAAAACCCTGTAGGTATTTTTCAGCTAGATCAACCTCTGAACAGGTTTGCTCTAAAGCTGTGCTAGCAGAGCAGAAGCACTGGCACAGGTTGAAGACGAAGGAGAGAGCCTGGCTGAGCCCAGAGTGCACAAGCAGAGGTAACCCTGGAGTGCTACAGTTGCGGGGCAAAAGCCAGTAACTCTGGAAAACTAACGCCCTCCTCATGCACATGGGGAAGAAGTACAAAGCTGATCCTCAGACAAAATCTTTATTTCTCAAATTTTTATAATTACCTCTAACTTCTGAGTCTGGCAGCACTATGGTTTGTATGCCTTCCACCTACAGTTTTCCATAGATTGTTCATTCTTAATTAAATGAGAGTTGTCACAAGAGGACAAGGTCTGACACAATGAGTAAGGAATGAAGAAATCGACAGTAAAACAGCCACAAGTCAATGAAGGCAGTGAATTCACTGTGAGTGAGTGAAATGTAGGAGGAATAGGTAAGCAAACAGGATGACTGGCTGATTTTACTGCGAAGATGGTAGGGTCCATCCCCACCATAACTTTATTGCTGTTGGCAATAGTTCTAAGCCCCGTGTTGCCCCTGTGCTGGATGTGGCCAGTGGCCCAGGCACTGCAGCAGGAGCAGTCACCTGCACACCACTCCTGTAGGGATTTCTCTTGCTGTCTCCAAGTTTATCTTGTTAGTGTTATTTGGAAATTCAGGGTTAAGGATACAGCTCTGTCTCCCTATTTCCTTCTGCATGCTTGTGTATCCTTTGCCAATTGCACACTCAGTTCCCAGAACATGCTCTAAATTCAGTGTTTACAGCTTGCTAATTCCATGAAAGTTTCTCTGATGGAGATGCAAACATTAATTGACCATGCACTTTGATACCCAAGAAAAAAGTTTCCCTTGTCTGCTGATTTTTTCATACCTGTACGATTGCAAATGTTTCTTCTATCTTTAGGGAGCACTGGCCCATTGCTTTAAGTGGGCTCTGTGGTGCATCCTCAGGCTGGTGCTGGCCCACAGCCACAGCAAACAGAAATGCTCTAAAGTGGGGCCACAACCAGACAGTTGAGCTCAGCACATCATCACAAGGGTGTGCAGAGCTGGACATGGGGCCGAGTTTGGGAAAATGCCCCCTCCCTTCCCATGTAAATGTAGGTACTGTCCCAAGGATGCAGGATGTGGCTCCACAGAGAGTGGAGGGGATGAACAGGGAGAAGACTGGAGGGTGGAGTGTTGGTGTAGGATGTTACGGGTGAGAATCTTTGGTGTGGTGGTGGTGGTTTGAGGGGTGCAAGAGGTGTAAAGGGCTCCTTGTTCCCTGTGGTGTTCAATAGGAGGGTCTGTAACAGAATCACCTAGGCCAGAGACCAGATGAAGAAAACTTCCTGGCCTCAGGTCCAGCAGCAGAGGGCTTTCGATGGATTGCAACAAGTTTTCTTCACTGGGAGCTGCCGCTTCAGATGTTCCAAGGCCCTTGGCATCCACACACACTCTGCAAATAGGAAGCCATCCTGTCTGTGCCCAGGGCTTGTTATCTGCAGGCAGAGGGCAGGAAGAGACTCTGCAGAGTGTTGGGATGGTGTGATTGCAGCTGCCAGCCCTGTGCCATGCAGCCGTGGGATGCCTGTCACCGGTGGAAACTGAATGCAAAGTGAGGGCTGTGGGGGGCTGTCACCCCAGTGGGGACCTTTTTCCAGTCATGAGGACAGTGCAGCACTGGCCCAACCTCTGCTGTCACCTCCTAACTTTAATCCCTCATCCTGTGGCTGATTTCTGGGCCCAGTCCAGCTTTTTGTGTGTTTTGCAGGAATTGGCAGCTCTGAAACTGCAGCTTCCTTACTTGGATGGGTGATGAGATGATGAGGATGACAACTGTGCTGGAGGGAGGGATTTAATGCACCCTCCCAGTACCTCCCAGCACTGTATTAGTCACAAAGGTCACATCTATTAACAGACAGAGCTGTAGTGTGTGGCAAATGGGTAACACATTACCAGCTTCTTGTTTCCACTCAGTAATTCATACTAGAAGGGAAGTACTGTAGTGTCAAACAATTTCTCTGGGACCTGAGGTCTCAAGACAGGGAATGCTGCTTCCATCCACTGGTTAAGAGGAAGAGGAAGGAGAGGGGGGAAGCCACCAAAAGATTTTGCCTATATAAATGATTTACTTAAATTCGCCAAGGGGATAGGAGAGTAAGAAGTGAAGCAAGAAGCAGTCAGTGAACCTTTTCTCCTATTGCCTTTGTATTTACAAGGAGAGTTCTGGCAGATCCTTCCCCATGGGAGCTTTCTAACCAGACCTCTTCAAATCCCATGTTGGGTATCCATGTGTTACTGCCTGTCTACACAAGCTAGAATTGCCTTAGTAGTGGAAATGAAATGAGAAAACTCAGTTCCTAAGGAGCAGGTCCATAGGGCAAAGGCTTGGGTTGCTGCCTGAGGAAGAGTTGGCAGCAGCCACCACAGCTGTGGGAAGAGGTTACCTCCCTCATGGTGGTACAACTGTTAGTGCTGCTGTGTGGTAAATGAGATCAGAGATCTGAGCTGGCTGGAAAATAATTTTTTTTTCCTTTTTTCCTCCTTTCAGCTGGATGAGTTTTCAGCCAGACCAGTTCCCCAGGCCAGATCATGGTGCAGCTGCATGTTGACTTGTGATGGCATGATATGAAGACAGCACAAAAATAGACTAAAGGCACAGATGGGAGAGATTCTTTCAAAAGACAATGCTCACCGGACTGCAGCCTGAATGACCTCTGAGGCTCCTCCTTCCCAACAGTTAACAAAAGCTCTGTTAGACAATCCTTCAGCAATCCTGAGGCTTTGCGCTGCGGAAAGTCTGCTCTTCTTCCAACATCTGTCTTCACATGCCAGCTTCCCCTCCCCACTGCACATGTGCAAGAGGAGCAGATGTGATAAGGAAGACAAACAGGAGGATGGATTCTGAAAAGGTGGTTGAGACCCACAGATGTAACCTCCTGCTGCCAAAATACATCCTTGAATAGCGGGGATCAAGGAGTGGTCTGTGTGGAGATGGCCAGCTTTGCAAGCTGGGTGTCTGTGCAGCATGCAAGGCAACAAACATAATACAAAGGTTCACACAGAGATGTCAAACTGCAGTGTCAGAACCAAAGTGCTGCAAGCTTTTTTTTAAATCTCAATAGTGCAAAGAAGAAACAACTTGAGTTGCTGAGGGCTAGTGGCATTAGGCTGAAGAAAAGATCCAGGTGGGGTGAATGGGTCAGATATTTGTATGATGGACATCTGTGCATGCTGTCCTGAATACACAGAAAGAAAACTGAGAAATACTAATATATTGTGCAAGAAATTACATTTCTTGGGCCTGAGAGGCTGGTTTCCTCACAAGAAACATGTTTTACAGGAATCTTTTTTGAGCCCTAAGCTGAAGGACATTTTCAGCAAGTTGCCTGCTTGTGCATTTCCCAGTGCACAGCTGACGTGAACAGACATGGCACGTCACAGCCTGGAATGATTTCCAGTCTCGGTGTAGGTCAGCAGCTATGCCATGTCTGCAGAGCAATTTGGCACATTTCTAGTTTAACCCGGTTAATCAGATCAGCTTCTTAAAATGATTTTTTTTTCAGCACTCCAGGAAAAGCAGTCTACTTCAGCTTAAAGAAAAAAAGACTCTTCTCTCAAAATACTGACCGTAATGTGTGCACTTACTGAGAAACTGCATGTAGGAGTTGTAAATCAAACAAACCAAGATCAGTCCTACAGGAAAACACAAGCTCAGAACAGGAAAGGCTTATTTCAAGGTCATTACCCAAAGTAAGTATTGTCTGTATGAGAAAAAATTGTGGTATTTAGGAATATCCCCTAGAATGTGAGGCATTCTTCGGTCCTGTGAAAAAATGTATTTATTTTGTTGATTATTGCTGATGCAATGGTGCTTTGAGTAACTAATGAATAGTGGTTCCTTCCACTTGGAGGCCATATCTCTTACACCCACATTACCCTTAAGGAAAATTGAAACTCTTGGCCTTTTGGGGGGCTTTGCACCTTGCCTTGGGGCCATGACTCTGTAACTTCTTACTACTAGATTATATCACATTTGAAGTGGAGGCAACTCTACTTATTTCAAAGTGGTTATTAAAAAGACTGAAAAAAATAACTGTGCTGCGGGCAATACCTACATAGTGGTTATTATTCAGGATATCATGCAGACTCTGCAAAGGAATATCTCTAAATTCAAAATTTTCTTGGATCCAATCAGGACTGAACAATTAGTAGTATCTGGCTGATAGATAACTGATGTAGATAAATTGCAAATTCTGCCTGTACAGACTCACCTGTGCTGTGTCTCCTGTTATCTCGGAGATATTCTTTGACCCTGAAACTCCTCACTTAACTGCTTGCCTTTATGTCTGGAGGGCTTGATCTGCTGGAGTCAGTGGAAGCATTGCTCCTGATTATAGTGGGGCATGTCTGGGCTCAGACCAAGCACTGATGGAGTTAAAACTGCAGCTTTTCTTCTGCCTCCTTATCTACAGCTTTGGACTGTAGTTTGACTGTGCCAGTTTCACCCAAACCCCTGACTTCAGCTCCTGCTGTGCTGCATGCTGCCACCTTAGCTCCCTTCGGGATCCCCGTGTTTACTTGAGTCTATCTTATCTGTTTTCACTCCAGGTAAGAACAGCTGTGCTGGTTTGGATCATCTAACCCATCCTTCTACTCTGCCTTCAACAGGGGCCAAAAGCAGATTCGTATCAATCAGTTACTGCAGTTTCCAACTACTTTCAGCTCAGAGGATTTCCTGAACCTGCTGTGGTTTCCCTGTGGCCTGGACCCCTCCAAACACTTGGGTGAGCATGTAAGCTCCTTGCATCCTCAGCGTGCTTTGGAAAGGACCTCCTCAGCAGGTCCACTGCCTGCTGCACGACAAACATCTTCCTTCTGTTTGTTTGGAACTTGGCTCCTACCAGCTTCATGAGCTGGTCCCTCATTGTCCTGGAGACACAACCAACACTCAATCCCTATCCTCTCTCTCTGCGTCACTAATGATTTCATAGCTTTCCCTGTGTCCCCCATCTCAGCTCTTACTCTCCTGCTCTGTTCCTTGTAGAGAAGTTGTGTCACGCCTCTGCTCACCCTGTTACTCTTCCTGAATTTTTCCATCTCTTCTCTATCCTTTTCAAGGGCCCAGAAAGTATTCAAGGTGCAGGTGTGAGATGGATTTGTACAGCAGCACAGCAATCTTTCTGCTTTATTGGCTTTTCCTTTTGTAATAGTCCCAAACATTTATTTGCTCTTTGTTGCGGAGCAGTGATTTTGTATTTTCAAGAAAGTGTCTACAGTAGTTCAACTAAGCCATCCCTCCTGAGTAGCAGCAGTAAACGTGGAAAACATTATTTATATGTGAAGATAAAGCTGCTTCTCCTTAAATGCATTCATGGTTTTACACCTGCCTAGACAGAATTTCATTTGCCATTATTTGGGCTGGTCATTTTCTCTCTTAAGGTATTCCTGGAGGGCTTCACCATCTGTCCTCATATTCCCTACCAATAGCTTTGTATTATCATTAAAGTTTTTGACCTCTCTGCTCATCTTGTCTTGCACCTCTTTGCTCTGGCTTTCCTCTCCTGCTCACATCTCTGCCTTTTCCTTGCTTTCCCCTCTCCAAAGACTCACAATATCCTTCAGATTTCTTCACTTGGACCCATCATCCTTCATGTTTGTCATCTGCAGCCTACCTTATCCAAAAAAGCCACACTCTCTTTTTTTGTACTTTCTACTTTGCCATGTGGTTGTAATCATGTCAGAGTTGTACCAAACCTCCAGTGTCTGAAGGGAGACTGTCCCTGCTCCAAGGACTGTTGTGAGGGAAAGAAGAGACAGGACAGGATGCTCCTGCCAGGCAAATGAACTAATATTTAGGAATTTCCAAAATTACTCATGATGTCATTTTTATTTTTTGAAAGCTATAGAAAATAAAGTTGTGGTTTTGTTAACAGGAAAAAGAGGATTTATTATCCTTTTTTGACCCTAGTGGTTAGCCAAAGTTTGGATTGTTTTAGTTAATTCTCTAGTGTCAGGATTGTTTCAATACCTAGCTCTTTATTTGCAAAGAACAGGCACTCTTTTCTTTGCTTAACATGAGGAAACACTTTGCTTGCAGCTCCAAGCTCTTTTCCAGCGAGTGGTTCCTGCAGCCTGTACTACCCCACAACACCCGGCAAAGAGCTTTGCCGGCATAGCTCAGCTCCCTCAGAAGACTTGCATCATGTGCCTGCCTTTGGATGGTGGATCCTATAGCTCCAGATAGTTTATTCCATAAAGGAAGTTAGTCGTTCCCTATTGCCTAATGAGAACAAACAGGGCTGCAATACCTTCTGTTTCCAACAAGCTCTAGCATGATTTACGATGGAAGGAACTTCATAAGGAGCCAGTGGTCTTCCAGTTGTGTTGAGTTTTCAAGAAGAAATACTCTCAGAAAACTCTCTTTTTTTTCACTACTGTCTTTCAGCAGTAAAGCACAGTTTTCATACCATACATGCAGTCTTCATACCATACACTGCAGCTCTCTGGGAAGTCCTAGCAAAGTCAAGCCTTGCACTAATAATAGCATGGAATTCCACCACTGGATGCAGTGTTAGCCAGGCTCAAGACTTTCAGAGATTAACCTCCTGGCTAAGCTTCCCTGTTGAAAAGTCAAAAGTAGTACATTGCATCTTTTCTTGTTTTCAAGGATTTGTAAGTGGACTGTCTCTAAAAGGTTAGGGAGAGAAGGAGTTGATTTGGAAATCTGAGTTGGCTTTAATGACATTCAGAATTTGCCACATCCTTTTTGCACTACATAAAAACTTTCAATAGGTCTGTGCAATTCCAAAAAATGCATGTGGCAACAACTGACTTCAGTTCCTGGCTCCAAACCTTTGCTTCTTCTCCATGTTGGAATGTCTCTTGATCTTTTCCGGTGATTCTCCTCATGGGGATGGTGTGATATTTCCTCCCTCTGTTCAGACTGGTCCATACTACAGTTCGGAACACATCTCTGAGCACCTGAGCTGATGTAGGTCCGAGGAAACCTCCTGTAGCCTGCTTGTATTTTAGTTATGTTGCCCAACATCACTGCTCATAGCCACGCTCAGACACAAACCAGCCAGGCACTACCACTGCAATTCCCAGTCTCTGCATGGTGTAACCCAACTCATGGCACAGCAGGAGGGGCAGCATCTCTTCCGTAATCCAGGGATTTTTTGTTCAGTGCCCAGGCTTTTTCTGAGCTATCTGTTAGCAAGACATGCTCTCTGCTCTTCTTCAGAGGAAACAGCAGAGAGGGCTTTCTAACAGCAGCCTTCTCCTGCATATTCTCCACTGCAAAGGACATAAATGCTTTTTCCCAAGAGACAGCACTGCTTTTCTTGTTATGGCTGCTGCTTCTCACACTCTGCTTAATGAGAGGATATATTTTCAACTTAAAGGTTTGTGTAAAGAGCAATACCAAAGAAGTCCTCCAGTTGTGTGAGTGATGTTACAGCATGTTACCTTCCATGGCAGAGCAGCAGCTTGCTCGCTCTGGTGCATGTCAGCATGAGGGTACAATGCCCATGGGCAGCTTGGTGGGCAGTTACAGGCTGTTCTCAGGCTCTTACCTGAGAGCTTTCTCTTGACTGTAACTCTGGTTATTATTCCTTCTTAGGTTTCTCTTCACCTCCAGCATCTCAAACAGCAATTATCTGTCCCGGTAGAGAGTGTCCCAGACTCCCTAACACAGAGATGCTTTGAAAGTGAGGTGCATGAGACCCTTATGTAAGAACCCAACAGTGAGACCTGGGCAGCTTTCTGCATGCATCACATGTGTAAACTCACAGTTAACACAGGCTGAGACAGTGTTTGATGTGTCAGACAGGATCTTCTGTGTCACTGGTGGTGAGCACACACAACCTTGTTAAATCCTTAAAGGCTCATGACATTCTCTCGATGGTTCTTCAGTACATTCTCTGTTGCTATGCCCAGGCTGATGGGAACAGGAGAGAATGGGAGCTGTTGCCTATAGAAAATGCGCTCTTTCTGCAGAAGCTGTTCATGTCTGCCATCTCCACTGTCTTGCAGAGTGCTCTTGTGGCAGGAAAAGCCTGGTACCTGCTAGATTCCTTCTACCTGAGGAGCTCTGCCAGTCCGATCCAGGGCTGTACCCATGGAATAATTCTTCTCTAGCACAGCTCTGATATTTTTTTACAGCTGAGCACTGAATTTAGGTATTTCTGCACAAGGCACAAAGAGGCAGTGTTTTTTGAGAATGCACCAGCCACCTCTACATCCATGGAGGGAAGGAGGCTGTGGTGTTACCTGCTGCTTTCAAACACCCACCGCTGAGAGAAGAAGGAGGTCACTGGAAATGAGACACCCTGATCTAGGAACAAATGACTAATTTTGTCCAGGCCCATGTGAGAGGGTTGTACAACAGAAAGTGGGATAAAGGCTGATGTTGCAATGACTTCCTATAACAACCATCAGCAGCTACTGTTGTCCCAGCTTTTCTCTAGTGATCTGGGGCTTTCAAGCACTTACTCACTTCACTCTTTACTCACTAGTCAAAAATCTTTCCTTTGGACACATTTGACCCATGAAATAGGAATTTATTAGGAACATTATTACACCTTCTTTCACGCAAGGAAGTCTGACAGTTTTCCATTCTTGTTTTGTGGATTCCTGTTCTCATTTTGGGGATTCCTTCTGGCTGTTGCAAATGTAAGAGTGATCCAAACCACATTAAAATTTTCTTACGCTTTCCCATCTCCCAGAGCATTGTTATTGGACTTAAAGATCTTGTCTCTTGCTAGTCCCTATGCGTCATACAAAAAAGAGATCACTATTGTTTGTAGTCTAGTTTCTGCTTTCATTTCTTGCTGACTTATCTCCTCTTGAGTGTGGTCTTGCAGAAGCTGCTGTGGCAGCTTATTACCCATAACTTACACCTGCATTTGCACAATAAACTGGAGTGAAAGCAGGGGATTCAACATGTGTTTCTGGATAAAAGTGGACTTAACTCTCTATTGACTTTTACTTGGGTAGAGCAAACACAATGACACTGTAATTTTGTGTGTCATGTCACCGTGCATCATGTAAGCAGCTCTCCAAAATGCAAAGCAGTGGAGAGGAGTTTCTGGTGGGCTCACACAGCTCCAGAGCTCTATGACTCTTGTGGTCCAAGAGTGCTCCAGCTACATCTCAGACCTATCTTTTCTTTAAGTTCTTGTAATAGAGAAGAGACTGTAGGTTACCGACGGGACGGATGGGACGGTCGGTGACGGAGACGGAGATGAGAGATCTCTATGGTCTGATCTTGGGACACAGTCGGTTTATTGTAAAAGGTGTGGGTATAGGGGCACTGCTCAGAGCTGCCAGACTCAGCTCTGAGCAGGCCCAAGAGAGCAAGAGAGTAAACGGGTGAGAGAGAGAGAGGGAGAGTGTAAGAGCAAGAGTGGAAGTAAGAGCAGGAGTGGAAGTGAGAGCAGGAGTGAAAGTGTCTGAAGTCCTGGTTACAATACAATAAATCATCTTCTGTACTGAATATTCTAATTGTCACTAACCAATCTAATACAAGATACAAATCCTATAGCATTTACATACAGCCGATAAGAGTTCTTATATTACCATAGAGTGTTACATCTTAACTTCTAAAAACTACTCTTTGGACCCCTTCTGCTGAGCTAGTAGGGTCTGCTCTGACCCTTGGACCTGCTTGCAAGCAGAGGGTATTGTTCCATCAAGAGGGGATTACCTTCAGTCGGCCATACCATTGTTTTCCAGTTGTTCAGTAACTAAGACTTGGTATTTCAAAAGTGGCTTTCATTTCGATGTTGCTTGTAGTTTTCATATTCCCAAAATCTTTTGTCAGGCAATCATATTTATAAGACTTTCCTGTTTCATCTTCCCCAACAAGAGACACCACATTAAAAAAGAAAAAAACCCAATTTTAACTAACTTGAACTGATACAGGCCAATGAGTTATGATGAAACTGTTCCTTTTATTGGATAATTTTCATGGTCCTTGCTGCAAATATGAAAATGCAGCATGGTTTGTAATGTGTTAAGTTTGTACTACAATATACTTTGCTAGAAACTAATGATCTTGCCTCTCAGATGCAATTAATTGAAATTTCCTATAGAATATGTGATAGAAGTAGTTGTAGTTCCCAAACAAACAGTGATAATACTTTATACATTTATTTTCCATTGCATTGGCTAGTTTGTCCTTAATCCAATGATAAACCTTTAGCTGCTCAAATCTGAGAAAATCTTTTTAGTATCAAATAGCTGACAAAATTCAGTGTTTGTGAGTGGAGAAGTAGCTCTGCTTTGGTAGATTCAGACTCCACTAATGATTAGCTCTTGGTATGCAACAACTTACACCTTGTCCAGACAGAAGTTTTTGCAAAATTTGGCTTTCCATTTGTAACGCATTAAGTCACTTGCAACATTGTATCCATAAATAGCCACTCTTAGGTCAAACCCCCACATATGTAATTTTTATTTCAACCAGACAAATCTTCTGCTGCAGTTTGAGCAGCAGCTCAACCCAAAGCAGAGGCCAGGAGCCCACAGAGGAGAGGGGGAGGGGTGAAGGACTGCATCAAGCAGGTAAACAAAATGCTTGTTAGTCTTTGCCCTTGGCATGCAGCAAGCATGAGGGAGCAGCTCACATCTGGAAGAGTATTTGGAGAGAAGTAGCAAAAATGCTATAAATTAACACCCTTGTTGACTTAATGAAAACCTTCCTGCCTTAACAACCTGCCAGACAGCAGTACGATTGATCCGTCTTCCCTGCAGTGCTCCTTACCACAGAGGAAATCTGTGTGTGCTGTGGCGGAGGGCTGGAAATGAGAAATGAGAGCAGCTGTCCCAGCCGAAGATGGGCCATGCCTCCAGCATTCTCCACAGCACTGGGATTGCTGGATGCTGCACCTGTGTGTGTGCTGCCACCACGGGACATCTGCCACCAGCGAGGACATAGCTGAGATTTATTAAAAGGAACTGTGGTTTAAACAAATCATAAACACTATGGATACACAAATCATAAACTGTGCACTGTGGTTCAGTTGGACTCAGCTTGCTCTCTGCCTCTGAAGCTTCTTGTTACCAGGAGCCCAACTACAAAGACATGGCTCCTTTCATGTGGTGCCCTGGCAGGCTGGGTCACAAGTGCACTACTGAGAGCATGGGTCTACTCCAGTATCTGCCACCGGGCCCTCCTCTGCCTCTCTGTGGGAGACACCAGTCCCCCTTCTTTATTGTAAGGAATTCTGTGCAGTGAATTGCCAAAGCACCCAGCATCTAAGACGTTTGGGACACAGTTATAAAGGCAGTTGCTCTATCAGCTTTCTCATGCCTCTTCTGTGGATCTGCATGTATAATCAAGGGCTCTGGACTAGCAGACCGTTTTGTTATAATCAATGACAAGTTTGCTGAAAGTGAGTGTCTTACTGTTGTCATTTTATATGTACTTTTGCGGGATGCTGAGAGGTTGGGGATGACATGAAGTGGGATTGAATGAGGAGGCACAAGGAGGGCTTGGGTCTCCTTTAATAGTGGTCTGAATCTGCCCTGGTTTGCTGTTGAGAGGAGCTATTTTATATACAAGCCTTCCCATGTTGCAAAGAGTACAGGAAGGGTATTTCCTTCAGCTGGGACCAAGAAAAGTGAGGAGCAGTGAGAGGTGGTGGTGCTCATCCTGCTGATGAGCCCTACAGTAGGCTGCAACCAGGGCCTTGTTTTTGCATGGGATTTTATACTGCAAATAGCTATTCCATATTTGGTGAGGAAAGAAGACCATTCTAAATAGCACATCCCAGGTAGCAGTTTCTAGTGCCCAAGAGCTGGGTACTCCTGGTGCTGCTTCTAGCAGAGGTGAAGGACAGATTGGGTTGCAGAAGCAAGAATAAACTTGCATGTAGGAGGTGGCCTTTTGGGACATGCTTTAAAGCGTTTTGACAACACACCTTCCTTTCTCCCTTGTACCCCTCCTGCCTTTGCACAGGGAGGGACAGTCCTGGGGTGGGACCCACACTAAGGAGGGTGTTTCATGGATATCTGGTGAGGCAGAAGAGAGGAACAAACAGGCAGGTGCACTGATGTTCTGCTATGTTAGAGGTATTTCTGGTAGCAAGGACTTATATCATTAAATGGAGAAAGTATAGCAGAAATGTTAGCCGTGAACCTTGTTTCAGTGTCCCTGAGGTGAATGGCTGTGCAAGGGCTTCTTTGTGTAAGAGAGGCTGCAAATGAAGGCAAGAGAGATTTTGGTAAATGTGTGAAAAGGAAGCAGTTGATGCAACCTTTCCTCTCTTGAGCAAGGGGCAGCTCAGCTCTCAAGGCAGTTTAACTCTCTGTGGATCCTGGAGCCAATAGGAGCAGAGGTGCTGGCACTGGGGGAGCCCAGCTGGGATCGGAGGCAGGTGCTCTCACCAATGTACCCCCTCACACCTCCCTGCCTGGTATCCCTCCCCTCCATCTCCTACCCTTTAAGAGAAATACTGTATGTAATTTGGTTCATATTTTTGGGAGTAGGAAAAATTTGTTCACTGAGCACCAGTTTAGCTTAATTTTCCTGTGTTTTTGCATGGAGGACTTGCACCAGGGCTATTCATAATGACAGTGTTAAATTTGAGGTCTGGCATTGTGCTGGCTGTCTGGCAGAAGGTTTGCCCTCAAATCCTACTTCTGCTTTTGCATCTGTTTCTCCGACTCAGTTCAGGATGAAATGTTCCTGTTCTCTTCATGGCTTGGTTTTACACTCTGGTTAAAGAAGAAAAAGACATGTGCTATGTAATAGTGCTTACTTGTTCTTCATCATATGTGACCTTACGAATAAAGTGTTTTCTACTCTCTAAAAAAAAAAAAAGGGAAAAGCAAGTTGGAGCTACACCAACCTAGAAGTAAAAGCTACCAGGAAGATAAAATGTCATCCTAACACAGCAGGACTGAGTCACAGGACAAGTCCAGAAGCAGCTTTCCAGCAGTGCAGCCCTGCCAAGGAATCATGTGCTGCTGTGGCTGCTGCCATCAGGGGTTGGGGTTTTTTAAACTGTGTCACTTGAAACGTGGCCATGAGCACAACCTGAAGAGAAAGGCGGGGCAGAGGAGGGCAGTGGGCGGCCCTCCCACCAGGCTGTCTCCCGACAGCTCCACCTCTGCCTGCCCACTCCCTGCTGCATTTACACAGTTTTAACATCCCTCTCTCCTCCTGTCTTCCAATAGTGCTTTTTCACAGAAACCGCTGCCTTGTGGCTGGTGAACAGGGAAAAGACGAGCACTTCTCATGGCTTTCTCTGTTCCCAAGGATGGAGTCTCTCCAGACCTTTAATGGCACCTTCATCGTCCAAATCCAAACATCTTTCAAGCCTTTCTCTATTGAAATGATACATCAGACATCCATGCTAGAACCATGAGGATCTGGCATTTGCAGACAGGCAGGAGGAAGTGCAGTGAAAGGAACCATTTTCTCAGTAACAGACTCTGCTGAGGGCTGTGTTTATGTTAAGCTGTGCTCTCACATTTCAGAGCACTGCAGCGTGCCATCCATGGCACCAAAATACACAGGGTGGTCTATTTTTTGGTGGATTCCACCTCTGTGGATTTTCCTGATTTCTGATTGCTGCTCAGCTGACAGAAGCACCCATGTCCAGACCAAGCCTTGTTTCTCTGGTGGGCTTCTCCCATGTTGCTGCTCATCGGGGTGCCCATGATGTTGTTTTGATTGGGAGGTGCAACCACTGCTGCAAGATGGGGGGAAAACTGCAATGCCTCCAGATATATTTGCTTTCTAAGCTTCTGCCTGCTGAGTTGGCGGGTAGCTGGTGTACAGCAAGAGCTTTCAAATCCTCCTCCTGCCCAACACAGTGTTACCTCCCCCATCCACAGCAGGCTGGCACTGCCTGGCATCTCACCAGTGTGAAATCCTGCATTGGCAGAACCCCCGTTACTATATTAATATTCAGGCATCACTTGTAGTGTTGCTTGGTCTAGTCCTTGACTGTATGAATGGGGAGACATCAGTGATATCAGGCAGTGTAATAGTCTCCCCTTATGCTTCAAAAGGGGTGCTTCCAATGCAAAGAGTAATACTGCAATAGGTGATTTTTCAATTGCTTTTTTACAAAGCAACAAAGAGAAGGAGAATTTGCCTTTGAAGACATAAAATTGCCCATCTGCAGTGGCAGCATCACACCAGCAGCATCATGTGGGTGCCTGGGTGGCTGCTCCAGCTGCGCTCCCCTCAAAGGGCTGAGCTCCCAAATCTTATGTCCACAGAAAGTAATGGAAAATTCTGTGTTAGGGAGTACATAACTTACCTGAGACCATACTCTGCAGAGACTTCTTAGCTTGCTTCACATTCCTTTTCTGAATAGGAAAAAAAAAAAAGGAGTTTATTTCTCTGGAATGCTTTGATGAATGCTGTTTGTAAATCCTTTCAATTGTTTTTTCCTGTTATGGAAGCCTGGAAGGCCAGCGTGTCCTTTTTGTGGGGTGTTTGCAATCAGACACGGCCATATCTGTGGAATATTCCTGTCTCGTGCATGATTTCTCTCCCTCTGCTGTGTCAGAAATCAGCCTGCCTCGCTGAAGTCGAGCATTTTGAAACAACTATCAAGTTTGTACATCGGTGCTTTTGTGTGTTTTTAGTTTGGGTCCCCTCTCCCCCTAGTTAATACACAGAAGATTTCTCCAATTAGCCCGACTGACTTACATCTTAGCAACTTCTTTTGGATACTCTGGCAGTCACTGCAGCTGCAAGGAAGTGATTCCCAAGTTTTAAAGGAAAAATGAGCCTGCCCTCTAGCTGCTGAGTGCACCCTCGTCCCCGCACCCTTCCTTGGCTTTCCTAGAGCAGCCAGGACGGAAAGTCAGTTTTGCTTCATGCCCTCATGCTTCCGGAGCTCTGATGGTCCTGCCCAGGGGCTCCAGCTTGGATGGCCATTAACTGATAAAGGACAGTTGTGTGACTTTTGCACAGTCAGGCTGATTCTCCAAGCAGCAGGGCAGCAGTTTGTGGCACAATTTCACCTGCATTTCCTTTGTCATGGTGAGAAACCCATTCTTGAAGGGCGGGACCAGCTCTCAAAGTCCTCAGGGTCTGGTGATTTGTAGCACCCAAGGTCAGCACCTGGGTTTCAACCACGTATAAGATAAGGACCACACTGTTGAGGGGAGAAATTATTTCAGGGATGTCAGCCTAGTTCAACGATTTTTGCCTGTGGTAAAGCCTAGCAGTAACCTTTCGCAAAAGAAAGTAATATCTCCAGTGGTCTGAAAGAAAAAAAGGGCACATCATGACAGAGTTACTTTGAAGGTTTTGGGTTTTTTTCCTAGAAAAATCAAAGAGTTTCTTGCAGACAAAACTTTCAAGTGCTTTCAAGATGAACTATTCTGTTTTCAAGCATTTGAAATGAAAACCAAGAAAAGAATATTTAGGGAAAGTGGCTTCTTTTTTATTGCTGCTTCTGCCTAATGAAAATCCTGGAGATAACATGGGTCAGGTCCAGTTCCTTTATTTTCCCAGAGTGACTTGGACAGCGATTGCCCAGATTTAGTGATGATACAGTTCTTCCTTTCACACAACAAACACATGCTCTGTGTCCTCTGACAGGCATCCTGGCTGGAGCTGGGCTCATCCTGAGAGACCGTGGTGCTGGCAGTCCTTGAGGGGTTTCCACTGACCTGTTCTGCAGACACCATCTCACTTTGCTGGCAGCGTGTTGGGGCTGACTGGGGCACGCAGGCATTTAATTAACACGGGGGTAGGCCACCTTGCTCAGAAGGGAGCAAGACTCATCAAATTAACTCTTTTGGAGGCAAAACATTGCTCTTAACCAAAACTTCTTGTTTGTTGGAGAAATGGCCTAACTGAAAGGCTATGGTAAAACACATTTTGTCTGAATGAAAATGGCAGTAGGACACTCAAAAAGTAGCTGTCGAGCTGAACAATAAAATCCTCCCTGACACTTGCAAGTAGTTAGGAAGAGGGAAAGTGGAAGACCACTTTAAACATTTCTGGTTTAATTTTTTTCCTTGGAAAACTTGGATTTTAACTAACATGAATTTCGCCGTGAGTGTCCACCATCACTGAATGCTCAAAAGTAAAATGTACCACCTCCTCCCCGCCAGATATTTGGTTAAGGTGGTGGGGCAGAGGGGTAAGGCAGGCAGTCAAATGGGAGCTGGCTCCGTGAAAGCTCTGAGTGTGACAGAGAACAGGAGAGAGCTGTAAACACAGGCCAAGGAGGTGGAAATGCCTTGGGGGAGTCTGAGGGTGCAATGAGGGCTGGTGAGGGGCGGCCCTTGGGCGCGGCTGTGGCGGGGCAGGTTTGCGGAGGTGCCGGGGGCGGCTTCTCCAGCAGCGAGCTCGAGGTGTACGGAGCAGCTGGCAGAGGCGGCGTGCCTGTAAACCGCGTTTAATAAGGAATTTTCCACTTGGGAAGCCACTAGGTGGCATGTGAGCTGCAGCAGAAACGAAGCGCAAGAGCAGGAGGCGGAGCAGGCCCCTCAGAGGTCGGGCACGGCCGCAGGGGCCATCGGCGGCTCCGGCATGGGGGCACAAGGGCCGGCCGGCTGCAGTGACTGTACTCTGACACATTAACACATCTCAGCTCTGGGGGTGTCGCCTTGTGGGGTTTTGGTTGTTCTGATTATTTGCTTAGGATTTTGTTTAATTGTGGTTTCTTTGCATTTTATTTGTTTGTTTGTTTAGGGGGGGGATTTAAAAAATATTTTCTTTGGGTTTTTTCTTTCTTTTTCTCTTTTTTTTTTTCTTTAAAAAAGAAAGGACATGTTTGGGGATTGTGGGACACAATATTTTAGCGGGCAGGAACCAGCTCACAGTTCTTCACAGGTACCTCCTGGGATACAGACCTGGAGGGATGTAGCCACCCACCCCCTGGCAGGCCACGTCTGAGCCTTTATAGCAGTTACCACTTATCTCCTGCTGTCTTTTCAGCTTTAAACAAAGTGTTATTTCACACGGATGTTCACCAACTAGGCCTTTATCTGTGGCCAAATATATTTTTTAAAGGTCACTGAACAGCCACCATTACTCTACTATTGCAGTGTTGGAGCTGTTATCCAACTCTGTTACCTCTGCCTTCTAGTGAGCCATTTGGTCATTTTATTGTGGTTTTTTTCTTTGGTGTGTGTTTATTTTTAGTGTTCAAGTTGAACAAACTCCAACAAAGATCCCATGCAAACCCAGATGACTGATCAAGGCTGCTTATTTGTAGCAATGGGTCACAAACACGCCTTTGTTTCAATAGGTAAAAGCATCTTCTACAACGTGCTTTTGATTCATCCAGTGGTATTTTCAAGTAATGCCACAGAGATCTCTTAAATTCTCCCAGTGCAATGTTGGCATACACCAGTTTGGAAATAATCCTCTGAATCCTGGTCCTCTGGATTGCTTGGTCATGGCACAGAATGATATTTTCTCCCAGCTATCCAGCTAGCAGGAATATTGCAATTTGGAACAGAAAACTTAGTTAATGAACCAATGGTATGGTATGCTAAAATATATGAAAAATAGAGGGTACTTCTAACAAAAAAATGTGGAAACATAAGTAGCCCCGGCTATGCATGGGAAGATACAGATTCTACCTAGTAATGAGTCCTGGCTTCTAGGGAGAGAGAGGTAGAGAAGTGTTTTGAAAGGCAAAGAGGCACCTTAGTTCTGCCCTGGGCATCCTTTGTACCACCACCACCAACCACCCATAAAAGCTGTAGGCTGGACATGCAAAATGTGAGGGCTGGAACATGTTCCCACTCCATTGCTTGCGAAGAGAAGCCAGTCCCTAATTTGATTATGAATTACAGGCACTCATCGTTAGCTCTGGAAATGGTCTGCTAACTTTGACTTTCTGCCCCATCCAATACTTGAGTAGTATTGGCTGGCTGGTCTCCATCTGAGGCCTACACAGCTATCAAGGACCATCAAGACATACACGCTTCTGCTGCTTCAAGTCTTGAGTGGATTTATTACTGAAGGAACAATTTAGGAGTTTTAGGAAAGACTTGCTGTTTTGGCTACATGTGATTTTTCAGCATAAACACATGAGGGCTTTTCAGATGTGTTTGCTGTTGTAATGTCAGCATTTGCTATCAAAACAACCCTCTTGGTGGCTCTCTTGTTCCTGTGGTATGTGGGCCTGTGTGGCTGGCCTTTGGCTCTGCAGTTCAGAAGAATCTGTAGAACTGAGCAAAAGGACAAAGGCAATCCAACCACTTTAAAAACGAAAACCAAATCCCAAACAAACAAGCTGTTTAGGAATTTCTGATTGATTTTCTCCTTTTGTCTAAGGATTCCAGCTGTAACAATTGGGCATGGGGGCTCTATATGTTTCTGATGGTTCAAAGTAAATAGCTCTGTTGCATGGGAGCAGTGATGGACCTATACTGTGCTATGTGATTAGCAGTTAGATGCATTAAAAGGTTGAGGTAGCATTGGATTTACTGTGAAGAGAGAAGGTGCTAAAGGAGCCCAAACTGTGTGTCTCCAGTAATTGCTTTCTCCTGCCCTCTGCTTAGTTCAGACCTGTTACCCTCTCCTCCCTTCTGCAGAGTGCTTTGGCTTATTTCACTCTGCCAACAAGTGCTTCCCCAGAACCCAGCTACTGCTCTGACCCTGTCAGATAATGAGCATTTAAGTTCCTGTAAATTAAAGCAAAAGTAAGGATTTACTCTTAACTGCATTTGCTTTTGACATGCTGATGCTGCATGCTATAGCCACACAAGCACAGAGACCTCCTTGTAGCAGGAACAGATCTTGGAGGAGAAATCCCCATGAGGATCACCCAAATGGAGATGGTATCACTCTCACAGGTGTCTGAGAAACCAGATGTTCACCATTTACTCTAGGATGAACCCCGACTCCTGGGGCCTTTGCTGTTTAGCAGAAAGGTCATGGAGATCTTTTGCCTCTCCATAAAAGCCTCGAGGCAACCAGAAAGGCATTCATAGGCATTCACAAACTAAGAGTCAGTCCCTGCTCATGCCTGGTTTCAGGCTGGACCTCTGCACCCTCTTGCCCATACACAACAGGATGGGATAAGGCATGCCAAAGGGGCTCCTCGAGGAAAGCAGTTCTGCCTGGTTTTAGTTTATTTGCTGGAAGTTCAACCCTTGCTTTGATGCAGTCTGGCTGTCTCCTCACTTGCAGCCTGTCTGCTCTCCCAGAACTGGGCATGGTCTCTCTTGCTTGGAGAAGAGGTTGTATGTCCACACCTCTGTAGCACTGTGGCCTTAGGCTGGTTGCCTGGACTGGTGCCTTCAAATTTTTGACATTTTTCATCTAATGGTGTGCTTAATCGGTTCTCAGTAGTATCACCTTTCAGTTGAGTTTTGACAGTAAGAGAGGCCACTGTCTGGTTGCTAGTAGGTGAAGCTGGAGAAACACAAAAGGGCTAGAGGAAGGATCCCATAAGGAAGGATGATCATAAGGAAGGATACTAAAAAGGACTGACCAGAACCCCATGTCTGGGCTGCGGCCGTATCCCATCTGATGTGTTCTGCAGGGTTTTGGCTACATGAACTGGGCTTCCAAAACCCCAGCAGATATGAGCAGAGAGTTTTTTTCTGCTGCTGTTGCATCACCAGTTTCCCCAAGAATTTTCACTGAGCTCACCACTATTCCACCCAGACTCCTTGAAAAAAGATCATTCTGGCCCCACTTCAGGAAAGAGCTTATTTCCTCACCAAAAGCTGGTGTCCTGATCTAACCTCAGTGGCGTAAGGCACAGATAGGGAGGGGCCCTGGTGTTTGGCCTCAGGCCAGGTCAGTTGTGAGGACACTCCTGTAGCACTACGTCAGCAGGGATTTTCTTTTTCTGCAACTAAAACAACAATTTTTTTTTCCTAAAAATTTTCCTGAAGTATTGACTGAGATAACTACACTCCTACACTCCCAGCCAAAACAGCTACCTGCTAAGACTTTGCAAAGTAGAGGTTGATCCAGGGCTTGCACTTTGATATTACAGTGGAAATATTGCTTAGGACTGTGGGAAAAGAATGAAGTTCCTCAGGCAGTGGTAGGTTTGAAAAAAGCAGCTCACGATCATGTGTTTAATTTTCAACTCGAAGATTTTAGTGCATGTTCCTCGCTAAAGGGCCAGCTTGGTTTTCCGGGCTCTGTGTTGGGCTGTGTGGCACAAACCAGAGGCAGCTCACTTGCAGCACATGGAGCAAGAATCTTCAGGTCTTTTAGGCAGGAAGGTCCATAATTTAAAGAATCAGAATGAGATCAGAAAAAATACTTTGATGCATTCAAATTTTGCATGTTGAATGCTGAAATGTTTGGAATGTGAAAGATTTGAATGTTGAAATATTTTTATTAGACTGTGAAATAAAAATGTTCTGTTCTGGCAGTGCCCAAACAGAACTTTTAGCCTTATCCAAATGGGTGTTTACATTTTTTCCTATTAAATGTCACTGAAATCATCCTGTTTTCTGGGTTATCTGGGTTTCAGCACAACTGTGTTTACCCATGCACACCATTCTGTTAGAAAATTTTCAACTCTTTTTAGTTACGAGTATCATCTAATATAGAATCAGTTAACTTACCTGCTCTACAAATTTGCTCTAAGAAATTCCTCAACAACATTATTTTAGTAAAAGCTGCACCAATGTTTGAAAACACCATGTATGTTTGAATTCAAACACCATGTATGTTTGAAATCTGGATAGAAAGACCTTACACATCTCTTCTGGCATGAAGACTGGACAGCCTTAAGAAGTTTTGCCCTTCCTCAATCCCCACACATCTATTAGTACATGTGATGCAATGTTTTTCTGTAAAACTTAGGAGATTCAAATTGCAATGTGCCAGAAAGGGCAGCAGTATAGAGGAAAAGGAGGAAAGTCAAGATAGTTCCAGATCCTCTGACTGGTCCTGAGTTCCTCTGCCAAAATATGGTGCACACACTGCCCTGTATTTTTAGTTTCCTCTATCAGGAGATGGAAGGGCTGGACAGATACTGGAAAAATTTGTAGGCTCCCTGACTGCACAAAGGGACAGCAGATAGAGATAGTCTATAAGTCCTGACACTGTACCAGTACACAAGGTGAAGGAGAGAAAGACTCTTCTGAGCAATTGTTCTGTAACTGCACATGCAAGAAGTGACGGAAGTAGAAACATTTTTCCGCTTGGAAATGTTATTCCTTTAGAGAGCCTTATTTTCCTCCTGCAGTGATGTGGTGGCAACCTATTATAAACATGAACAGCACAATGAGTAGTATGTCCTTGTTAGAGAGTCAGGAACAAAGCTCCTTACGTCATAGAGAGAAGTGTCTTTTTGAATCCATTTATACCATCTCAGTGCAGTGACAAGATTTGCTGAAAAAAATTCTCAAGGTGCTTTCATTCCATTTTGGTTTTTTAAATTTTATTGTTGTTATTATTATTTTCTTATTTCTTGCATTCTAGCAGTTGAAGTTGATAGCAAAGGTAGCAACCATAGAGCATAATTATTACAGTTGCAATTCTGAGTTTGGTTTAAGTTCCTTGAAGCCAAAGCTTTTGTGTGCTGCAATTCAAGGGCACTCTGGTGAGTGCTTGCCAGGCTTCCAGAGAGTGATCACCAGTGACAGCTAAAGATCTCATCTATTATTCATCAGCTTTATCATATTTTGAGTTTTGTAGGCCGTGGAGAAATAAAACACCTCTGCATGGGAAATGATTTAACATCACAGGGATTGATCCAGCGATAAAACTGTCCAACATGCAGGCAGACAACATGGACCCTGGAAGCTTTATGGAAAAGGTGGTTTGCCAAATGCTGGAGTTTCTTTACTGATCACGTGGCATAATATCTTTCCCTTTTAAAAAACCTGGAACATTCATCCATGCTGAAAATCAGAAAAGGCACTTTCATTGCCCGTTTCTGCAGAACATGGTGCCCTTGCATGTGCCAGACACACTACTGTTATTACCAGAAATGCTACACCAGCTTGGAAAAATTACCTTTCTAGGACTGACGGTAGGCTAAATTTCCATGGAAAAGTCGGTCTGCTCCTCTGCCACTCCAGGAAACCCCATTTCTGGAAGCAGATGCCTCCTACCAACCTGACACCCAGTGCCTGATGTCCTGCACCAGGAGGGACTGGTCCATGGCAGATCCCATAAGAAGGGCACTCAGACTCTGTAAAGTATAATTTAAAATCCTGTTTATTAGAGTGTCTTGGTTTCAACTGCAATAGAGTTAATTTTCCTCCTAGTAGCCAGTATGATGTTGTGTTTCAGATTTAGTATGAGAATGATGTTGATAAAACACTGATGTTTGGATGTTGCTCAGTAGTGTCAACCCTAAGTCAAGGAATTTTTAGTATCTCATGGTCTGCCAATCAGCAGCTGCGCAAGAGGCTAGGAGGGAGCATGGCCAGGACAGGTGGCCTGAACTGGCCAAAGGGATATTCCATATCATAGAACATCTTGTCCAGTTAATAAACTGGTGGGAGTCAGCCAGGAGCTGCTGATCACATCTTGGGGTGGCAAGCAATTATATTGGGCATCACTTCCTTTTCTTGGGTTTTATTCCTCTGTTTTCCTCTCTTTGTGCTCCCTCTTTTTATTACTATTATTATTCTCATCATATTTCATTTTATTTTAACTATTAAATTGTTCTTATCTCAACCCACTAGTTTTACCTTTTTCTGATTCTCCTGCCATTCCACCAGTGTGAAAGGGGAAAGAAGGGGGAAGTGGAGCAAGCAGCTGCATGGTACCTTAGTTGCCATCTGGGGTTAAATCCAAATATGGGGAAAACACTATAAAAACCTCACATCCCTTCAGACAGCAGGAGCCCTGAACTGTGCACCCACATGCAGTACATCGTGCAGACCCCTCCACAGAGAGGGTTACACTAGTTTGGTGATTTGAGCTGTTACAGGATTTTCTTACAAGATAGCAACTCTGCTCCTCATTTCTACTGTGTCACAGAGTGGAGATGTTCTCATCACAACTTCGTGCTGCACTTTTGGACAAAGGCAAGGCCATGCTGGTGGTGTGATTGCTGGTACCAAGTGGGAGATGCCCACAGGCTCCTCCATTTCAACTGATGGTGAAATTTGTCCCGTGGCTGCAGGGTACACCAGTGCACACACAGGCTAAGTGCTCCACAGGTCACAAGGTCTTCTGTGCCCAGTGCTCCTCCAGTCAGGATCACTGCAAGGAGGCTTCCCTGCACCCTGATCTCTTACAGAAACTGTCCTAGCTGGCAGTGCTGCACATGGGGGGCTCCCGAGGGGAACTTGCAGTGGCTCTGTGGGCTGCAGACCTGCTCTATGCCCTGACGTTATGTGCCAGTTATCCTGCAGGCATACACCAGGCTGCCAGTGGTGGGAATTATGGATCAGACATATGGTAATCCGCTGCCTCTTGCTGTGAGATCACTGTCTTCACAGCACATCTTTCAGCAGACCTTGCTAGGGAGGTTTAAGACACCTGTAAAAGCCCTTTAGCAGGTGAAAACTGAACCTCAGTTCAGTGTTGTCACTCCTGCACGTTGTCACTAGGCAGAGGTTGTTTAAACAGTGTAGAGTTATTCTCCATTGTCGTGAGTGACCAGAGTGTCTTTGTGCACCAGCTGATTCATGCTGGCATTTTTATTATTCTGCAGCTATTGTGGAAAAATAGGGTCCTGATTCTCTGTGATCCCACCCAACTCTGTCATTGCTCAGGCCTCTGCCAAGGGAGTGGAATAGGCTACCAAACCAGAAGAGCAGCCCTCCTGCTCCCCAGCAGGAGAGGATGCACTGGTGCAAACAGGCACAGGGTGTGTGCCGGCTGAGCCCTCCTGCTAATGACCAGTATTTCAGCACTGACAACAGACCACAGTAGAGACATTGCAGGGCTAAGGCAGTGACCTCCCTGAGCACCCGATGGATGTTGCAGAGATTTCTTGTCCCTTCAGTGCAAGTTGGGTAGAAAATGGCAGTGTGGAAGGAGGCACACGGACCCCAACCCATAGTGATGGTGGGGAGGTGATGGCTGGCAGGCAGCAGGGGCTGCCAGGACCACTCTGGGGCGCTGTGTTTGATGGGCTGGTGCTTGCAAAACACATGTGCCTCAAGTCGGTGCTCTGTAATGTCTCTACTGCAGAAAGCAGCATGGGCCCTCCTTGGTCAGTGCTCTCATGTCTGTTTGGCCAGAGCAATTTCACTTTTCTTGCTCTGAAAGAAATACTTTTAAATAAAGTTGCCTTAACCTCCACAGAGGGTTATTACAAGTTATTCAGGCATGCCCGGAGTGTGCACTGGGGCTGCTCAGGCTTCAAAAATCAGATTACAAATCTGGAGGAATGTGTTCTTGAGGCGTGAGTCACCTTAACTGTGACATATCCATTTGGCCTGTTTGTGCTTAAAATAGAAACTCTGAGCATCATAAAGCCACGGGAGGTGACAAGGGATGGATGAAAGCCTCCAAGCACTTCATCCCAAGAGAATCACAGCAGAGAATCTTCCCAGCCCAAGCAGCAAGGAGCTGTATCCACGTATCTTGCAGGTGCAGCTGGGTGGGCTCCTGCCCCAGGCACGTGGCACAGCATAGAAGGAAGCGCTCAAGAGTTACAGAAACCTATGCTGACATGACCTGAAAGAAAATACTGTTTTGGACTGTCCCTCATAATTGCCAGGTGAAGCCTTGGGCTGTGATGTGGGAGCAGGGAACTTCTCAAGTGCTCCCACTGCTGCGCCCAGAGCTTCTGCCTCCAGCCCTGGCAGTGCCCAGAGCACTGCTGGCGTGGGCTGACCTGTCCCTGTGCCCTGCAGCAGGGCTCAGTGCCACAGCCTGGCCCAGTGTTCAATGAGGTGGTGAAGGTGCATTGGTGTCCAGGCTTTCCCCCAGATGGGATCCCAGAGCCTGACACAGCCAGCAGCTTGGAGCACTGCCTTGGTGTGCCTCAGGAGGAGCAGCCTCTCCTAGGGGTTAGACAAGCCTGACCTGACAGTGCCTCCAGGAAGAGTTTGCGGCAGCAGTGATGGATTATGTTGTATGTGATTCAATGGCACTCCCCTGAGGAGCCATGGCTGAGTGCTGCCCTGTCCCACAGCCAGTCACTGCCCTCGGCAAATGGTGGAGCAAAACAACCTGGAACCCTCTCCTTGTCTTTGTACCACAATTGAATCAGGGCCTGAGGTGAGGGGAAGGCCAAAGCACCCGTTTGGCAACACTCTTTAGTCAATGAGTAAGCAAGGTCTGACAACAACCTGCTGATCATCCCACCACTGCTAGTGGTGTCCCCTGATTTACAAGTCCCCATTTTGACTTCAGCAGAAGATTGGGCACTTGTGTAATGCAGCTCTGCTGTTATACAACTAACACCAGCCACGTGCTTTCTGGTTTCACTTGTGATTCATATCACACAGGAGCTGAAAGGTTCCCAGTGGCTCCTCCTGAACAAGTCACACTGCATTATTTAGGTTAAGGTTTGAAGTACTCAGACCCTTGAGCAGCAACAGGCACATCAAACAAATTGACAGCAGTTAATATTTATGGGACCAAAGCTCACAGAAAATCAGTAAAATCTGTGAGAGGATCATGAGCAACAACTCCAAAACCAGAAGTAAAACTTTCCGGATTAAAGGGGCAGCAAAAGACCTATCAGTGTCTGACCGATCAGTGCAGTTTGCTTCTTTCCCTTGTAGATCCTCTTGCACAATGCTGCATGTACAGCTTAGACTGAAATCTTCTGACCCCTAAAATCAGGCTTTATATCACATGCCTCAATGAAAGGACTTGTAATAGGCTAATCCCAAAGGTATCTAGTTCAGGGAACACTTCCTGGAATTTGTGCAACAACCAAATATTGCAGGCTGGTGCTTCCTAAGCTGCCTTATGGTATGTAGGACATGAGTCCATGGGCAAATTTTTTTGGGATACAATTCCCATTTGCAGACTGATAACTTTGTGCAGTCCCAAATTTTTGTGTCATGCAATGTGAGAAATATACCATACAAGAAAAAGTTGCAGAAACAGGGGGAGATATGACACAGAGGGAGGAAAAGACAAATCCTAGGGCTTCCCCTCCAGCTGTTTACCTGTAATATGTGTTTTTGACCTGCAGCCCAGGGAAGGTCTTTCCTGAAGTTGCTTCCATGCTGTTCCCTGGTGTCAAAGCTCATGAGCTCTCATTGGACACTCATGTTCCACCTCCTGCTTGGCAGCCCCAGCATAAATCCAGCTGGAGAGTGGGACAGTGGTCCCATTTTTTGGCACAAGGACTCCATTCAATTTAGCTCATTTCTGTAAACCATCCTCATGTACACGGCATGTCCCTGGCCAGGTATCTAACCTGGTATATTACAAAAAGTTACAGCCCAGACATAGAGTCTACAAAATCAGTGGGGTGGTATGGGGGAGTGGTGTTGAGTACACCACATTTTTCATCCCAGATGATGTTCTAACTGCAGGTTTGTTTGTGGAGCCAGAATTAAGCTGGGACTACATAAAGATTGGGGCTGAGTCCCCTCACACTCTGTCAGAGGAAAAGTGCCCAGGACAAAAGGCAGGGAGAGGGCAGCTGAGGAGGACACACCACAAGAGAGGTGCAGAGGTGTCCAGTCATGACCAGAATGATGCTGGTCTAAAGGGGACCCAGGAATTCTGTCCATGGCCACAGAGCTCAGGTGTAATCCCTGGACAGAGGAAGGCTTAATGGAGGCTGGTTGTTGTGGGGCTGGGGATGCCTGGTGCAGTCCTCACTCGATATTCTTGGGGACTTGTGATCCCTCAGCCTTGCATCCCAGAAGATCTCTGAACCAAGAAATCCTGATAGGAAGCCTTCCATAACCACCCCATAACTACACAAGTTAATACTCTACTCCCCTCCTCCCCGAACCTGCAGGGACTGAGCTCTTTCTCTCACAGTATCACAAATCCTTCTGCAGAATTAATTTGATTGATGTTTAAATCAGCAGCTTTCAACCTGCGGCCCATTAAATCCCTCTGGTACAAGGTAAGTAACCAACAAATGTGTAGCCTATTATCAGAAGGCTTAAATTTGTCTCAGGGGAATCCCACATCTGTTGGGGAAAATATCTGGGCCCATAAATATAAAATAGTCCACAGACTCCCAGATGTGTGTTTGCCTGTGAAACATCCAATATTTTGGTAGAATGGCCATCCTGTAGAGTTAGAGTTTAGCCATGAGATAAAAATAGCCATGGCTTACATCTGGAAAAGTCATCTATGTTTTTCAAATCTGTAAAAAGCCATTGTGCAAACTCAGTTGTGTCACGGCTGTGTCATTTAATATCACAGGGATTTAAAATTTGGCTAACCCAACTGGCTAGGCCAGTTCTTTTATAATTTTGAAGAAAAAAATTCAAAGTCATGTGTATTCTGTGTGGGGTTCTATTTTGGTGTCTTGCAGGTTTCTATCTCTTTCTCCATTGCTTAACTGCTTGCATAATATATTACATAATTATAATTCAGGGAGAAAAGCCTTTTGTAGCTGCCAGCAGCCCAGGCGGTAGAAAATGTTTTACCACTAAAGTCAGGCAGGTATTTTGATTGGTGACTGAGGAAGAGGAGGAAGTAAAGCCATGTGAAGCTGTTTCTGTGCTCCAACATTTATTAAGAAGATGAGGCAGGGACTGTATTTGCTGTCTGAGGGATTGGTGGTCAATACTGCAACATAACTGAACTGCACAAGGAAAGTTCTGCTTAAACTCTCTGAAGGTTGAGGGTGAGTTAAGCAGATGCTGCTGTTTCACCTGGTCCCATTACATAGGGCCATTCAGCACAAAAAAAAGTTTTTTGGCTGTGAGCTCATCTTGCCACATCCATAGATATTGAGGATAACACAGAATTAGACCCTTAGCTCTTTGCAGTATGATGGCAAATGGCTATGTTGAAGTAGGCAGATGCTATTTGCCTTGGTTTGCAGATGTGGAAACTGAAGCACAGGGGTGAGCTGCTCAAGATTACAGGAAATAACTGGCCCGACTGCA
Organism: Corvus brachyrhynchos; assembly: GCF_000691975.1. Taxonomy (NCBI): domain Eukaryota; kingdom Metazoa; phylum Chordata; class Aves; order Passeriformes; family Corvidae; genus Corvus; species Corvus brachyrhynchos. The sequence continues at coordinate 3,138,846 of NW_008246057.1, read as the reverse complement.
ACTAGGACCCAGTCCTGCTTTTTTTCTGGAATGCCCTTGTATGACATGTTCCCAGACTTTGTATTATGGCTCCATAGCTTGCCTCTGCACTGCTGATTTTCTGACATATCATGTGTTGCTGTGGGTCAGCAACTGAGACATCCCTGGAGGCTGAAATGGTTGTTTTCCCCTTCACCTTGGGCATGAGTTAGCCACACTCCTGATCCCTTGCTCTCTGCAACAGTTTAAACACTTTGCCCACACTGAGCTTCCTACAAAAGCACCTTTATCCCTGGAAGTTATTTAAGAAAATATTCTGTAGCTTTTTTTCAGAAGTGCTGTAAGGGCAGCTGGGAAGGAGGTTGGATCAGCTGATTTCCTGACATCTGCTCCAATCCTACCTGATTTTATCTGAATGACTAAAAAAATTCTGACACCCTATTTTCTTGCTGGGATTGTGCTGAGCAGCCCCAGCTGTTTGTCACCTGTCATTTCATGGGAGTTGTGGTGGCTCCAGTTCTTCTCTTCCAGAGCCATCACTGCTGGAACCACCTGGAGGCCACCAGTGCCTTGGGATGCATGTACTAACCAAGGGCTGATGGTTTGGCTCTTGTAGCTGCTGGGCATGTATCAGCAGCAGGAGCCTCTCAAATTAACTCACAGCTGCCCAGAGTACACTTAGTTTTCCTGGCACTGGCCTGATCTCAGCAGCTTAGCCAAGGCAGAAACACCAAGGAGCGAGAATAGGCAGCTACCCCGTGCCCAGATGAGGAGTGCCCAACTCCCACCTGTGTCTCACTGAAAGTCTGGAAGTTAGGTAAGAAAATCCTTTTTGGGTTGTGAAGCTTAGTTGCTTGTCTGGACAAAGGAGGACTCCACACAGAGGACAGCTATGAAGAATTGAACCTAGGTATCATACTAGCACCTTTTGCACCAGACCATCCCCCTTCCCCCCGCCGCCCCATTCGGGTAGAATGATAATGTTCACATGAGACAAATAAGTTTTTGTCATTAGCAAGTACTGATATTCTTAACTGAGTGGTTTCTCTGGTGTCATAATTTAATTCAAATCTAAATATGAATCCAAATATTCTCAGCATCTTAGGAATATGACTTTACTACTACTGTGAGTTTTGAGTTGTCACTGCTTTGAAATCTTTCAAGTTAGAATTCTTAGACATTACACAGACATTTATGCCTGTCACATTGCATTGTCCTGCTTGCTTTTGAAAAGAAGGAATCATTAATATGGTGTTTTTCTCATGGGAAAATATATTTTCTCTTTCTACAATTACATTGAAATAGAGAATAAAAATTGAGCCTTCATGCTTTTTTTTTGGTAAATTGAACTATTGTACACTGTTTTTCTCTCGTACTTTGCATTGACTTGTATTTAATACATGCCATTGTAATTTCTTTTTGCAGGAAATTTAGATGGTCCTTTGAATGTAACACATCATATTTCCACAGACCTTGATTTTCTATTAATTCTTCTGTTCTTTGGAAGTGTCCTTTCCTGCACTTGAAAATATTTCTCTTTACTCCATGGATCCCAGCACAGAATTGTGTTCCTTCCCTATAGGGAAAACAAAAGCAAGAAAACTTGTGGATTGAAATCAAGGCAATATAATCGGTGAAGGAGCAAGATAAAAACCCCCACAGGTAACAGAAAGGAGATCACTCACCATCTCCCACAAGCAGACCAGTGGCAAGCCACTCACTGAGCAACAGCATCTTTAGAAACCCAAAACATCCTCCTTCTTCCTCCCCCCAGTTTAATTGTTGGCATGGTGTTACACAGTGTGGAATAACCCTTTGGCCAGTTCAGACCAGCTGTCCCAGCAGTGTTCCCTCCCAGTCCCTTGCCCACTGCCAGCCAGCTTACTGGGAGAAAGCAGAGTGAAGAAATTAGAAAGACTTCATGCTGTGCAAGCATGTTCAGTAATAGCTGAAACCCAGGTGTGCTGTCAACACTGGCTTAGCCACAGATCAAAATGCAGCACTGTACAGGCTGCTGTGGGGAAAGGTGACTCCATCGTGGCCAGACCCAGTCCAAGTGCCTGCCCAGGAGGGAGAAGGGGGTTGAGACCTTCTCCCTATGCTTAGTCCTTTATCTCAAGACTTGGTAGGCTACCATGGAGGGACAGTATGGGCAGTACAGAGAAGAAACTGGGAATCCCCTGCCTGGAGGAGCAGAATAACCACCAGACCAGTGCCAGCTACTTGTGTCCTTGTTTCTCTGACATCCCTGGTATGTCTGATACCCATTTTTACGCTATCAGACAGATACAGCATGAAGTTACATCCACAAGCTTCCAGGACATGGCTCCTGGAAGATATGCTTTCAAATCCTCTTTTGGGACATAAGGGAATTCAATTTACCATGTTTCCCTTAGGTAAAAGAGGTTGGTGTTCAGCATTTCTGCATTTAATGAGACACGATGCTGTTGGTGTGTGCTAGCTGTATTGTGTGAGTACTGGATAGAGCCAGCCCAGGCTGGAGCCATGTCTGCACCTTTTCTGTGACATGGCACTGAGAAGCTCTTTCTGACAGTCTGGGGCAGCCCCAGTCTTGCCTGGGGGTGCAGCTGGAGGCCCCCAAAAAATTTAAACCCCAATATTTGTGTGCCTCAGTCTGGTATTGAGCAGAGGTACTCCTCCAGCTGACATGGTCTGTGATGCCATGTCTCTACTCTCTCATCCATGCTCACAAGCACTTCTTCAGAAAACATCTGGAAAAGTAGTGATCCATTTCCTTCTGTTCTTTCTTTAAATATCCACCATGATCTCTAGGCTTTAAGCAGCCAGTGCCCTAAAAATATAACATGTTCGTTTGTGTGCTCTGTTAAAGGCAATAAGCAAGACATAGGGAAGATTTCAGGTTGAAATGTACGGTTATTTTCTGGGTCTCTTGATGCTTCAGAATGAATCTGCACGTCTTATATCAACAAGGATAACAAAGGCAATTCAGAAGCATGTTAACTTGCCAATAGTAATATGATCTGACTCTTGTGGAATCAAGATTCAAATAAAAATCCTAGTGTCAGGCAATAGCTCTGTTTATAACACTTTCTATAAGAGCAATAATGAGGCAGAGGGATGAGGAGAGGACCTGCAGCTGCAGGTATTTCATAGACTGTCAAATTGCAAGATGGAGCCAGATCCATCCACATAAATATTTATATTAGAGAGACAAAGCTGCAGCAAATTCTTGGCTGATGGGAAGTGTCTTCAGCTGATGTGAATTTTTATGGCTTGTGCTTTCCAGCAGGGCTGTGACAATTCACATCAGCAGAGGAGCTCCTCCACTATAATTAACCAAATCCTTGCAACAGGGACTATTGTCACCTTCCCATCAACCCTGCTCTCCACACACAGTTGCTATTTAACCAGTCAGAAAAATGCAGCTATCAGAGATCTCAACAGCACACCAAACAGAATATCTGGAACTTGGGCTCCCTGTGAGACAGCAGCAGCATTAATTCATGATCTTTAGTTATATTAGATGATCAAAGATCAGCAGATCATAGGAAACAGTTTCTTCCACAAAATGCTGGATGCAGGAACTGGGTTGGGTTACAGCAAGAGAGGCAGCACGGGAGGGAGGGAGCCGAGCTCCCCCATGGGAACAGGGGACAGCGCAAGGGGCTGCTCCTGCTTGTGGCCCAGGTCACTCCCACACACGGCAGGGTCTGTGGAATTGTCTTTTGCTCTGAGAATTACATCCAGCAAAGCCACCTGTTAGTACAGACAAAACAGCAGAAGGGTTATTGGGGTGATAAGGTCTTGGCCAAAAGCCCTCCATCACATTTTTGTGGGAGCAGCGGAGGAAAGGACAAGCTTTCCCAGCCTGGTTGCAATGTGTGGGAGCTTGGTTTGATCTGTGTGGCACTGAGCAGGCAGTGATGGAAGGGTCCCTGGTGGGCTGGAAGCCCTGTATTATCCACTGCAACCTGCTGGAAAAATTCGCCTGAAGGGGTTTTCCTGGCAGCTGCACAACCCCACCAAATGCCCAGGCAACACCAGAGCTTATCTGGATGAAGACACCTGCAGTATTAGAGAAAGGCATGGACAAGGCAAGTAGCCTGGAACCCGAAAAGATCACAACATTTCATTACATAAAGTGAACATAAAGCTCGTTTCCAATGCACATGCAACATTCACTGTTCTCACCATAGGAAAAGGAGTGGCCTTCATTGGGAATGACCCTGCAGCTCACCTCCAACATCACAAAACCTTCACAAGAGCTTCCCTGCTCCAAGGATGCCCATGCCAAGACCACGCCTGGACAGTGTGGACAGCCTCTGCATGACATCCCTTAGCTTGACTTCTGGCATGAGCCTGCTGGGGCTCTGGGCTGCCATCACCAGTGCCCTGATTTGACCTTTCAAGCAAGGACCATGGCATCCTGCCCAGCATTTCCATGATCATCTGTGCTGTGCTGTGCAGGTGAAGGGTTTAGCTGGTCAGCTCATCCTCCTTGACAGGCCCCCAGGAAGGCAGCTTCTTCAGGAAATGAGTGCTATTTCAAAGAGACATCACTCATCAGAAAAATCACAAGTGAGCGACTTTTCCTGAGGCTTTTGCAGCACTACCGCCTGCTTGGTCTCCCACACCAGCCTCCTTATTGGAACAACCAAGGCTGATGATTTTTTTGGCAGCTTATCCAGAATTTGATTGCTTTTGTCCTGGACTGTGACTGTATATTTCTATTTCTGGCCTGGAGGATTTGCAGAGTCAGGGCAGACCCAGGGACACTCAGTCCTAAGGGATGTCTTCAAACAGCATCCACCTCCTCTACCTGGAAGCTGCCCTTGACACCCCTCCAGTTAAATGCATGAAGTCTCCAAAGAAGAAAACTTCAAGGTGCCTTCACAAACTAGTACAGATCACGGAAGTGTTATCTGAGCACCAAGAACTTCTTAAAAGCAGAGTAAAGGCAGTGGGGTAGGAAACATTCTCCTTAGCATCACAGCAATATGAAGAGGGGTGTTTCCTATTACTCTCCTCTCTGACTCCACCTTCTCACAAGACTTCTGCAGCTAGTTCTTTGATGTTACTGTGATGGTTTTGGCTGGGGTAGAGTTAATTTTCTTCGTAGCAGCTGGTATGAGATTATGTTTTGGATTTGTGATGAAAACAGTGTTGAAAAATTGAGGATGTTTTTGTTATTGCTGAGCAGTGCTTACACAGAGTCAGGGCCTGTTCTGCCCCTCTGCACAAGAGGTTGTGACAGGATGTAGCCAGGACAGCTGACCCCAACTGATCCGAGGGATATTCCAGACTACATGGCATAATGCTCAGAACATGGAGCTGGGGGAAGAAGGAGGAAAGGGGCATGTTAAGAGTGATGGTGTTTGTCTTCCCCAGTTACTGTAACACGTGATGGGATCCTGCTTTCCTGCAGATGGATGAATACCTGCCTGCCCGTGGGAAGTGGTGAACGAATTCCTTGCTTTGCTTTGTTTGAGTGCACAGGACCTTTGCTTTACCTATTAAACTGTCTTTATCTCAACCCATGAGTTTCCTCAGTTTTAATCCCCCAATTCTCTCTTCCATCCTACCTGGGGGAATGAGCAAGTGGCTGTGTGGGGATCACTTGCCAGCTGGGGTTAAACAATGACAATTACCTTTAAGCAAACACCATTCAATTGATCAAAGAATAGCTGGAAAGGTAAATTGCTTTCTGACTACAGCTATATGTCACTCCCTTCCTTCGTGATTTGACTGTGGGGGCTCCAGAAAACTGCAAACAGAATTCCCATTATATTCTTAGAAAAGATATGTGTGTGTGAAGCAGGCAGGTGTGTTTGTTTATATGTATGAATATGGGTGTGTTTGTTCATATGCATGAATAGACATATGTTTTGCTTATTGTCTTTTAGGTATGGGAGAGAGACAGCAAAATGGGTGGGGATTGCCTTTCATCAGCAGCGTCCTGCAGTGAGCCATGTCCTTGCCTCCCTCCCGCTGCCTCCACGCCCATGTGCAGTGCTGCCACAGGCTGCTCCTGCTTGCTCACAGGATGCAGATGTTGTAGCAGCCTCAGCTCATGCCACCACTCCTCCATGTACCCTCACATGCGCTGGGCAGCCCAGTGCAGCCTGGGTGGCAGATGGAGCCTGCCCACAGATGTCTTCTGCCAGGGAGACCCAGAGTGGGCAGACGTGGGGCAGACATGGGGCTTTACCCAGCCCCTGTGCTCTCTGCCCTGGGAGCAGGAAGGAGCATTAGCCCACAGGCTGTGCCTCTCATCCCCATGGAACCACTCCTCTCACACACAACGGAGACATCAACATCATCCCACCCTACTTTACTTCCATACCCATTCTGGGTATGGACAAGCAATGCCAGAAAAAATCAGCATCTCAGTTGCTCTGGGGCTCTTGACATATGACTGCAGTCATTGACATGTGCAAAGCAGCGTGCCCACAGTGACGATACCACCATGACCTCCCCGTGCAGCCCAGTCTGGTCAGTAAGAGCTTTGAACATGCAAAATCAGTGCCAGGGGTCTGGTCTCACAAGCTGGGGATACACCACCAGGATACAGCTGGAACATGGGCGCCCCTTTGCTGGGCCATGTGGAGGGCTAGAAGCCTGCTTTGTGTCTACAGCTTTAGTGGAGGCTGCTATGCTATGGGATGTGGGAGAAAACAAGGAATGGCTGTAGTGGTTGTGACTGGCCACACCACCAGGCTGACCAGTAGTCTGGCTAGAATGGCTGCCAGTGAGAAAGCCCTATGGCCACTGGATGTAACCAGGGAACTTGGAAACCCCAGGCCATGGGATCCTTGGTTTGGGGGTCTGCAAGGCAGGTAAAGCTGCATTCCATGGTGATGAGGGCTGGAATAGAGTTCTGGGTTGTGGGCAGTGTGGATTGGAAAGAATGAGCCCATGGTGCCTTCCTGCTGTCCACATCAGAGGGAATTAATGGTTCTGCCCTGCTGCATCAGACAAGATCTGTCAGACCTTAAAAAGTTCACACTTTTTTCTTGATCGCATTATTTTAGGCTTGGCACATGTGGTGTGAGTTGTGCCACTACTCAAGTCTCAGCAGTGCCTTGTCTGAGCTTTGGATGGGAGCTCAGTTCATTGGATGCTTGGTGTATCAGGTCCCCTAATTGGCACAACCAGCCAATCTCCAACGATAACTGGTGGAGTGGTCCACTAATAAATAATTACAGGAAGGTAATAGGATTAGTGTTGTACAACCTAGGTTTATGAAATATATTACGTTCTCATTTTACAAGTAATTTTACAAGTAATTAGTTGGAAAAGTTTGGTTGATAAACAGGATGTTAGAGCAATACACTTAGATTTGTGTAAGGAAGCTTGTTTAATCTTAATTTATATTCTGACTGAGATAAAAGATAAGACAAAACTGACACCTGATCTTTGTCTTTTTCAGGAGAGATCCAGAAGAAAACAGTTGTTATTGATAATATTGGGGGAATCAGTAAAAATACTGGCGCAAGCAAATAATAAGTATTTCAGTTTGGAAAAATACAATACAACGTATCTAGGAACAAAAAAACCCACAAGTCATGTCTGCATAGTAAGATGCTCTGTCTGGCAGAGCAGTAATTCTGGAAAAGATTAGGACTTACTGATTGATAATCAGTTGTAATGAAATTGTAATATGATGTTGAGGTCAATGCTGTTCTTGAATGCAGTTCCCTGCTTGTCACTGAGCAGGACCTCTCTGTAAGGTTTGCCGCCTCCGCATTTGGCATGGGGGCAGCTGGAATGTGCTGTCTAGTCCTGGACTTCACATTCCAAGAGGGATATACAAAAAAAGTCAGAGAAAGTTCAGCATAGACCAGTACTGTCTGAAGGCCTGAAGAATCTCTTACAGGAGATCCAAAGTCTACCTATCTTCTTCTCTAAATGGTTTACAAGACCCTGCATGAGGCTTTTGATGTTATATGTAAAGATACAACAACTTCCTGCATTTAGAGTTGATAGATAAGTTTAAGCAAGAAATAACATAATTATTTTCACTAATGAAATTGGTATTTGTCATACATTTGCCATTCTTGGAGAAGTTTTCAGTCAATGTTTCTCTGAAGGATATCCTCAAATTCAGCTGTGGATACCGGAACTGAATCAAGGACTAGTTTGAGGGAATTAGGTAAAAACTCAAGCAAATTATCTTCATTGTTCTTCCTAGCCTGATGGCTAGAGGTAATCAGACAGCTCATTTCTATGTAAAACTGAAATTCAAAGTTTGAATTCTGTATGTTTTCATAGCCTACTGTACGATGTTCAGCATGTTGGGGAATGTGATGAAGGAGCACAGCTTGTACTTGGCTGCAGGGCAGCCAATGCACTCCTCCTCCCCTCTGGGGAGATCCAGGGCTTGTGGTACCTGCTGTGTCACAGCTGCTGGTTCTGTGGCTCTCAGTGTGTACCTGAGCAACAGAACAGACTTTTATGGTGTATTTAAAACACATCAGATATAAACTACAGAATCCTATTCCTTATTTGTCTTTGTGAACACTGTCGTAATCTCCAAGCCTATGTAGTCGAATTGCAGAGGGATTGGGACTGATAAATTTGCAGGAAGCCACCTGTGCTGTGGAGCTGGGATGAAGGTTTGCCTGGAACCTCACTGCTGAGAGCCATAAACTGGCACGAGGGTCATCTCCACTCATTTGGAGGAACTCTACCAACTGTGATTTTTTGCTGGAAAACTCACCAGAGGCCAGATCTAGCAGCCAGTGACAGCACCCAGGGCTGGAAGGCAAATCTGGCTGTGTGTGCTGAGCTCCTGCTCCAGCACATGGCAGCAGCCATCAGAGCAGTTCCCACTGGCAGTAGCCAAGGAACACCCACTCTTTTGCTTCATCCCTTGTCAGTGTGGGTTGCATCATGCTCCCATCTCATTTCGTTAAAAACAATGTGATGCTCTGATCTTTGAAGCTTCTCATGTGTTAGGGATTGCCTTAAGACAAAGATGTGTCATTATCACCTGCTTCAGCCTTGGGTTGCCAAATCAGTGTCTGTTGGTACTTGCAGCTTTGTACATAACAATTTACCTGGCAGACTGTAAACAAGCATTTCTTGAGAAGATTGGGTGCAGTTCTAGGGTCTGGCTGCATTCCTGTGTCCTTCTCATGAGACACTGGGAACTCCAGTACTACTGGAATTTAAAATAATGCTGTGATTATATGTGTCTTTGTGTGTACAGATAACCACGTTTATAGGAAGAGCTGTAGATAAAAAGTATATACACTGCAGACTACATACACCATATATTACATATCAATAATGTAATTATGAAGAAATAAAGCATATTTATACAAACATACATATGTACACATGCATACGTGTGTGTTTGAGCATGTGGAGAGAGTCTATGAGTATGAGGGTACAGCCACTGCACACATGCCCATCACTTTTCACCTTCAGCCTGGTGTGAATCCAGAGCTGCTAAAGGGCACCCAGCTGATAACTCAGGCATTGAAAGCTTCTCATTCTGTCCAGTTCAAAGCTGTCAGCAGTCCTGTGAGCTGCTTGATCCTGTCCTTTCTATGCACAGCAGTTTAGCCTGGATGGACTAATTTCTGGTGGGATAAGATCCCAAGGTTTCCTGGGACTAAAAACTAACCTTGGGACTAGATTTGCACAAGTAGTCCAGACACAGGAGCTGTTCCCTCTGCAAGGACTCTCTCTGCTAGCACTTCAAGCCCACTTTTTAATTATTCCTTTGAGAAGACTAAGGCTTTGAAGAATTTTAGACTGAAGAGCAAAAAACTAAAAATCTGCCAGTCTGTGTGACTGTGTGTTGGGGTTTTAGTTTAGTCTTAGTTTTTTTCCTGTTAAAGGAACTTTCTCCCATATGCATGTTGCTAGGGGACAAATAGCTGTACTTAAGAAAGACAAAAAGGGGGGTGGGGCGGGCCTGGCTACTCCTTTGTCTACACCTGGGTGTGGGGTCAGTTCGCTCTGAGCGTCCGGGGAGAGAAGCTGCAGAGAAAGGAGCTGCTGCTTCTTTCTTTTTGGCCGTTCCTTCTTCCTGCTGGAAACAACGCCGGGACCCCAAAAGCCGCTTTCCCTGCCCTGCTGGAGACCGGGCTGTGGCTGCCCT
>NW_008246057.1:3126309-3128473 GCF_000691975.1 Corvus brachyrhynchos | reverse complement strand
TGGGAGCCGCCAGCGCCCCTGCCGGCTGCGAGCAGAACTGCACCCGAGGGGAAATAGCCTGACAGCCGAGAAGGCTGGCACTGGGTTTGTGATTGCTGTTACTGCCATAGTTGTTGTTGTTTTGTTTGACTGGTTATATATATATATATATATAGTAAAGAACTGTTATTCCTATTTCCCACATCTTTGCCTAAAGGCCCTTGATTTCAAAATATAATAACTTGGAGGGAAAAGGGGTTATATCTGCCACTTCAAGGGGGGCTTCTGCCTTCCTTAGCAGACACCTGTCTTTCAAAACCGAGACACTGTGTTTAACAAAATTCTCTATTTTGACTTGGAATGCTAATTTAAAAGCAAGCAGCCAAGAGCACGAGGAATTTCTGATTATTCTGTGCTGTTACAGGCAAGAAGGTTCAGGAATGAGAACAAACCAGATGTCATCAGTATTGCTTGAAACTCTTCCTTCAAAGGACACAGATACTAAGAGTGGTTCAGTGAGAAATGCTGGCTGCTTGCTTCTACAGGCTTCTTGGCTCTTTATTCTTTCATTAGGGCTGTATGTTCAAATACAGAAGTATTTCCTTTCCCAGCTCAGACCATTAAATCTGTGTAAATATATATGTTCATCCCATTTCTTGTTTTGGATTTCTTTAGCAGGGTGCAGAAGTTACTTTTGCAAGGCAATTCTATGAAATCCAAGAGTTATTCTTCAAAAGGCTTTTATATTGTGTTTGAAAAAATCCCAACATCTGTTGTATGTGACTGCCTCAGAACCCTGTCTTGGTTTATTGACCCCGTGAAGGCAATAAAGTTGGTAAAGTTTTACCTGACAAAATAAAAAATCTCTACTGTTTCATCAGATCCCACCTTAGAAACAGAGTTTAAAATCATGTCTTTGGGGGACATCTGATGCTTTGTTTTGTATCTTAAAACCATACTAGAAATTACTTCTTGACTTGTATAAAGACAGAAAAACAAGGCATACACAGCTGCATGTGTAAAAAAGGCACCTGAAATGGTTTTGTAAGTTCTCCTTGACTTGTTGTAAGATGTTTGTGTAGTACAAGCTATTTTTAACTGTCTCTTGCTGTGTGAGGATGAACACTGCAAGCACAGAGTCTTCTCTGCAAGACCTGTGCCTGCTGCGTAGGTGCACCTGCTGGAGATGTCCTTTTGTCAGGCAGGCATGAGGGAGGCAGAGGTATTTTTAGTATTTCTACATATGTATTTTTCTCTTCTAATCCATGAAGGACATCATTTTGGGACAAGGACTGTGTCATCTAATGAGTCACAACAGTTGCCTGTAGGACAGTTTATTGTTTCCAGCCAGCACACAGCTTGCCATCAGTTCTCAGCAGCTCAGACCTTGGCTCCTAGTGAGCACTTTGCCCCAGTGTTTCACCAGAAACGATCCTCAGACACACATCCTCCCACAGTCATTTCACAAGACTCTCTCCAGTTCTAGTGCCAGGGACTCAGCCTTCTGGTTAAAGGTATAATCAAAGTGATATTTCTGTGATATTCTGCTTCCCCTATGTTTCTTCCAGCTTGGGGCAGGAGTCACCCCACAGCTGCAGCAGGTGTTCACCCCTTTTTTTAGCACTTCCCAGGATTCAGACCAGGTTTGCTTATTTGCACTTTGGTGCTGTTCTCCAGGCTCTGACCCCAGGCCAGCTCAGGCTCTGGAGAAGGAGCACATCCCTTACAGCTACCCCATCCTCCTTCTCTCTGCAGCCGGGTTGATGCTGGGCTGACAGTGCACACAAGGTCCAGAGGAGGGTTTCCTCACTGTCCCAATGCCCAGTAACTGGCTTAAGCCTGGCAGGTATCCCTCCATCCAAAAGTCTGCTACAACTACTATCCCTCCAGTCCTTGTTTCCTCCAGATATTTTGACTCAGCCCACAAGATTTCTCCAGTGGATGCTAAATCTCCCCCTTTTTTTTTTTTTTTTTTGTTTGTTTTTGTTTGGTTTGGTTTTGTTTCTCTACTTCTCAGACTATGTTGTTGGGGGTAGAAAATGATCTTTTACCTCCCTTTCTGCCCTGCCCAGTTGGATTTCTTTCCATTTGCTCTTTTGGTGGCCATGTTGCAATCCAGGGCATATTTTTTCCCTCTCCTCTCCTCTCCTCTCCTCTCCTCTCCTCTCCTCTCCTCTCCTCTCCT
>NW_008246057.1:3104671-3126070 GCF_000691975.1 Corvus brachyrhynchos | reverse complement strand
GGTGTCCATTTTGCAATCCAGGGCATATTTTTTCCCTCTCCTCTCCTCTCCTCTCCTCTCCTCTCCTCTCCTCTCCTCTCCATCTTGCACCTATCTTCAAAAATACTTCAACTGTTTTAAGCCATTCTTGAAGACAATGATTTTGCCTGCAAAGAAGATTCTGACTGAGACTTCTGCACAGCTTATATCAGAATGTGATTTAAAAATGTCTGCCTTTTCTTGGCATGAGGTGATATTTCACGGGACTGAGCTTGAATGCAGAACTTGGAAGGATGAAATATAGCACTAACCTTTAAGGCTTCTCCAGAAACTCAAAACATGGCACTGATCAAATGTCAAGAGCAGTGTTCTCAGATATTTTATCTCAGTTATATTAATTGAAAACCAAAGCACTCTACTACATGTGCTACAATCAGTGATGTATCACTGGATTAAATCATTCTGTAATGATTGTTACTTATGCATTATTCTCCAGTTTTTCCATATGCATACTTTTGAATGACATTTATTTGAAAATATAATGAGAGATACGTGCATGCCTGTAGTATATGGCTTTGGACTCAGCCAATTCAGTGTGCATGAACACAAAAATAGCAAAATTTAATTTAAAAGTGTTTTGAAACATTTCTCTTCTGAGAATCAGAAATCAGGGGCCACATTCAGGATCTGCTTCAAGAAGTCCTCAAAACCAGGGTCAGAAGCCAGCCTCCTTTGGTACTAAGCTATACTGAGCTTTGTAAGGTCAGGGAAGAGATTGTATGACACACTTCTGCTCCAGGAAAAATGACCTTGGTAAGAAGGTGTCTGATTTCCTGAATGTTTTTTTCAAGTGTGAATACATAATCAGATTATCAGCCCCTGTATGGTCCTAAAGTAGCAGATCATGTGTGTATATGATGATCTTAAGCGCGGGCAATTCTTTTGGCTTTAAGAGACTACTTAGGTGTATGAAGTTAAACAATCCTGTGTTTGTAGTCTTCATGGGAATTTTGCAGGGCCTTTGCTCCAAAACTGGCTTAATGCAAGTGGATCCTTGAGCCCTCATGGAAATTGGATCTTGAACTGCTTCTACATGCTGACACTTTCATACAACTTTTGCTACTGCTGTAGGTAAAAGCTCTGTTCATGCTGGGGGACAGATTTCACCTGGGACAGTGCCAGGAATTGAAAAACGTGTTGATAACCATCTTGAAAGCAACATCAGTTGAAAATGGAGCATTTTCTAAAAGGGCTTGCTGTTGAAAACTGTGCACAACTGTATTTTGTGTATTTTGTACAACTACAGGATCCAGTGGTCAACCCAGACTGCCATGCAGACGACACGATGTAATTTCCACCTGACTCTTTTGGTCTCATAATTGGATTTTGTAGGCTTGAACAGCTACATCCAACAGCTGAAACTACAAGTAGCACTGACTGTACCCTTTCTGCGGCGTTGAAGCTCCAGGTGATCTCCTTAGGACCAAAAGGATGGAAAGGTTTCATCAGAACTGAGTTGGGTTTATACCAATCATAAAAGATTTCCCAAGAGAGCTTACAAAATCAACTGAATTTCAGTGCATGTGCTTTATAGACATCCTGATTGTCCTTTAAAGCTCATCAGTTCAATACCAACAACTGTGTGTAAGTAACTTGATGGTAAAACTGCTACAGCACAGCTTTCAAGGAAAGTATCCAGCTGACAGGTCAGCAGAGGAAAGGCAATTTGGAAAAAGTTCCCCACTACCTTGTCATCAACAAAAAATTCATGTGTTCAACCTGGAACAACACCAGAGCCTCTCAGATGGGTTGCTTCTCCCAGGAGCACAGAGGCAAAAAAAAGTAAATATCCTTATTACATAGAAGAAACACATCAGGCAGCAGTGTGTGTCTCTATATACATGTGTGCATGTGAATGCATTGCACGTATATAAAAGTGTATAATGCATATGTAAATATAACAGACTTGGAAACACTGGAATCCAGCAAACGCTGGAGCCTTATGTTGCGGGTTCTGTTTGTAACCGGGCAGAAACACCAATTTAGTGTAGTGGTTTGGTCCAAAATACTCATTACTGTTTATCTGCTGTGAGATAAGAATTAGGAGAAATGCAAAGCAGGCACCAAACTTGAAAGAATATAAAGAAGTTTATTAACAGACCTAAAAGAGGGAAAAAAAAAATTATACCACACCTTCAGAACTCTTCTCCTCCCCCCACCTTCCTCCCTTCTCCCACTGACAATGTGAAAAGACAACCCCTAAGATGTTCAGTCTGTTTACCACTACCATAATAACCTTGTTCAGTCCATTTAGAAAGAGAAGTCTCTTCTTGCTCATGCTATGAAAACATTATCACAACGAGACAGCCGCCCACTTCCAAATATTGTTCAGTCCATTTAGGAAGAGGAGTCTCTCTGCCTGCGAGTCCTTTCCCCCGACTTGCAGCTTTTCCCGCAACTGCTTTCGAGGGTCCACTCTTGAAGTTTTTTGGGGTACAATTTTAAGGTTGAGCCGTTCAGAAACAAAAACAGAGGCCCTTCTCCTTCCCTGGGAGCAAAGGGTCTTCATCATCTTCATCTTTAGGACTCTCCCTGGGAGCATCTCTAGGGACTGAGGTTTTCTCCTTTTCCATTTGGAGCAAAAGTCCTCATCTGGTCCATCTCTCCCTGTCCAAACTTCTCATGAAATTACAGCTGCGGCAGCATCTGCCTATCTCCACGCAGGTGCTTCTGCTCACGAGTTGAACACTCCACCCCCCATATCTTCATGAAATTACAACAGGATACTCTGATATATCATAGCTTCACAACAGAATTTCAGCTTTAAGCATCTCCTCTCTCTCTTCCCTCAGGTTTTCAGCTCTTCACAGCAATAAAAAGGGTTAATCTCACCTCGGCCTTGCAGCTTTGCAGCTGGAATGTTGAATGTTTCTTATCGCATTGAATATCCGGCTGGCGGGGGGTTCCGTGGGTGGAACAGGGCCCATCGGCTCCAGGATGGCCGTGGTCCGGCCCGGCCTGGCCCAAGCAGGGCCTGGGCTGGGCCCGCTGGCCCCCACACGGGGCCCGCAGCCACCTGTCCCAGCGCCGGAAACGAGAGAGAGCTTGGAGGGGGAGTTTGCCTATTCTTAAATGTGGATCACAGAGGTGGTCACAACTTTAAGTGGCTTAGAGAATTGTCCATATTCAAACTGGCCAGCTGATAGGTTCTATCAGTTCCCAGAGGAAACTGTAAGCACCCCTTAGCAAGGACGTCCCTTCCGGGACTATGCTTGCTAACCTATGACACCTTACCACATGTCATTCCTGCATGTGGTAAGCTTTATGTATCACCTAGGTAGTTTACCCAATTGTTGCTAGAATAAGTTATCCAGCCTGTTTGCTGGATAACTAGTAACCTAGTTCCTCAGACTAGGACTGAAATCCTGCTCTACTCCTTTAGAGCAAGAGGTGCCTATGACTCTGCAGTTCTTGAAGCACAACTGGATTTGACAGTAGTAAAAAGCAGTGCTCCTAAAATATTCATGTAAACACTTTGCTTAAAACATTTGAGGTCGGTCAGGCTTCTAAAAATAAAAGCAAACCAAAATCCCAAAAGAAAGTGTGGTTTTCTGTTGCCCTCTCTGACTGTGTTTTTTCCCCTTTCTAACTAGGGAAGAAAGTACCAGGAAATGCTTGCAAACCCCAAGCTTAAAACTTGTCCCCAGGATTCTGCTTCCATTTGTATGAATTGTTCTCATCACAGTGTGTAGTTTGAAAAGCCATTCTTGAGACTCATCTTGATCTTGAACAGTTATGGCTGCTTCTGGTTTTTATGTTGGTCAAATCCTGCTCAGAATGCAATGTACACACCCCTTTCAAATTAATTTTACAGTAGGTTTGGGGAAATTTTACCTAAAAATCTTCCCCACAACTTTCTCTTCACCATATGAGCAGGGCACATTTCTCATGCTGGCTAAACCAACTGGTGTAGATGAGCTTGTAACACATAAACTGTGATAGCCAGTATTTGATTTCCTGGTGGAAACATTTCTCATGAAAAACTGACAATGCTTTGGCAGATTTTTGGGAAGAGGATGGAGAGGGGATGGAAGTGAACAGAAGGTAAAAAGAGAGGGATTGTTTTTAAAAGTGCTGTCATTAAATAAGTGCATCCAGTTTCACTTAATCATGTTCTTTTTTATTGTCCTCACTTTCCCTCTGACAGATTATGGAGATCCAAAATATACCTACTGGTCTGCAGTGACTGTACTGGTACCCACAATCCAACAGTCTCAGACCAGATGTTGGTGAAACATTCTGCTCTACAGAACAGATACTAATGCTTACAATGTAAGCAATGCTGGGATTGGTGTCTGCTACAGACCAGACCAGGAAGAGTATTTGCCACGGGTCTCTGGTGCCTGTGATCCTTGAAGGCAAATCTCATCAGTAAAGAACAAGGCAAAGTGAACCCTGTTTGTCTTGATGTTACCAAGGTTTTAGATGCTGTCTCCCAAAACTTCTACACAAATCAGTGAAGTATGGACAGATAAATGCACAGTGAGGTGTGGATCAGTGACACAAAGTCCAAACATAGGCTATTCACTAGCTGAGTACCCCAGAGGTCAATACTGTCAAATATCTTCATTAATGCCCTGGACGATAGGAGAGAGTGCATTGTCAGCAGCCTGGAAAAAGCGATTGATGCTCCAGGACATTTTGCTGACATTCAGAGGGACCTGCACAGGCTGGAGAAATAGGTGGACAGGAACTTCATGAGACACCAAGTCCATTACCCGGGCAGGAATATCTTTAGGCAGCAGAGCAGGCTGCGGATCAACTGTCTGGAAGGCATCTTTACAGAAAAGGTCTTGGGGATCCTGGTAGACAAGCTGGCCATGGGCTAGCAATGTGTCTTTGCAGCAAAGAAGGCTACCAGCCTCCTGGACTGCATTAGGCAGAGCATCAGCAACAGATCGAGGGAGATGATCCTTCCCCTCTGCTCAGCACTGGTGTCTTGTGTCCCATTCTGCAGTTCCCTGTACAAGACAGGCATGGATGTGGCTGCAGTCAGCCTAGCAAAGGGCCAGGAAAATGATTAAGGGACTGGAGGATATGACACATGAGGAGAATCTGAAAAAGCTGGGACTTTGCAGCAGAGGAAGAGAAGGCTCAGGGAGATCTTATCAGTGTGTATAAATAAATACCAGAGACAGACTCATCTCTGTAGTGGCCTGTCACAGGGGAAAAGTAAATGGACACAATCTCAAAGGCAGGAAATTACACCTGAACAGAAAAAAACCTCAACACTTTTTTACTCTGAAGGTGCACAGGCAACAGTGCAAGTTGCCCAGAGAGCACATGTGGGGCTTCTATTGTTGGAAATTTTAAAAAGTGCAAAGGACACAGCCCCAGGCAGCCTGCTGGAGCTGACCTGTGCCAAGCGGGGCGTCTGGACTAACTCATCTCCAGAGGCACCTTCAAACTTCATCCATACTGTGACTCTGTGTTCCTGTGTCATCTCCTGTATGTGTCTGTTCCAGTCCTCAGCTCCCAGCCCATGGAACTGGCAGTTGAAGAGCAGCCTGTCCCCTCATCAGTTAACCAGAGCCATGGCATCGCTCACACTAACACACCCAGAGGGTGGCCCAGCACCTCACTGCACAAGTTCTCCTGCCCCCACTCTGGGACAGGAGTTCCACAGTGCCAGAGCAGTAACTCTGTGAATCACTCCAGAGCATGCACTCAAGAGTATGTCAGAGCACCTCCTGATTTTGGACTGAAGCAAGGAGAATAGCTTAATACACTGATAGAATGAAAAAAAAAAGTCTTTATCTTTTTAGCCAAGCTCTCTTTCAGCTGTTGAGATACGATGGACTAAATCCAGAGGAGCTGTGAGTTTTCTTTTATTAGTGATAAAATCTAAGCTGTTGTTAGAAACATCAGAGGAATTTAATAGGCTTAATAGTGGCTCCTAAATTCCTCAGGAGACCTGTGAATTTGGAGTTTAGATCTGTGAGCTAGGAAGTGCTTGGCACCTTATCAGCAGTCAGCTCAGCAGCCTTTGCAGAATGAAAAACACCTTTTTGTTCAACTTCCCCTGGTAGCTTGCCAACCTTCTTGTTACTCACTAAGTGAACTGTCTCTAGAAAATATGGTCTCTGGTTTAAGCCACAGGTTTCAAAACACAGCTTAATAACTACGCAGCAAGGCGAGGGGAATTATGTCATATCATAACATCTCCTCAGCAGGCAGATGCAGTTCAGCCCCTTGACTGCACAATATCCTAACTAGTCACTGGGGTTTGCTCAGTGGTGCCGTCACCTTGCAGGCACAGAGTCTTCCCCCACCATGACATTGTCTGACCTCTTTCCTTCTGGAAAGCACTGGGCAGGCAGGGACACAAAGTGGTAGAATGGAGGAACAGACTGAGGAGACAAAGTCAAATAAAAGGAGTAGCCAGGTGAGTAGCTGGCAAACAATCCCAGAGCTGTGAAATTTCCTTGGCAGACTTCTCCAAATGACTGAAGTATTCCCCCAAAGAAATTCTCATCGTGACCCTGATGGTTCTGCTCTCATGGTGGAAGTTTGCTGAAGTTGCTCTTCTGATGAGATCATTTTAATAAACACAAGTAGTCTATGGGTACAGGTACAATTACTACCATCTAAAGAAACATGGAATAAAATGGTCTTGCACCAGCTACTAGGAACACTGAGTTATAATCACAGCTATCACTAATTTTTTTCCTTCCCTTAAAAAATTCCCAAATTTATATTTATTCTACTGGCATCCAAGCCCATAACTGGAGAAGTTGTACCACAATCAGAGCTGCCAAATCCATGGGCAAGGCCCAGACAGAGACTCCCATGACATACACCAAAAGGGATGGGAGAAAAAACAAATACAAGGGCAAAGGAAGGGATGTTCCCAAACAATTTGATTGCTCTGAAACATCAAACATTTTGCAGTCGCCTTGACCAATTGTGGAGTGGTCTCCATTAAACATTCATCATTTGCTATCTCATCAATCAGAGCAAGTGAATCAGTAAATAGCTGTGAGGAATGTAGGATTTATGTCTGAAAGCACTGATAATATTTTTCAAACAAAACTCTGTCTAGCTCTAGAGGAAACACTCCAAAAAACAGTCCTCACTCACAAATACAAGCAAAATGTGTGCAAGAAACTAGGACTTGGTTGTTTCTCCCATGTTAGGAATTTGGGTGATTTGAGATACTTCACTCTTAATTTCAAGTAGCAATGTGAGTTTGCTTGTTCTGCAGCAAAGAGTGTATTGGTGGTGTCATTTCCCTTGAATAGCCCTTCTGGCTGAAATGCAGCTCATGTTCCCTTCAGCATGACAAATAACACACTTAATCTCTCCCTGGAGCCTGGAAAATCTGAGATGAGATTGGCACTGCAATATAAAGAGAGATACTCTCAAAAGGGAGGCAAAATAATTTGAACCAAGTGGAAATAATCACTGGCACTCCTAGCTACAGACAGTCCTTGGATTTCAATCTGTATTTCAGTGTAAAATGGTTTTCCCCCATCACATCCGTAAAGCACCTAAACCAATTGCATCCTAATCTTGACTGTGGGTTTCTGGCACTGCAGTAAAACAAACATTGAGCTTATAAAAAAATACACAATCAACCACATGTGTTCTTGCATGAGCTATCCATGCCCTCAGCATAACTTAAATATAGGCGTGGGTCTGTGTATGACTTCAGCTTTGGACATTAAAAAAATAACACTGTGTCCAGAAGAAAACTTTTCTCAACTAATCCTGTATTTCAGAGCCAGACAAGTTGGGGGTTCTTTTTAAAAGATAAAACACACAGGTGGTCTGCCATTTGCTGTGGGTACATAAAAGGAGTATTACACAGATAGCAAAGGAGAAATGGATGGCTCTGGCAGATGGCATCGTGCTCAGGGTTAGCCAAATCCCCTCTCAGGCACTGGAGCCCAGATGGCCAAACAGAAACACTTTCTGCCACAAACCCTTTGCATGCCTTTGAGACTTCTCTGTGCTGGGAGGGGAAGTATGTCAATTCACAATCTTGCTGTGATAAAACAAAACTTGTATGTTGGGAAATATGTTCATTCACAGGCCCCCCTTGGCCCCAAGGCTTTCCTTCCCTCATCTGAGCCTCTGCCTGGCTGGAGTGCTAATCACAGCTCCTGCACAGTCTAAAAGGTGGTTACCACTAATTTTGAAAGCTGGGTTTGCAAAATGAAGCAAAAGGACCCTCTTGGCAGTCTTCTGTCCATGTACCTCTAAAATCAGTAAGGTCCCTCTGAGAAGGTGGGAGAGCAAGGACTGGGTGCATGCAGCTGCTAAAGGAACTTAGCAAGGGTGACTGACACTGGTGGAAGTGCTTTGCAAAATGCTCAACACTTCCCATTTGTTTTGACATTGCTCTTTAGTTCATGTGATTTCAAAAAATCTGCTTTGCTCAAACCCGCTGGAGGTGTGAAGCACATGGTTATACAATGGATTCCCAGCACTTCTCTCGCAAAAGACACCACAGGGCATCCAAAGTGTTGAGACCTTGCAACTGACTCCTGCCTGCTCCTTTTCATGCTCAGCCCAAGTTGCCAAACACTTGTCTCTGCAAACTTGAAGGCACTCTGGAAAGTTGCAGCTGGGGGCCATTGCACAGGCATAGTGACCTTCCACTTCTGTGTATCCTCTTCCAGGGCACTGTTGTCATGCCATGGTACACACACTGAACACGATTAGCCCAACAGTGAAACAAGGCTAGCATAGGTTCCAGTGAAGGCTACAGAACCCACTCTTGCCAGAGTATGCCCAGGCTGCTGCTGCCTCACGCTTTCAGTAAATGCTCAACACATACAGAGACAGTGCACAGGGACTGGATGTGGGGAGGAGGAAGATGAGGAAAAGATTTCAAAATGGGAGACAGCAGTGGGGTAGGACAGGGAGGGGAGAAGCAGGGCTTAATTTAGAGATAAGGAGCAGAAGAATCATACAGCTTTGTCGGGGGAATTACCTTTGATCTCTCCTTCTCTTCTGCCTTTCCTGAAACCTGACACTGCCTCATGCCATCCTGTCCTGCTCCAGACTCATTTACAGACACCTTCAATACCTTGCACAGTCTGGTTCCTTGCATGGGCTTTCTTCTTCTTCTTCCTCCCGCCCCACCTGTCTGCGCAGTCACTTGAGCTGGGATACTGCCACCATCATGCCCACATGTTCTCTTGTGATTCCCTAAATGCCTGTAAAAATCCAAAATTCCTGTTCAGGACAATTCTGCCTTTGTTGTGAAAGCTCTCAGCTCCAGCACATCCTTCCTCTTCCTCCCTGGAAAAGCATTCCTAACATAAATCATTTTCCCTGTGCACATATTTATGCCAGGAAATCTCTGCCATCCCTGCTGTGGTTTGGGGGCAGAGATGATGCTCCTAAGACAGCTTTCCTCTGCCTGACAGGCCAGCTGGGCAGCAGGTGCTGTGCTGCAGCCAGCACAGCTGAGCATGGAGGGGGCAGCCCACCCCATGGCACCACACCACTCACATCACCTCCTTTCAGGCCAGAGCAGCCTTCTCCATGCAACACCTGGGGCTTTAGTCTACAGCCAAGAGCAAAATGGAGCCAGAACTGAAGCCTGAGCACCAACTCATGATCAGCAACTAAATCATCAGCAAGATCCCTGGTGTGGGTGAGATCTGGGCAGCCCGTAGTGTGGGCAACCCGTGCCTTGGCTGGGCTGGCAGGAGCCCGGGTCCTTGCAGGCTGTTTGGATGCAGTCATCTGATTTGGCAATTGGAGAGTTTGGCTGTATAGACACAAGCTGAATTGTGCCAGGAGGGCTCTAGGCCAGTGAACAAATGTAGCCTCAGCATCAGGAAAGTGTTAAGCCCTGCCAACAAACTCTCAGAAAGAAGAAACACACAACAGTATCTTCAGTAAAGTGCAGTGGATGTGGTATGACTTTATTTTTTGCAACTTTATTGCAGGATTGAGTCAAGGTAGTCTAAATGCTCTCCCAAAAACTCAATGAGTAATATTCCATACTCAGGTTTTACATTCAGGATTTCATTGCTTTGGGATAAGTACCTTCATTTCCATAGAAGAGAATCCTGTATCTCTGCAAGGCAGTGATTTTTCTCACATCATCTGTGAAATTACTGCTGCTGCTCCTTCTTCTGCCACCTCTGCCTCTGCACCTTTTCACATCTTGCACACAGTCCCAGATTGGACTGGCAGACTCTGGCAGATCCTAACAGATTCTGACTGTCAGACATGTCAAGATTATACCTAACTGTTGGGATTTGGTTAGAGGATCAGGGACATAGATCATTGATAGAATTATGGGGTCAATAAAAGAACTATACAAGCAATAGGCCTGCAAGCAAAAGGCCTGTGTGTGAGAAAAACTCTGCATGAGAAAAATCCCTGTGAGAACCAAGCCTGAGAAACAAAGAGGGAGTTTTGAAGATTTACAGCTGTGTAGATAAGACCCAGAGAAGGGGAGGTGAACTCTGAATTCTTTTAATCATAACATAACTGTAGAAGCTTGCCAATGAAAGTCCAATTATGTAGAAGTAGAAATGAGCTTTGATAAGTTTTTAAGCCACTTAGGAGTTAACAAGCTGGTATACTATATAAGTGCCTCTGGATTGCTAATAAACGGAGCTTGCTCTTATCAACCACATTGGTTTTGGGCTGCAATTTCTCCCTCCGCCGGAGCCACCGGGCCCTTTTTCAATTCCAACATCTAACTTTAGGGTTTAGATCACTGAAACAGCAGAATGCTGAATGAGAAGTTCATCGTGTCTTTGAGAGGGTGTTCTTTGAAAGGGCATCTCTCGGGACATGAAGTAAAAGCTACATGGATCCCTGCTGATGAGCCGAGCTCAGTATGGGGGGATTTATTGAATATCAGGAGGCACTCAGAAATTCCATGCAGCTAAACTCAGTGCCTGTGCTTGAAACTGATCCCTGACAAGGAACTGGGATTTTATTAAGATTAAATCAACTTTTTTTCCATATCACTTGGAGACAAATATTCATTCTCTCTTAAAAGTTGTCTACCTACAGTGCAGAAAAAAATTTAAAATTGGACTACAGGTGGGAAAGTCCTTCTTTGCATTATATTTATTGTGCAACAACAAGCATGTCTTACCCTCTTTGAACAGAGCTCACTGTGTCTGAGCAGGGTTGCACATCAAAGAACACTCTTTTACTCCCCAGATTCCTTCTCCCTTCCCAGCTGGAACATTCAGCATCTTCCCCATATCAGCTTGGCTTGGCGAAGGATACTAGGAATGACAACGTGGGAAAGGCTGCTCTGGCTGGGGGCTCTGTGGGCACGGGGTCCCCGCAGCCGGGGCAGGCTCTGGCCAGCCAGAAGCACACGTGGAGATGGCAGCTCACATCCCTCTGTTTCCTAGCTGATGACAGGAGCAGTATCAGCCTGCAGTCAGATTCTGGGAGAGCCAGGGAACAAGCCTGGAGCTTGCTTTTGTGCAAGGACATGTATTAAGCAGAGATGCCCCCTTTTTACGTTCAAAGTACAGAAGGGAGCAGTTGGAGCATGAACCTCAATGGGGTGTTGAGAAACCATGAGTTGTTGTAAAGGAAAGGTATTAAGTATCTCTAGCTTGATGGGACGAACTAAAACAATTCTTAATTTATTCCTGTCTTTGGGACTCAAAGCCCAAGAACTTGTGTGTAATGCTTATGGACTCTTAACCCTGACTGTGATTTCCCAGGGCTCCAGGAGAGAACACAGTACTGCTCATGGTCAGTCTAACCAACAGCCACGATGGTTAGAGTGGAGTTCATGTGGTGCCCAGCTGCTTCCATGATCCTGCCTCCTGTCAGGGCAGGTCAGCTCATGCTGAGCTCCATGCTGCCCATTCCCACTGACCACAAGCCCACATCTCAGCACAACACTGCCACCACCATTCCTGTGCTGCTGCAGCATGGGCTAGCTCTGACTCTTGTCTACTTGTCAGCAGAAAAAAGGGAGAGGGTGTTACTACATCTGAAAAATAAGAAATTAGTTTCTTCCATGCCATTTCATTGTTCCTGCTCCTGATTTGGTTCCACAAGTTTGTCACCCCTCATCAGGCATGGCTGTGTGACAGAAATAAAGTCTTTGTTTGCTGTGGGTCCCTGGGCCCTTCTGGGACCCATCTCCCACTGGACTGTCTCTAATGCTTTTTCCTGCAGTAAACTTTGAGGTGGTTTCATTTCATCCTGCTTTCTCAGGGAGTTATCCTGCATAAAAATGCTGTAGCTCTTCCCCGGACAGGTCCTTAAGGTATATTATAACTATTTTTCGCATGGATGCAAAGAGGCTGGCAGCATTATATTCAGACGGAGCCATTCATTACCAGAGGTTAGCAAGGCTGAACATAATTTAATAGCATGACAAAATTCTTGTTCTATTTTTGCTGGAGCCCCAAAACTGTGGGTAAGAACATTTCAGGCCTGAGATCTAGACCTTGTCACTCCTGAGTAATGGTGGCCACAGCTCTGGGGGCATTGCTGGAAAGGAAGACTGACATATGGTGCTAGCCTGACAATTCTGGGGGTAGCTGTTATTTTCTGAAACTTTTGCGTTTATTTCATTTTATGCTAATCAGGAAAGCTCTGAGCTGAGAGCAGATGGTACTGATTTGCTCAGGGTTATTGCTGGTCGAAACTAAACAGTGTTGCACTCCATTCTCACAGACAGCTATTAAACTGGAAATGGATATTATTTGTCCATCGGTATTTCCTTGGAGTTCACTCTGGAGTGAAGCCACATTTAGCTGGGCACTATTCACTTACACAAAGGAGTTACGGTTCTTCGTCCCTAGAAACCCGAACCTGAAGTGAAAACCCCAGATGCAGAGTTCCCTGACCTCAGGCTATTACCAAATACTTCTCTCTCCTGTTTCAAAACCCTTTTCTCAGAAATATGGTTTCCTCTTTCTTCCTCCCTAACTTGAGGAGACTAGATGTGGTATTACAGCAGCTGCTGACTGTCCCACTGGCTGGTGGGACACTGCTTCAAGGCACCACTGAGCTGTTGCAGCTCTACTGCTGAGGTTGCTGAGAGCGGCTGTGCTTCTCTTTTCTGTATCAAAACATACCCCGTCACATTATCATCCAATTCAGGCCTCCTGCATCAATTTGAGAGCTGTTTCTTTGGTAAAACATAGGCTAAACCTGCTGTGGACACCGTCATGGAGATGCATCCCTTGGGCAGTCTTTTCCTCCTTATTGAGGGAAAGGGGGATTGCCCAAGGTAGTGTTGGTAATATAATCATTTCCCTGAAGCAATTATTGACAAATCCACTATCTTTCTCAAAGTCTGTACTAAAACTACTGTTTCTGAACACTATGGTCTAGCAGACCTCAGAGAACCTCAGCAGCTCAGTGTCCCATGTGGCAGGTCTGGGGCACAATTCTTGGGGATGGGGAAAAACAGCACTTCAGAAAGACAAAGTGTCTCTAGGAATCTGGAGAGCAGAAGAAACAGAACCACAAGGCAACACTCATTTACCTTAGCAAAAGAAATCAACAGATTGTGATCTCCAGAGGTTTTGTAAGGCCACCCTGCTTTCCCTTTTAGCCTTGGCTGGTTGATGAATACACCTGTTGTGCTCCAGTGCATAAAAACATGCAAACAGTGAAATCTACTAATACTAAGATGAAGAAAAGCTTAAAGTTAATGTATGGTTGCCATAATAATTTATACCTAATTACAACCCATTACAAGGCTGTCTTGAATTCCCTGGGTGGTCCAGGAACCTCCTGTCTTGTCATCAGCAAAGACGAGATAGTAAAGCTGGTTTGAGACAACAGATTGCCTTGAAAACAGGTCTGAACTCCTCAACACATCCATAATTAAGTAATTGACACACCGGACTTCTCCAGATGGGAATTTTTGACAGTTCTACATGTTCCCCCAGGTAGCTACTTCTGTAGCTCATCTCCTTTGTGTATCTAAATGTGTATGTGGTGATTAACATTGTGGGTGGACTGTCCCTGGCATTCTCACGCGATTCTGATGCTTTAGCAGTTGCAGAAGGGATCAAGTTGTACATAGATATGACATTTGCAAGTAGTCAGTACAAACTGTTCCTGCAAATGCAGAAAAATACTCATGTAGGACAGTCTTTTGTACACAGTTAAGATATTTAAACCAGTTTTGTATGTAGTTGTCACAGACAAAACAGTCCAGATTGGGAAATTTTACTTAATTTATTGCCAGGCCACACAAGCTTCCGATCCCTGACTTGGATATCAAGAGAAAAAAGACCACAAACAGCTAAACATTCAACATGAAACGCCATTCTCCCTCCTTCCCAGAGTCAACTTCCTTTATTTTTTCTGCAGTCACAATTGCTCCCACAAAACTCCCTGGCAATGGGATGGGTGGTGTGGGAAAGTGGAAACAGAGCACGTGGCAGCTTTCTGCTGCCCACAGGGCTGTTTCGGCTGCTCTGCTCTTCGTGATTCCTGACACTCTGAACAGTGATTTCCACCACACTGCATGCCATGGAGTTTGCAGTAGTCAGGCACTTAATTTTAATGCTGAACCATAATCCTACTTCAAGTAAATAAAAAATGGAAATAAAATAGTGCTATTACACAATTGCTAAGGCAGTCAGTTCTGCTGTCAGCAGATGTGATGGCCAAAGATCTCCTTAACCACAGACACAGGAGGTCTGAGTGATACATCTCTGGATAAAAGAATAAATATCAATGTGAAAGTGAAACATTGGCAAACATTTCACAGAAAACCCAAGTTATGCAGTGTGCCAGAGGTTTTGAGTCATAGATACATTATACTGTAATATTAGATGCTGCAGACTGTTAGCACAAGTTGTGCCCCCTCATCAGGCAGAAATAAAATACAGAGGGCAGTTAACCTGCACTTTTTTTTTACTATTATGGCAATAGTAGCTCCACTGAATTCCTACGTGTAACTTACTTCAGATAGATGTGTCAATACATGTTTATTAAAAAAAAATCAATATTTTAAAATACATTTTATATATCTATAGTATACGGATCACATTACTCCAGATAGTTGCAAACTTCTAGAATCACACCACAAAGATGTCTCAGAGAGACTCACAGATTACTGATGTTTACCCTAGGGTAATTACTGTCACACCATGTGTACCTTTTGTCTGTCAGATACATTAAATTGAGATACACTCTGCTAAATGATGAATATTCGTTTTCTCAAATTCCTTTAAAGATTCTCAACCTTTAACTGTCCCTGTCAGACACCAGACGAAAGCAGCATTCAGAGATTTAACAACTAAGTTTTGCTGCACAACTTGTCCCAAGGCCAGGGTAATGGAGATTCCTTGAGAACATAAGAAGGTGATCTCTCACAACACATTCTTGGCTGGCAGGTGCTTCAGCACATAATAAATACCTGGAATATATCCAACTATTTTGGGGGTAGCTGTATAAAACCTAATCTGATTCTGAATTCCTGTGCAAATGTTGATATATAAAATGGCACAAGATAATTTTAAATACAGACTGTCCTCCTCATTCCCTGTGCACTCCCTTTCTTTTCTTATTTTCCTTAAACCTTCTTTTGGCTTTAAAGTCCCCAATCACATTTTCATTGCACATCATTATTTACGTAAAACCTGGAAACTGAAGGGTTGTTTAATTTCAGTGAATGCCTACAGACTGGGCTAAAGTCCATGTGAGTTACCATATTCCTCCTGAAAGCCTTGGAAGCAGCAAAGGGCAATATGTTACTGGAACTCGTGAAGGGCTGCAGCTGTCTGTTTAATTAGTCTGAGACCGCATTTTTCCGGAGTGAGTTAAGAAGCTGTGAGCTGTGGACTGCTAGCTGACAGGGATGTCATACCGTGGCTTCAGGAGATCTGAACCTCTGCATTCACAGAGGAAGCAAAGCATTTTCATGGCTGCATGCAAGCAATATCTTCACCATGAAAAAGTTCCCAACAATCAAGCACTAGAATAGATTGTCCAGAGAAGTTGTGGAGCCTCCATCACCTGAGGATTTCAAGACCAAACTGGATTCAGCCCTGAGGTACACAGTCTGATCCCACAGATGGCTGAGACCTCCTGAGGTCCCTTCTAACCTGAATTATTCTACGATTCTAAAAATTTTGTGGAGTTCTCATTGCTATTGCAATTTCTGCCCCATTCCCAGTGGGTCTGGTGACACACCATGGATTCTGTGTTTAGGCAGGGACTGGAAGAGTAAGTTCTAATGGCTTTTAGTGGAAGTTATCTCTAGCTGACTATCTCATGCTGACTTACAATTGTCTGTGCATATTGAAACTCATTCATGTGAAGAATTAAGAGCCTCTTATCTTGCTTTGTTTTACCAGAAGGGACTTATTTCTTCCAGCCTTTCTCCCTCCTTTTAGCATACCATTAGAAAGGTTCTGCTGATGACTTCTTGGACTCTTGAGAATGCCAGTGTGGCCTGGCAAGGTTAGCGGAAGACAGAGAAGGGACACTGTAGCCCAGAAAGTTCTAGATAAAGAAAAGGGGTGGGGGAGGCATGTGGAAGTGCTGTAGTGTTTTTTCCCATGTATGGAGAATAAATGCAGTGGCAATAACGCTGACAGTAGCAACATGATGAAAAGCACACCAGTGGCAGAAAGTGGATGCTGTTCAGAGCAAGCTTTTCCTTGTAGAACTGCAAATACAACATACACGGTCAACACAGTTATTGCAGCATAGTCTTAACCAGAGTAACTGATGTGATGTAGCTGCTTTCTGTGCAGGAGTCTTCTCCAACTGATGTCAAATAAGGGAAACACCTCGTTAGCAAATCCAGCACACTCCACTGTCTGTAATTGGTCTACAGCAGGAAGAGTGGCTCGGACAGCTTTGGAAAATGCTTAAATTCAGTGTGTCACACTCATGCCCCTTCTCCCTTCTCTTAGGGTTGAAGCAACTATACAAGGCAAAATAGTCACCAATGTTAGGCTTCTGGGCAGCCAAGAGCCATGGCATGAAGACTGAGGATGGTGGTGACAGGAAGAAATATGCTTCCTGATTCCACTGGATGGACTTCACCTAGAGCACTATTCTTGACCTTGAATGGGAACACCAAGCCAGAGTCCAAGGTTCTCTCTACCATGACAGGCCTTACATGAAGGCCAAACTATCTGTGGCACCATGATGGACTCATGATCAAAGCTTTCATCTAGATTATTTTAAGTGAGATAATTTTTGACAAGTCCTTATCCATAGACTTAGTGTCCTAAATCTTGAACCAACATGCTGCTAACAAGCACCCCCTTCAAGCACTACTGCTAGGAAATCCCCCTGGCAGCAAAACCTGACCCCCCTCTTTCAGCACAGCCTCACACAAACCATGTCAATTCTAAGTTCCATATCTTCCTTCTGTAGGAGGATGAAGTCTGGGACATCTGTCTTTGAGAATAAGAAAAACAAAAAAGTAATCCCCTAAAGAGGATAAAGAACAGGAATACGGACAGCAAAAAGAATGGCAAAAAACCCCTGTAAGAATAATAGCAAATAGCAGCAAAACGCAGTGCCCATGGCAATGGGCCCTGGCTGCAAACTGCTGAGTGGGGGCCTTGTCTGAGCTACAACAAGGGTCAGGGAGAAACACAAAGTAGAGTGATCACAGAATGAGGCACACACAGCAACAAAGGCTCCACAAAAAATGGTAACTCTTCCAGATGACTACATGGACTTGAAGATTCAAGGGCTAAACACAATTAAAGTCCATGAAGTGTTCTGAATCCAGAGCCTGGGACAAAGCTGTTGACCAAAAAACCCCAGAGGACACTTTAAAAATGGTTACAAATTTGTATGCCTTGATTTCCCAATTTATTAAATGAAAATAATGTTACCTACTCCATATATTTTATATGCTTCATTCCTTCAATGTTCAATGAGTTCTACGATCTTAGGAGGGTAGGCAGATATAGAAGTACAAAACATATTATTTTTGATTACCATCTTATTGATCAAATTTTCTCATATACTTGGAAATTCTCCCTGAATTGAAGTGACTTTTCAAAGCCGTACAGCAGTGTTTGACTACATGTGGAAAATAACTTGAAGACCCTTGTTCCAATTAAGATAAAGAGATGGGAAATTTATTCAGAATGCTGGATTAATATTCTTACTTGGAAAACAAAACAAAAAACCCCAACAAAACTGTAAAGCTCTGTAAGATAATAAGAACAAAATAAAAAACCTTAGAGAGTATAAATTCTTCTCATCTCAAATCTCTTTGGACCTCTGATCTGGCTACAGCAGGAGATACTAAAATTTAAAATTTCAGTTCTAGGAAAAATCACCTATTAAAAAAATCTGTGTGAAGTACATAAAAAGGCATTTACCAAGGAGTGTATGTAATCAACCTTCATTAAAGAAAAGTATGCTTTCAAAACCTAGCTGCATTGATGGCTTTAGCAAAACCCTTCAACAACTTTGTGATGTCTCACCCTTAAGAGGAAGGGAGCACCCAAATCCATAAATGCTCGTGGTTGACATGAAAAACAGAAGTCAAAGGGTCTCCAAAAACTCACAAAGTTTTATTAGTAAATTACACATTTTGCATGGAAATTGCTATGTTAGCCCCTGGCCTCTTGTATGAGTACACTGCAGTGCGGTTTGGATAAAGGGGTAAGAGGAAAGGGAAGAGAGAAAGAAAGTGAAGTAAAGAGGAAGAAAGAGAAAGAAAAGAAAGGAAGAAAGAGATCACTAGTCCTGATTCCAGTGTTGATGCAGCTGATGGGGTGTCCAGAGTTTTGGGAGAACTGCCTGGGCTTCATGGAAGTACCTTTCGTAGATAATTTTCCCCACCCTGATGACAGATTCTCACTTTCCATGCAAACTAGTTGTTATGTGCAGCCCATTCTTTCAGACCTTTCTGGAAATGGGTCAGAGGATTTGGGGGTCTTGGGTGGCTTATTCCTCCCCACCAGTCCATGTCCACTTCTTGATCTCATTCCTGTGCTTGTACTGGACTGTGTTGTGCTTGTTTCCAGGAACCAGAACAAGGACATTTGTCCCACAAAAGTGCTGCTTATCATGGCCCCCTTCTCCACCACATCCCATTCTTTCTCACAACATGTTATTGTTACCAACAAGTCTTGGTGATTTACCTGCAATCCTTGGTTGGCTTCACAGCCATCCACCTATCAGGGTTTGAGATATCCACATTAGTTCCTTACCTTCTGGTCTCCTACATATTTGTACATGGCAATATAGTGATATGCACACCTTTCATTTCATTTTGTAATGCAAGACCTTCTGATAATGACATAAATAATCCGTGATTGATTCTTTAAAGTAAAAATACAGTCCACTGAATAACAGAATATACTTTTCATCTTGTCCACTGGCTAGTCCATAGAAGATAAGATTATATTGCTCCCCTGATAGTGTTTTTTACACTGAGAGACCCAGTCCTGGTGATCTTAATCAGATTAAACATGATAGCCTTGATATTGATTCGATATTCAGTCACACTAATATAACATACAGCAGTTCTATTCATTATTTGAAAACCTGATTTTATCCAAAGTTTTAAAAGAATTTTATTAATGGTACAGGTCTTTATTGATCTTTGAAAGATTTAATTGTTATGATTAAACTAAATTGGACATGGATCAGAAAAAAAAAAAGGCATTTTGAAGTTGTGCTAATGAAGTCTTTTGCTTCTATTGAATCAGAATTCACACCTGATAATCTATTTTATTTAAACCAGAAGAGAAGAAAATTAATTTAAATTTATCTGTTTCTGTAATCATTACACCTGTTTCACATTGCAGTAACCACCACTGATTTCAGTATGTTTATGCCCATTTTATATCAAGATAACAGAGAACGAAACAAGGCTCATGTAATTTGACTCTTCTTAACATTCTCTATTCACACAGCTAAGTTGTATATAATCAGCATGTATGAAGTGGGTAAAAGCTTATATTCCAGCATAAAAATTAAGGCATCTGTACTTAACATCATTGCCACTGACTGCCAGGCAGAGTCATGCAGGCCAGCGCAGTAGAAGATTAAAGCACTTCAATTGTGCTGCTTCTGTGTCAGCTTATAGGTGTTGCTCAGAAGACGCTAAATGAAGTCCAGGTTTTCCCTAGGCACTTAAAATTAAGAATATTAAATCTAAGCAGGAGTTCACTGTGTTTTTCTAGATAACTCAGCTGAAGATCAGAAATACCACAAGAGTCCTTTATACATGAATAAATCACAGCAGTATTTGCAGAAGTATTCACAGGAGTATTGGTACATCTTGCCTCCTTATGTCAAATTTACAGACTCAAAAAGTACACAGGAGTACCTATACAGAGAGAGGGTTCAGCGTGTGTTGCTTGTACAGATTTATCCCATCATCACGAGCTCGCCTCCTGAACTAGAACTGTTCTGAATTACTTTCACCTGAAGTCAACAATCA
Organism: Corvus brachyrhynchos; assembly: GCF_000691975.1. Taxonomy (NCBI): domain Eukaryota; kingdom Metazoa; phylum Chordata; class Aves; order Passeriformes; family Corvidae; genus Corvus; species Corvus brachyrhynchos. The sequence continues at coordinate 3,105,681 of NW_008246057.1, read as the reverse complement.
AAGGACATAATGACTGCAGAAATTGCTTAAAGGTATTTACATTGCTGGTAGTGCCCTGTCTTGGGGTGTCCCTTCAAGGGGGACACCTGCAGTTGCAATCTACATTTGCTCCTCTGATGGATCTTTCAATCAGCTCACTCGGAAAGTCATAAGCAAGAGTCATGAAGAGGCTTTCTCTGTGCACAATAAAAGGGGAACAAGGGATTTATTTACCACACTTCGGCCATCTTGCTTCACTGTTGCAGTAATATTCAGGATCTTCTATAATCTCTGGTTGTGATGGCAGGAACCACTGTTCCCTGGGTTCCCAACAGCCTGCATCATCTGAGCAAGTGTTGGGGGAATTTTCTGACTTAATGTCTCGGTGTGAGGCAAGTTTAGTGGGAAACGTTTCCTCCACAGAAGGCAGGTTTCAGCAGTCCCTCCCCTACCGATACAAAAGGAATTTCTTGGAGGAAAGTGAAAAAAACTATTTCTTTAACAAACCAAGTGCCCACATGGCACGGGGAAAAAAATGAATAACTGTTACAATATTAAATGTCCTCGATGCGGAGAAAGCTGGTGGATTTAGAGTTCCCTCTGTAGCTGGCTCAGCCCCTCCTGAGGTCGGAGGCCAGGATGCCATGTCCCCACAGCCTCCCTGCCAGTCCACGGGGTCCGATGATCTGGTTCTTGGATCACAGCTAGGCCAAACAGTTCCAGAAGAAGAAGGAAGTACTGGAGGATTTTGGTATACAGTCCTGAGAAAACTTTTTGCCTCAGCTCACAAGCTGGCTAAAAGCAGGAATCCACTCTCTCCCACTGCAAGCAGGGCTGAGCAATGCAGGGGAGTGTGTGTGAGTCCTTGAACACAAACCATGCTGAAGAATTCACCCGGCTTCCCCTCATCACCCCTTTTCCTCAGACCCAGCTTAAAGCTGTGGGACCCATTTCTGGGCATAAAGCAGATGATAGGGAACTACAGTATTATCATAAAATCACCCCAAGACACTTAACAAGTAGGAAAGAGT
>NW_008246057.1:3093287-3104653 GCF_000691975.1 Corvus brachyrhynchos | reverse complement strand
ATGAATACATGTAGACTTTAAAGAGTTTCTTATTAGAAAGACAAGCGAAAAGAAAACCTTGTCTTGTTTGTTTCCAACTCTTTTTTTAGGCTAGAGCATGCTCAGTCTTCTAGAAAACCCCAAACATATGGATGAGCCATCTTTATTTAGTGCTCAGGGTGAGGAGCCCTGAAACTCTGCATCTATTGGCTCCAAAAATTCCAGACTCACCAGATTGGTCAGGCATGATTCGCTCTTACTGAAGCCATGATGGCTGTCTCAGATCACCTCCTTGTCTTGTATGTGCAAGAACATTGCTTCCATGAGGATCAGCTCCAGGATCTTCCCAGGCACAGAGATGAGGCTCACCAGCCTGTAACTTCCCAGGTCTTGTTTTCTTTCCTTTTGAAAAATCATGAACAATGTTCCCCTTTTTCCAGTCACCAGGGAGTTTGCCTGACCACCATGGCTTTTCAAACACACTTCCTTTGCCTCATTCTTCACTGGCAAGGTTTCCTGGGCTGTTGCACTTAGAGAGGGAGCAAAAGAGAAATATCTCCTCCTTGGAAGAGGATTGAGGCAAGCGCCTCCTGAAAAATCTTGACTCATCCAGTGTGATCAGATCTGTGATTCAGCCCTATGTACCTGAAGAAGGATTTAGGGAGCACCTAATAGCAGCTTTCCCGTGCCTGAAGAAGGTTCCAGCTGAATGTAAGGGTGGGGAGAAATCACTAGGAGGATAATTAAGCACAGGAACAAATTCTCTAGAGACAGTGGAGAACCTACATTCTTGGAAATTTTCAAGACCTGGCACAACAAAGTCCTGAACAGTACTGTCTGAAATCTTTATTGACCTGCTTTGAGTAGCCAGCCAAACTCCTTTAAGGGCTGTTCCAACCTGGACAGCTCTATGAATTTTGAGAGGGTTTGAGTAGCCTGAGATTCAACAGGAAATAGGCAAAAAAGAAATCAGCTCAGGATTTGCCAAGACTTCAGCTAACCTTTTTCCCTTCCTGATGCATCTCCTCCCTTACCAGCTCAAAATAACATAACATTACGTTTTTAGAGACTACACCATTCTATCCAGGAATATCCTCTGATTCCCAGGTCTGAATCTGGAGTCATATCACATCCTGGCTGCATCTGGAGCTCTCATAGTTATATGGATATATGGAACTTCACAGCTGTCCTTGTTGCCCTAACCCTGCCTTGCACACCATATTAAATCATCCCAGGTAGAGCTCTTGGAAAGCTGATATGATAGAAGAGATGCTGAATGGGGTAACACAGGCAGAACACCACTGTACCACAGTGTGACTCAACACATAAATTAGGACAAAATTCCTCTGTGGAACCTGATTCCAGGTTGAACTCAAAATTCCTGATCTAGTGGAACCCTTGAAAACCTGCCTGTAGCCATGACTCATAGGAAGGGCACAGAGGATGACTCCAGTACTGCTGGCATAAACAAGGATGTCTGACCATTTCTTCTACATATATATTCCCACTTCTGGATATTTTCTCTTCTTGATATTTTCAGCCGTTAATTGTCTTCTGTATATTTTCAGTCTTTAATTTCACTTCCACTCTTTTCCATTGCTCCATGCTAGTTAGTTCACCCTCACTGTTCTCTGAATATTTCCCTTTGTGAGGAAAAGTTTTGGCTCTTTAGTATTTCAGTATCAAATAGAACACTGCTGCTTGAACTACACACTTGGACATTTCCCCCTCAAATTTCCATTGTTGCATTTCCATTCTCTCTGTAAAAAAAGACCTTTGGGATTAGCAAATATTGCACAACATTTATCAGTTAGTTGTTACTTAAATCTCAAAAGTCTTCTAAGTGTAAATCTTTTAATTGGAATAAAATGGCAGATCATCGTGACAATGTAAGTTAGGTGACTGGATAATACATAAACCCTATTAAAGTGACATAGAAATAAATCCTCTTAACAGGAATATGCATTAATTTCCACTACTATGATCAGTTTATAAAGAGGGTAAACATTACTGTGTAAAACATTGGAGGAGGTATCTGTAGAGAAAAAGTAAATCAGATACCTTCCAATTCCCCAGCAAGAAGAAAGAAACTCCTGCCAACAGCAGAAAAATAGGTGCATTAAACAGAAAGACAAAGTGAATGGAAAATGAAAACATAACAAAGGCACCGGTTCAATATAGTAAAATTTCCAAGGGCTGTGGAAAAGTTCACATTTTATCTGACACCAAGTATTTGACACAACCTATTCATCTCAGTGGGTTCACTGGCCCATAAACTTCCACAAATATTTGTGGAATGATTATTAATTGCTGCCTGATAAGATAAATGCCAGATTTTTTTTTCTGAATATAATCTCATATTCTTGTTTAAGAAGTAATACTAGGATATGACTATTGTATCATCCCAATTTCAGTGGTATTTTGACACAAAAATCATACCTCTAAAAATTAGCAATCTAAAATCTAACTTCTGTTTCCACTACCTTTGAGATCTCAGGATCAAATTTACAGAGAGAGAAATACAAAAGATACCTTGCCAACAATCCAGAGAAAGGACAAGCTATAAACAAGTCTGAATTTCAGGGGTGTGTTCCAATTACTTGGTTCATTTCTCGAGAGCACTGAGGAAGAAATGAAACTACAGGCAGAAACTGAATTCTGGGAGCTTGGCAAACCAGCGGGAGGAAAGAGGAAATGCTGTGTCCAGGGGGCCATGCTGTAATTCAGTTCATCGCAACTTATCAGATTGGCAAACTCTCCAAATGTCACCACAGTGAAAGGGCAAAGCCAGGGCCTACAGGTATCTGTTAGGTAGGTGCAATCCAAATCAAATAGCTCAAACTGTGACCCCACATTGACTCCTGATGCAGCACAAGCTGTTACATAGAATGCCTGCCATCTCTCTCCCTAATAGGCACAGACAGTGCTTTCTTCTACTCCTCAGCCTCACAATTTAAGGTACTGTGGGGTTTTTTAAATTTATGCATCTGTCTGATCTGTATTGAAATTGATGCATAAAGTTCATCCCTGTCTCATCCTGCCACAGTAGGCGCCAATCTACAGTTTTCACTTCATATTTAATTACAAAGCACTAAATAAAAATCAGGACAAATGCGAGTGAAGTAGAATTTAATAGAAAAAAAACCCTAAATCCAAATGTACCATTCATAGAAAACTCTGTATAGTGTAGCAGATGCCTCTTTGTTTATCCCAAGGACCTCTGGGTGCCTATCAGTTTGTTTCTGTGCATGCTCGCAGCTTGACTACCCCAGTGCCTGCCTCTCCTCAGCCCATTCCTTTGCTTACATCCAGAGCGCATTTCTAGGCCATGCTCCTTGCACACTAATGGGATTAAGCTCTTCACAAAATGCAACTGCAATCTTTTCCCATGTGGACAGCAGGAGTAGAAAATTCCCCACGTGTTTAAGCAGCAGCCCCAGAGCAAAGGGCGGTGCTGGGGCTCCCACCCGGCGCCCCAGCCCTGGTGACTGAGGCTGCTGCCAGCCCACTGGCTGTGCTCTGTGCAGAGCATTGAGGGTGGACTGGGTCTACAAGAAGACCAAGAAGAAATCTACATCTCTTCTACACTGTAAGGATTGCAGGGCAGTGCTCTAGGAGCATGTCCATCGCTCCAGTGACTCTGCATTTCAGGTAAATCTCTCCACAGAGACCTTGGGAACCACAGTGACCTGTGCCGTGCAAATATTGTGTAAGATCACTTTAAAAAAATCCAGCAACTTTTTTTCAGAGATCATTTATGTTTAAGACATCAAAGAGAAAGATCTCCAGTTCTGCAAATGAGTGTACTTAGACACAACTTCATAATTTTTGCAATTATTCACCAAACACGCCAATTTCAATCCTGCTCAAGTCAACAGACTGCTAACATCCTAAATTTAAGCACCCGAGGCAGTTTTTGCCTGTTATCAGCTTAGGCTAATATTCTAAAGATAAATCTTTTTCCTTCATTTTTACCTTAAGAAGCAACAAAGTAAAAAAATATAAATTTCCATGAGGATGTCCCTGTTTTCAAAGGTGTTCTCCTAGACAATTTCAACCTCTGCACAGAAGGAGCCCAAGGAATGGCTCAGTCCAACAGCAATTTGCATGCACCATCTCAGAGGGAGCAGAAATGATCCTGCATCTGTATGCTGGGTTTCCTCACCTGCAGCTGGGATGACTTAGCAGAACAGCACTGCATCCTTACGCAGCATCACAGCTCCAGCCACAGTTACAAATACTCTTGTCGACTGAAATGGTCTTGATTTGTCTCCTAGTCAAACTGTAATCTGTGATGCACTGTTAAGAGAATGGACAATGCTTGGGGCTCTGTCCAATCCCTATCAATTTATATTCACTCTCCTCAGGAACAACGGGAGAAAGGTATTTCCCTGATAAACCTCACAGTTCCCTTTCAGGAAGGATGCTGGGGGAAAAAAAATCACATTTCTTTAAACTTACACTGGAACAGATATTATAACTTTGTGATATTTTTTGGCTGCAACACTGTCTGTATAGTAGAGCTTGCCCTCCACACCATTCTTTTAGCAAGCATAAATAAATTATTCTCTTTTTTTCCCCCTTCTCTTTAAAGACACAGTGTACAAGATCCTGAGTGTACTGAAGTCAGTAGCAGCTCACTGTAGTACTACTGCATTTTACAGGATCAGACTGAACTAGAAAGTGTTTGAGCATGTTAACACAAGCCCAGAGAAAAAACAGTTCAAGGCTGAAGTTCATGTGAGGACACTGGTTGATGTCATAAACTGTGAAACTGTAACTCCTCTAACTGATGGGTTCTAGCAAAATGCCCCGTGTCTGTCCCTCTACTGCTTTTTACAAATGTGTTGATTTATCTTGTTTTGCTTCAGGTATTCTCCTGCAAAGCCAGCATGAATATTACAGAAACTGGTCAATCAGTAAATATGTAAATCTTTCATGCTGTCTACTCATTGAAAAAAGAAATTCTGGGTAATTGATGTTTCTAGGGAGTTCCATTTTTTTCTTTTTTTTCCTTTCCTTCACAGAAGGTACAAATCAAATGAAGAAAATAGAATCTTCATCCTGCTAGATTGAAAATGGAGACCTGAATCATTAGAAAGTCATCTTCTGTATTTCTAAACTGAACAGGCGGCATTTGATCTTCAGACATAACTGTGGCAGCTTGGCTGAACTTTGCATGTGCTGCAGAAGTGTTGTCGACCTTGTATTTTCACCTAAACACACAACTGTGTGTCTGCCTCTGTGTCTGAATACACACTGTGTATTGTGAAATACAAAACAGAAGTCAGTCAGTTTAGCTCCAGGTCTCTGATCCCTCCAACACACAAAGCTCAGTTATGCCCTGCAGCCTCTGTAGCTGCTGTTGTTACTGTGTTAGTGCAGAGCCTCTGGTTTGAATCCACCCTCACCACATCAGGTGATAAACAAATACATAACTAGAAATGGTCTCAGCTCCAGAGGACCCAGCATTTACTCCAGAGCAGTAAACACTGATTAAATTATAAACGTAACTCTAGATAAACAGCAGTAAAATCTTCATACTATGTCAGAACATCACAAATTCTGCATTGTCCGAAAACTGCTGAAGAAACAATTTAGAAGAATATCTGAATCCTGAAATAAATGTATTGGAAATTTTTCATTCCTTTTCCTATAAAAATCAGATGCATTCATTATGATGAACTCTACTTTATTTGACCAAGCTGATACTCATCACTATAATGAAGTGGAGGATATTTGGCTTGGGAGGCAGAGAAAATACTTTGTGCTCACTTTATGCAAAAGAGAAAGAGACTCAGCTGTTTGTTTGTTTGGGAACCTTGGTGTGTGGAAAAAGTACAGGTGATTGAGTCTAATATTCCTGTTAGCTCCCTTCCTGCACTGCATCCCATACTCCACAGCCATTACTTGACCAGCTGCAGAGGCTTATTTTAGTTGCACATTAATTGTGCCAGGGCCACACTCGGTATAGCTCAGAGGCTACTATTACAGAGATTATTGGCTCAGGTACAGTGCTGCACAAACAACATTACACAGCATTTGGTGTCAGTTCAGGAAGCAGTTTTGCCATTTTTATATGACCTGGAACATAAAGAACCAGCTTTACTAACCCAAGCCAGCTCCATACAACTGTATATCTGAACCACAGTACAAAACCAAGAAAACCCAGAAATGCAAGACTTGCACCTTTACCTTTATAAAGCTGCATTAGATTCAGCAAGTTCCTGCTCAGAAGGGTGTTTTTGATCCAAGCTGATGCTAGACAGATGCACTCAAATACCCATGAGCAACACTTACTTGTCACCCATCTCATGAGGAGACTCCAGCATGGAAAAGATAGACAGCAGATCCACCTGAGTGGCTCTTGGTAGAGGGCACCTTGGGACACAGCCAAAACTGGCGAACTGTGCTAGATACATAGTGTCAATTCAGAACCAGTCAGACATCTTTGCAACAGTAAATCTCAGGGTGTCCTGTGTCATTTCACCCATCCGTGCGACAGTATTTTCAAGCTACCTCAGCTTCACAATACTCTGAGCAATGAAGTGACTGAACTTCTGTTACTCTTTGAAGAACATGCAAACATCTCAGTACTGGGTATGCAATGCACGCCAAGAAATAACAATTTATGTGGTGTCATACAAAGCCATCACCACAATCTGAAATTCATCTCTTCCAAAAGTCAAGGCAAGAAGTCTCACAGCATGTCTGGAAGGCTAGCAATACAAGTCCCTGCAGAAACACAGGCATTGACTTCCAAAGATAAGACCTAGTGGCCATATGTAGTTCTTAAAAAGATGTAAAGAAAAGCTGACTTGCTGTGAGTCATGTTCAGAAGCACAAAAACTGGCAAACATGTGAAGGTTAGCTGTGCCAAAGTCCTGTGACCCAGGTCCTGCAGTCATAGAAACACCACTTGGTAGGCGGAGTTCAGAAAAGAGATGCTATGCCATGGACTGAACAGGTCTGTAGACAGACCATCAAGCAGTATTTCAAACGAGTATTAGGGATTGTGTGTATATATATACATATACACTTGCATAAACAAAAGATCTAAATGTCAAATTACATATAATCCGATGTGACTGCTCACCAGAAGAATTTGCCATCTCCTGTAAACATAATCTTGCACCAGATTTAACATTGTCCTATATACCGCAGAGATAAAGAAATTGCTCTTATTTTTCATACATACAGTCAAGTCAGTTTTTCATACATACAATCTGCATAGCCCATCATTTTTAAAGAGAAACTTCTACACAAGCCTTTTTATAAACTACAAGGTAGAAACACTAGGTCTGCTTCATTCACTGAATATGAGCCAGAACTTTTTATTCACTTCTATGCAAAAGAATCTACTTCTCCATGATTCCTTGTGATTGGGATACTATTTAACAGGACTATTGAGGGATATGGTTTAGCAATGAGAATTAAATTCTTGCGCACATTAAAATCTGCTTAGATGGTGTTAACCAATTATGCATTGATTTACTCTGGACTCCCAGCCACGTATCCAAGATGAAAGTACACTACAAGAACACAATTGAGATGTTGCAGAATGGCGTAGGATAGGAAGCTTTAGGAAGGATAAAAGGAGTTTAGCCTTGGGGGAAAAATGTCTACAGGCTCCACTCTGTTTTCCTTACAGCTTCATAGCAAAGAACCATATGCAGTGAGGTGGCAAGTGACAGACACCTGATAAACTCCAGCTGCACCAGTCTGGCCACCAGGCACCAAGGCACCTGTTACCAAAAATTGTAAGCTTGAACACCACCACAAGTACTAGATACGCCAAACACAAAGAAGCACATTTAAAATTCTGCCCTTTTGCCAGTATATCTGAAAAGAAAAACAACAGTATTAAGAAACAATGTTGACATTTAATCTGTCAATATGCCTTGGAATTATCACCCAGATAAAGGGAGCACAGGGGATTGGTTCAGGCTCAGAATTAACAACCAAAACAACCAGAAACACTAGAGAAGAAAATTCACGCCCTGTACATAACCATGGTGTGTGTAGAAATTCCAGTCAGAGAGATCCTCTACACAGTGGTGATGGGACTCTCACAGATAGATGAAATAAATACCAAGTTTTGCAGTAGCGATCAAAGAAAGGATTTAATGTAATATTCATCTTGATTTGACTGTCCTTGCATTCCTCCTAAGACATCAGCCTGAGGATATATTTGCAGGATAGTTTTCCTCCAGATACAGTAGCAGACTATATTATGGACTTTATATACATAAAATGCTGACTCCACAATTCTGCTACAAAGATTTATTATCAGAAATCCCTGGGGAACAAAACATGTCCCTGGATTAATATGAATTTATTAAAGCTACCATTAGAGCTTTGTTGATTAAAAATATCTAAACAAGCACCTCTAGAAATCTTTCCACATGCCCAAGGAAAACTTTGGAAGATAACTGTTAAAGAACTCCAACTCTGTCAGTAGGCAAATTGTATCAGAAACAATTTAGCTGAGCTCGCATTTAAATTGAAGAACATTATTCCTTGGTATGGTTCAATCTGGAGGGAGAAGTTAAGCCCCATATACATTACAAATCCTGATTTCAACAAGACAGCTGAACAGTCCAAAGTCGGTTTTACAGATAATAGATGACAGATACAGCACAGAAAGCAAGTATTTGAGTTTCCCAGGATTATTTCTCTTCCAACATTGTAACAGTACTCCCACCATCTACTGCTGCAAGAGTTGTACTTAATTTTCTCCAAACTTAAAATATGTCCTCCTCCCTAGCAAATAGTGATTTAACATAGTTCTGTTTAGCATAGTACCATTTTCTATTAATACTCTGAAATGCCCTAACTTTACAATATTTCATTACAGATACAGCTTAAGATATGTTCATATGAGCTAAATTAAACCATTAATCAAGTTCTGGCACATTGTAAGATACAAGAAAGAGCCAGCAGGAGGAGGAAGGAGATGCTGACAAAAGTTCTGTCTGAGCAAATCATCATTAATTATTCTATTGAAGGCTTGAAGATATATCAGCAGAATTCTGTGGTGAGAAATTCCATCAAAAAAAAAACCCCAAACAACCAAATAACAAGCCCTGTAATACTTTTCTGACTTTTCCAATTTCTTGCTGAAATTAAGATAAAAGACTGATCTGATAAAATAACTTTTCTTCTTACTAATCAGTTTTGTATTAAAGCAGAATTTAAAAAAAAATAAATTAAGCTTTGTCCCTTGCAGCAGAGAAATTTCACCATGAAAAAGATAAGGACAGACAATACAGATAAAAGATGTGTTAAGGGGCAATATCCTGATGTGACACCTCAGAAGAAATTTTTTTGACAAAACATGGGAGATTTGTATACAAAGATAATTTCAAATTATTCCATGATCATGTCGTCACATTGATGGGACTCCACAAAAGGAATCTTCAGAAGGAATTAAGGAAAAGTCCAGACAATTTCAGAAAAATACTTTTATGTTTAAGGGGAATGTGGAAAAAGTAGAGCAGCTTTCTAAACTAGCAAGCACTTTTAGATAAATTTGGCCAGTGGAAGAGAGCAGACTGGGTTGTCTATGCAGCAACAAACAAGACAGAGAAAAAAAGGGTAAGACCTACAGAGAGACCTTAGAAAGAAAATGAAAATTTCAATTTTTTTTTGCTCTGATGGGGAAGTTAGGGTAAGAAGATAACTTTGTGTCCATGAGACTGAACAAAAGCAAGTAGAAAATCTGAGACAAGAATTAGTTGCAAGTTCGTGGTGGCTAATAGCAATAACAGCAATTACCACTGCTATTAGCAGATTTTATTGAAAAACAGCACTCAAACAAGACGGAAGTGTCCAGGAAACTCCTGATGTAGGTAGTCTCTTAATGTTTCCAACTTCTTCACAGACCTTTTCCTGTGCTATGGAAACCCTTTCCCTCCTAAGAAAACTAATGAAAGTAGTTTCACAGAATCACAGAATAGGTAGGGTTGGAAGGGACCACAATGGGTCATCTGGTCCCACCTCCCTGCTCAGGCAGGGTCAGCCTAGACCACATGGCATGGAATTGTGACCGGATGGTTCTTGAATATCTCCAGTGAGGGAAACCCCACAGCCTCTCTGGGCAAGGTATATGTATTTATATATATAAACCCAGTGGTTTTCTCACATGGAACGGCATAAAACAAGAGCATGCTGAGGTCAGCAGGGACTCGCGAGGGTAATCAAATTAATGTGGCTCACAGTGGCATTATGGATACACCAGGATCTATACAGAATGACACCAGAAATACCTAGATCTCATTCCAATCTTACCCTTTGCAATTTTTTTGGACATTCTTATTTCTACCAAAATCTGACTGGCGAAACCCAATGTTTCTGAATCATATTAATGAACAGTAGTTATACGGTTATTGGATTTGTATACCATCAAATAACAACTGAAGTGTTAATTCACCAATGGCTTTTCAGAAAAGGCTAACTGACCAGGTTGGTTTTTTGTTGGTTTTCTCTTTTTTAATGCAGCAGAGTAGCATTGTTAACAGTTAGCTATTTTTCCATATGCCTGATTAGCAGAGAGTGAGACAACCATTTCCAGTCACAGAAGAGCCACAGCTGTGACAGGAACTGTATTTGCTACTTGCTCCAAAAGAGTGCTCTCTTGTCTCAGAACAATTCACAGGCTCACAGAATCCATTAGGTTGGAAAACACCTTTGAGATCATCGAGTCCAACCTATGACCGAACACCACCGTGTCAACCAGACCACGGCACGGAGTGCCACATCCAGTCTTTCCTCAATCTCCTCCGGGGACGGTGACTCCATCACCTCCCTGGGAAGCCTATTCCGATGTCTAATCATCCTTTCTGCGAAGAAATTCTTCCTAATGCCCGGCCTGAACCTCCCCAGGTGCAGATTCAGGCCGTGCACTCTTCTCCCATTCCCTGGGAGAGGAACCCGCCTCTCACCTGGCTACAACCTCCTGTCAGGTGCTGGTAGAGTGATAAAGCCACCCAAGCCTCCTCTTCCTCCTCTAGTCAAATACCAGACAAATACGATTCAAAAACCTCAAGTATTTACTCGAATTAGAAGACCAGTTAAAATTATAATGAGTATAAAAGAAAGCTCTTGGAAAGCAGGTGTAACTTTATTTGTAATCGCTGATCAACAGCGACCTAAGAGAGGGCTCGGAAGTCTTTTCTGTCAAAAAGTGTCATGTTCTTCCACTGAGGCAGTGGAGGTGGATGGAGATCTGGGTGCTCTGGAAGGCCGGGAGGTCCTTTCGCAGACGGGCATCAGCCCCAGTCCCTGGGTAAGAGGGGCCCGTGCAGCGCAGCGGCCGCCCTGGAGCTCAGCTCGGCCGGGAGCGGGCGCGGGGGAGGATGCGGGAGCGAGCAGGGTCCCCCCGCGGA
>NW_008246057.1:3054232-3092304 GCF_000691975.1 Corvus brachyrhynchos | reverse complement strand
TCACTCTTTCTTTCTCCCGCGTCTCGCCCCTCCCGCTGTGCTCCACTCGCGCCGGTCACTGCCTGCGGCTGTGTGCCTGGCGGTGATGCAGCGCGCTCCGGGAACCGACTGGCGCAAAATACGTATTTTCTAGCCCTGTGCTTAGTTCCCGACCACTGCGGTGTCACATTCGGTAGGCAAGGTGTTGGCTCAGAGGGGAGAGCCGCACTGCACGGCCCTCCCTTCGTTTCTTGGGATTAGTGGTGCTGACAGCAGTGGCAAAGTGCAGGCGCCCCGTCCGCGCTCCGACCCGGTGATTTGTGCCCCGGCAGTTCCTGACGTGCCTCGTAGCGAGTGTGCCCGGGCCGAAGTCCTGCCCCTGCGCGGCGTCGCGGTCATGTAAGCCTTCAGCCTCCAGGTCCTGGGCAGAGCCAGCGTGTGACTCCCCCTGGCTGGACACATGTGCCCGGCCTCTCCTAGGCTGGAAGACTCACTTATTTCCTTCAGGAGCTGCATTGCAATGTCAAAGAGGTTGTTGGTGGCCTAAACAAAACTACAGTAACAGTTCTGGGTGTCACTGTAAAGCATTTATTATGTTTTAGTTCTTTCAACATTGGGCTGCTGGGATGAGTTTCAGGGAGGAGGGTACTTCTGGATAGGGGAGTTGAAAAGCGAAAGCTATGTTCTGACCGGGTGTTGTTACTGAGTAACTACTGAACTACAAACCTCACTATGTGCTCTAATCACCGACTTGTGCCTTTCCCAGCCTCTCTGTGGTGATATTATTATTATTACTATTATTAGTATTGTCATTGTCGTTATTATTACTATACGTTCTGTCAAGATGAAAAGAAAGTTAACAGTTATTGTTGCTGTTTGTGGGAAGGAGTTTAGGAAGGTGGGAAGACGCTGATAAATCTTGGAGCAGCTCAGTCAGGGCATCCTGATGCTGCTGAGGCTTGCAAAGCTGCTTCCATTCAGGGCGTAATCTAGCTACAGTCCTCTTTGTAAACTAAGTTTAAGTGTTTGTTATTGTCATAATGAGTATTTTGGACCAAACCACTACACTAATCTAACTTATTCAAATATGGAAGATACACTTTTTTCCGTATCTGAGACTAATCACATTAAATACTGCAGGTCTGGATTTAAACACTATCTACTTTAAATCTAATTTGCACACTACTTTTTTCTAAATTCTCTGGGTGTGCTCAAGGATTGGTGGTAGTGAGACACACTGGAATGATATTAAACCAGTTTGTTTCTGTTTTGTTTGCTGTTTCATAGTATAGATGACTTGGTAACATTCCAGGAGTGGTAGAACCCTTAAAGAGGTCAAATAAAGGCCTGAGGTGGTGGGGTTTGGTTTTTTTCCAGTTTAAAACTGAATTTGGATGAGATTTTCTGTGGCAGCTAGGAGCATTTTGTATTATATTTAGAGTAATTGCCGCCCTCAACTGCTTTGTTAGGGCTATTCAAATTGTCTGTGTTTCCATATGCTTTTTTCCAAATCTTAGGAACTCCAGTGTCTCTGAACAAAGCTTAAACAAGTAGCTGCTTTTATCTCGTTAGCTAATATGAGCAAACATCTTCTCCCTGGATGATACTGTCATTTCCTAATCAATGAAACATACTTAGTGAGAGCACTTTCAGTAAAATTGCACTAAAATATCTGGTAGTTTGCAACATCAAGCTTTTTACAGGAGCTACCAAACACTCATACTAGCAATTAAAACAAAAGTGAGAATTGATTTTGTGGTTTTTCTTTTTTTTCTTTGTTTTTTTTTTACGTAGTTCTGCCGTGTCCACAACTGTAGCATCTGTTTCTGTCTGTACATAACATTTAGACTGAGAAAAAACATGGATCAAGTCAGAAGTTTATGTGGTGATCCAATTGCAGTAGATGCCAATCCATGCAAACTAACATTGGTACCAAAAATCACATAGACATAAACAGCTGTGAAAGAAAAAAATATATGCAGACCATACTGAGGGGTACAACCCTAGCTTAGGCAGTTGCCCATCAAAAAAAAAGTTGTGGTGTCTCAGGGTCATACCTGTCAAAACTTGTTAGTTTGAGTACTAGCTCTGGTGTCCCAGTTCTCTGTTGCTGCAGTTGGAAATCTGGGGTGAAAAGACAACTCATTACTGGTTTAGTGCCTATGCAATTTCAGAAACAAAGTAATTTGGTAGGCAAAGGTTTGTCTGCTGAGAGCTAATCCAGCCTCCCCTCCTTCTACACTATTTTGCTGTCTTCATGTGCATCATAGGACATTTCCTCTTAAATCATAGAGATTATCAAATATTCAGTTTCAAAATCTTAAAAGTGTTTTTGAAAAAGTGCTGAGTATCATACTGATTGCTAGTAAAGTCAATATTTCTAGATGGGAGTAGTTCCCAGTAGGTGAATATGCACTGGTTCCAGTACCGAGCTTCCATTACTGACTGGAGCTTACTCAATTGTACAAGTGCTCCAGGATTTTGAGGCTAGGCTTCAAACTGTACAATTTATCTCTAAACCCGATAACAAGATAAGTGTTTTTACATCACTTAGATTCTTCTTCCAGTGTACTTTGCTGCATATTCTTAAGCTTTTACAAATCCCCCAAAAGTAATTCTTCCTGTATGCTGGGAATTATATGCCATGCCCTCATGGGCATGGGCATAAGGTATGGTGTGTGTGCAACATGCTGATAAGTAACAGCAGTTTTTTTAATTCTTCTGATCGTGAGACTCAAGAGATTAATCAATGCAGTGTTATCTGGGGAGCTTCATTGTCTTTATGTTCAGTATAGCAATGGCATTTCTATTAGTGAAGTTTTCTGCTAGTGGCTTGGTATTGCTGAAAAGGGGAAGTATTTGAAGTCGAAGTCCTTGTTGATAGAAAGGTGCAAGTGAGGGGGTATCAGCAGGCTCCCTGAAAATCACTGTTCGTGCTGCATGATGTCTTAGTCTTGTGTCTATAGCAAGACACAATTTGTATAGCTACATATATATAGCTAGCTCTATATAGATTATACAATACTATAGCAGTCTTATCCCCCTCTGACAGTGGGATTCTGTTCACTTTCTGCCCTTTCCCAGTGAGAGGGTCTGTGCCCTTCAGTTCCTCATTCATCTGACATCGTTGACACACCTCCTCTGCATTTTCTTTCTCTTTGATTCCCAGTGCTCTGTTTAGCCTGTATTTGTTTATTTCTGCACAGGCAAGAAATCTTCCAGGGTATATGTAGTCTGAAACTGTGTTGAGAGGATCAGCTTGGCAGAGTTGTGTTGTTCAGTGGGAAGACAGCCATGAGTGGCACGTACCAGGCCTGGGTTGGATGGACCATGAGCTGCAAGTGGGGAAAGGCTATTGACCGAACCTTGTTTGCTGGAGTAATAATAGCTTATTTTGCTTTTGCCAATGAGATCTATTACTGTTGCTTGGCATGTTTCGTAATTAAGCTGATAGCTATAATAAGCTGCCATGCAATTACCTCTTAGTAGGAGCTGACTTGCTATCTAGACTGTAAATGAGATCTGTTTCGGAATTAATTTCTTTCTGGATGCTTTAAGGAAACCCAAAATATACAGAGTTTTAACTCTGTATGCCTTACATGTTGAATTTTAAGTATTTGTCCCTTTAAATGACTTCTTTTACTCTGCATGGATGTAGGAGAGCACTGACTTCTGAAACACTTCACGTGAGTGTGTGTTTATTCTAGGCTCTGACAGCCTGTATATTCTTTATTTAGAAGGCTAGAGGTATGTGAGGAAGAGACATGAGTACTCCTTAGCCTACTGGATTTGACTAGTACTTAATGACTGCAAAATATTCTTTACAGCAGCCCATATATTTTTTTCCTTAATTATAATCTTGTGGTGGGAGTGTGAATGTGTTCTCTTATCTCCTGTAATTCTGCCAGTGGGAAAGCATCAGAAACTTCTGGCTCGACGCTCCTTATAAGACGTAATCTTCACGCTATCTGGGTTCATTATCCTCCAAGTTTTGATTTGCAGTCACATGGTTCTCTTACAAACCCCAAGACATCATTGCTCGAAGGGAGCACTGCAACTGTATTCAGCCAATTTTTAAATTAATGGGAAGCAACCCCTTCTAGAATCATTGCAGCTTTCATTGTTGAAAAGGTAAATGTTTTTCCCCTTTCATTAAGGAACAGGAAACTTATAGCAGCATGTGCAGTAGTATAGCTGACTAGTCACTAATGTGTAAACAGTAAACATAAGGCATTTTGTTGTCTCTTTTGTGATAATCTTGAATGTAAAACTGTGCTGGTTTTGACAGAGGTAGAGTTAATTTTCTTCCTAGGAGCTGGTATGAGGCCATGTTTTGGATTTGTGCTGAAAACAATGTGGATAATTCAGGGATATTTTTGATTTTGCTGAGCAGTGCTTGCACAGAGTCAACCTTTCTGCCCCGCACACCATCCCACCAGTGGTGAGGCTGGGGTTGCACAAGGAGCTGGGAGGGGACACCAGGACAGCTGACCCCAACTGACCCAAGGGATATTCTGTACCACATGATATCATGCTTAGCATATAAAGCTAGGGGAAGAAGGAGGAAAGGGGGAAACATTTGGAGTAGTGGCATTTGTCTTCCCCAGTAACTGCTACGTGGGCTGGAGCCCTGCTTTTCTGGGAATGCCTGAACACCTGCCTGCCCATGGGAAGTGATGAATGAATTCCCTGTTCTGCTTTGCTTATGTGCAGAGAACTTTTGCTTTCCCTATTAAACTGTCTTTATCCCAGCCCATGAGTTTTCTCACTTGTACCCTTCTAATTCTCTCCCCCATCCCACTGGGAGGAACAAGTGAGTGGCAAGCAGGGTTTGGTTGCCAGCTGAGGTTAAACCACAACAAAAACCATTAAAATCTTTAGTAGTAAAGAAATCTACTGTAAAATGTTACTGTTTTTAAGCATGGTATTTTCTTTGAGAAATTTAGAATACATTCAGTTCTAGTGCTTACACTTGACCTTGCATTTTAAATGAATGTGAACCTGGTCATGTATAGCATCTCTGCTGATAATGTGCAGCTTCCATAGGAATTCAGTTGCATGTGCTTTCCTTATTTTTCATAGTACTGACTGTTCTCTTAACTTCTTTTTTTCTCACCTCTGGTCCTCTTATTTTTCAATAAACATATAAGAAATGGTGGATGAACTCTAATACGGAGACATTAGAAGTAGTGCAAGGTCATCATTCAGTCATAACCTCCATTAGCTTATCTCTCTCATCTCGTAAGAGCAGATCTCTCCCAATATTCTCACTTTGGTTCTTAAGCATTGTCTCAATCTTATGTATTCTAAGAATGGGCCTGAAGTCTCTCTAAGGCTTTTTTATTCTATGGTAATTTGAAGCTCATATAATCAAAATAGTAAGATTGTACTTGACTCTTAGATTTATTTTTGTTTTAAACTCCCTTAAAAATGTCTTGCACTTTACCTGCTATTGTTGGATGCCCTTTCTCTTGAGTTATTAAAGATTGATTATTCTGGCATTTCCTCTCTTGTTCAAATAAACTTACCATTTAACCACAGTGGCTTTTGGTTTGGTTTTCATTTCCACTGTTGTGGTGTGCATTCCTTCTGTGATTGCTTTGAATGCTACCAAAGCATCCCTGTTGAATATAACTGCTAGTCACAGTTGTGTTGGTTTTTTTCCTGAAGAGGGTCACAACTGCCTTATAACTGCTGTTAGTTGTCTCATCTCAGTGAGGTATATCTTATGGAGCAGTCCCTTTGCTCATAAGTCCTGGTTCATTTCCTCATTGTTGCTAATAACGTTGTTTTCCATATAGGTTGTTTGCAAACTTTGCTTTTAACTGGTCTATTGGCTAACTCTCCTAAAGGTTTAGGTAAAGCAGTATTTCATGCCATGGCCTCTTTCCACAATATTTGCAAATAATATGTAATACTGCAATTCATGGAGGTCTTGGGGTGCTATGCAGAAGTCTCCCCAGTGTAAGTACCAGCAGTACCACTGCATTAAAATTGTCTAACTCAGTAAGGTGTATTGCAGTGTGAGGATCCCCTAAATAACTCTTGGAGATCAAGCCTTGCAGTACAGTGACAAAGCCTGTGCTTCAGGCCCGTGTGCTGCAGACCTGCAGTGTCCTGGCCAAGTGGCCCAGTGTCCAGGCCATGCTGCTTCTGGCTTACCTTCCACCTGTCCCTCTGAGTCTTCATGGCTCTGGCTGTGTGGCACCATGGGTTCAGTGACCAGGTTGTTCTGTACCCATTTTGCACTAAGGATTTTTTAAAATAGCTCCAGAAAGCTCAAATACTGTCTTACTTGAACTGGTATCATCACAGAGTTACAGTACAGGCAAGATCCTGCTGGATCGGTGTTTGGGGGTTGTTTTCTTCACTGTAGACAGGGATTGGAAGCATCCTTCTGATGGTTCACGTTGGCATCTGACCTAGGGGAGCACCAGGAATTAACCACCAGTGGAGATTTTGGCTACACCTAACTTCTCATGTCGCATCTGGTTTTCGCATGTTTTCAAATGGTTGAATTATTTAGGCTTAAATAACCTTTTAAAGTAAGTTCATTGCAATATCTTGTCCAACAAACCTTGTAGATTATAAGAATATTTATTTTTTTTATAAGTCTTCTTTTCTAGCTTAGAAAAATGCAGCGTTTACCTCAGCCATCCCTATTTTATGATGAATACCTATTAATTCCTTTTTCTTTAAATTTAACTCTTAATGTTTGGAGTGGGTTTTTTTTGACAGATGATCTAAATGCAATTTGTGCTTCATGTTTTTTTCCTCAAAAAACTTGATTTAGTTAAATAGATGTAGTCCTTGTGGAGGTATTTTTTGTTCAGAATATACCTTTATTTGCATTAATTTTTATAAGGAGCTATCACAACTGGAAAAAAGCACTCAATTTCAGTCATAGTACATAATCTTGTAGGTAGTAGTTCCAAGGCTGTTTGTCATATGTTTTATAGACAAAACCTAAACCACAGCCTTTGAACTAAACATCAAAAGGCCTTTGAAGATACTTGGGAGAGTTGTTTTCTTGTAAGGGTCTCTTAATCCCAGTAGAGGCTTTTGTTTGGTTTCCTGTTTGTTGGTTAGGTTGGTTTTTTTTCCTGTAGAGAAGGGGTTTTCTACTGATTTTATAGTCACCCCTACTTGTCAAGAGCCCATTTGTACATGTCCTGCTTCTGTCATCCCCTTACTGAAAGCATAGAGTTACCAATACTGTCTTGATCTGTAAGTCACATAAATTTTAATTTCAAATATTGTACACTGCCTCTGGTTGTACTTTCAACTCTCCTTTAGGATACAGAAAGATGCAAGTCTTCATCTGACAACAAGGAAAGATCAGGCATTTTTTGAAGCATAGTTTTCATTGTCCAAGTGCCTTATAGTGTTGTGTTGGGTTTTTTCTTTTTGGTTGGTTTGTTTTGTTTTCAATGGCATTCTTTGTGTCTTTTATGAACTGTGCCCACTCCTACACCTTGATCCTTTTTCACACTGTTTTTTGCCACCAGGCACTTCACTACATGCCAAACCTCCTGACCACCACTATGGCAGATGGGTATTATTTCCACATGTCCTAGAAGTCCAGAAATGACAGCTAACACAATCAGCTGCTGTGACACTTTGTGGCCAGATATTCCTGATAAGTGCTCTGTCTGAGAGCTTGGGAGCAAAAGATGGCCAGATAAGTCAGCATGAGTTGTAGGTCTTGTGCTTAACTTCTCACACACCTATACAACACAGCATCAAAAAATAGTTGGGGTTGAAAGGGGCCTTCAAAGGCCATCTAGTCCAGCTCCCCTGCAATGAGCAGGGACATCTTCAACTAGATCAGGTTGCTCAGAGCCCCATCCAACCTGATCTTGAGTGCTTCCAGGGCTGGGTCATCTATCACCTCTTTGGGCAATCTGTTCCAGTGTTTCACTACCTTCATAATAAAAAAAAATTATTATATCTAGTCTGAATCTACCCTCCTTTTGTTTAAAACCATCACTCCTTGTCCTGTTCATTCAGGCCCTGCTAAAAAATGTGTCCGCATCTTTCTTGTAAGCCCCCTTCAAGTACGCAGAGTTTGGTAAGTGTGGTACTTTCAAGATTATGATTGTGCCTTTAAATTTTGTGTAGTATTTTAAAGGGTGTCTCAGCTTTGTAGATAAAACTAGCAGCTTTGTGGAATGTCAAAAGAAGCATATTTGAAATTACAGCTGTAAAGTTTGCTCAGATATAAATATTTTAATTGTCAGGGATGTGTATTTTCACTGTTTAAATAGATTCTAATGTGTGAAGAATATAATTGCATACTACACATGTGACTTGCAAAGTTAGTTCCTTATCTCCTTCAAGTACTTAAAGCAACTAAATCAATAAAATTATATTTCTGTCAAACACAAAGTTTTCATGTAGGTTTGAATCCCTAGAAGTGACTATTTTCTGGACACTAGCTAATATGTATTTTCAGGTTAAGATCTAATCTTATGTCAGAAAAGGTATCTAAACCTGTGATGCAATGTTTGAGGAACTTGAGTGGGGTTTTTTTAGGCTGAAACTGTCAGCAAGGTAGTCAGGAGGAGCTGTGTCCCCAGGTATGCTATATAAAGGATAAATCTGTTAGCATTTCAGACTGATTTCAGCTCTCAAGTTCTGGTTTGCAGCCAGAGCACTGTGTTTTGTGATCATGCTTCAGAGCAGAGTTAGAATAGGATGTTCCTAAAAAAATGTACTTAAATGCAATAAGAAAAGGTGACACCAACTCAGTGAGTGCACTGTGCCCCCTGAGCTAATTTGGGCCTGTAACCATTTTGACAGAGAAACATATAGCTGGAGGAGATGTCTTTGAACTGCCAAAGTTGAGTATATTTTCAAGATATGAGCTGAAGATCACACAAATTTTCATTACAATATAGGTGTTGGCTTCAGCAACTTGCCCATAGTTTGTAAGTTGAATAATTAAACTTTTTAAAAGAAACCTGAGTATCCTATCTCATGCAGATACAGTTTTCATTGTTTTGTTTGAATTGTGGTGAGAACAGCAGCATTGCTTTGGTTTGCTCTCAAGCTTGTCACAATGAGACAATTCTTGTCGCAAGGAATTGAGATACTCATTTGGAGAATTGGTCCTGGCACATCTGCTGTGTACACTTGCAGCTGCTGGGCTCTGTCTTGAGCCTTTACTCTGAAATCATGAACTTACAAGTCCAGTCCCAGTTGTAAAACAGAGCAAAATTTTTCATGAAGTTGCTGTAACTTACCTTGGTGGCATCAGTGGGAATTAAGGAGTTCCCACTCTCCATGCCTTTATAGTGGATGAGCATTCTAAGGATTTGTTGCAGGGTCTTTTTCTTAGAGTGCACTTAATACAATTTTTTGTAAAGGGTTTGTATATATGTGTGTGTCTTCATAGGCCCGCTAGTTAGAAAGACATGTCAAATGCAACCTATTTTTGTCTGCTCCATAGTAAAGAAGAGAGAATGGGGTGTGTGTGTGTGTTTTCTTTTGTACAGGGATTTCATTTTCCTTTAAATGTGATGATATCATGCAGAGAGTTTTCTGTGAGCTGGCAGTGTGATGTACTTCTTGGAAGTTCTGCACAGAACTAGGAAAGGACATGTTATAATTTGTGAAGTGAGACATTTATTAATAGCTAGAACTAAATCTAAAAGCCAGGTTTTGTCTTCGGGTCTAACATTGCTACTCTTGAGCATTCTGCTTTTGAGTGACTGTGGAATTGTAACAGAATGGGTTTGTGCTCCATTAAATGCCTGTGGTCCCATGCTTTGTTTGAAGTAAAGGCAGAAAACGTGCAATGACAAGCTTGGGTTTTATTTGATTGGCCTTGTAAACCTCATACAAGTAAAGACAATAGAATGATCTTAAAATTGACCTTTCTTGAATGTTTCCTTGCAGCATTGGAAACACAACCATGACAGCCTTGTACTGGTATAGGAGAAACAAAAAATGCAGTTGAGTGGTCTAGTTCATTGTCCAAACTGAGTGAAATACTAAAGTTCCATTTGAGAGGAGAGGGGAAACTGTCATTCTGAAATCCTTTAACGTGCAGTTTTAGCAATACAGATCAGGGAAACCTTCAGATATTTTACTTTGAGAATGTCAGAGATACATTTAAAAAATCATGACAAGAAGGGTGGAGTGGTGAGACTATCCCTTTTCCAATTCCTTGTATTAGAAACAAATATTTAAGATCGTTTGGAGTAAGTAACAGCAAGTATCATATAATGAGTTCATGCTCTAACCTGTAAATATGGGAGTGGGAAAAAAATTTGGACATGAGTTTCACACCATTTCGGTTTTGTTCTGATGCACAGTGTTGCTTTCTCAGCTGTAGGAACAGTTTTTCCTTATGGAATATATAGACTTGTTCACAGCCTTCTAATCGTAATTTAAGAAAACTCTTGATATCTTCAGCTTTGGGGATGCCTTGATTTGTATAGTCTGTAATTTAAACATTGATAGTACAAAGTTTCTGTCATTGTGTATTCTTTTTGTTTAATATGGAATTAAGGATTTTGCACAGAGTTTGCTTTTTAGACATTAGGAGATGAAATTTTGCAGGTTTAAGTTTTTTAATGTTTGGAGTGTACTTGTTTCAAATGCTGCTGTTACTCAAAGTAAATTTCTGGCTATATTTACTATCAGGAACTACAAAAAGCTGTAATAGTTGAATTCAGCATAACACTGTGTTTGTATGACCAGTTTCCACGTAATACACACAGACCGCAACTTCTCATGCTTCCTTAACATTGAACCTGAACTCTTTCAAATTGGTCAAAAAAGTCCATCTAGCAAACTTTGATGGGAGGTACAAACCTCAGGTAGATTTTAGAAGTATTACTGACAGTAACAGATTTGTAAACTGCCTTTGCTGTAACCAGGGCTTGAGAGACCCACTCCACTCATGGGGAATGGAACACTTGGGTAAAGGCCATTGTCGATGCCTTCTTCAGTCTGGGTGGCTTTTATTTGTGCTATGGGATGGTAGCCTTCAAAACTTCAGTCAAATACAAGCAGGGATTTGGTAGTGGTATGGAATTTTGTGCTTCCTGTAGTAATAAGCTTGGCCAAAGTGTGGGAGAGCAAAAACTGACCTGGCACATTGGTGTTCAGTGCTGCTCCTAAAATCCTAGCTAGTGTCTTTCCCAGTTAATCAAAGCGAAGTCATCAGGGGAGGAGAAGATTACTCTAGGGGGAAAAGACTTCATGAAGAAGCAAAGAATAACAGAGGGAAGACAGTCTTTTGAACTGAAAATTGAAGGAGGTTAAAAACCTGGAAATAACCCTAAAATACTTGTGGTGTAGAATGTGCATAGATAAATAAAGGTCCGAAAGAGCTTGCAGTTACTTTTAAGCTTTAATGTACAAATATTATTTCTCTTGTGCTTTGTAGTGATGTTTTGAGTTCTTACTGAAGTTTTTCTTCATGTAGGTTACACACTACAAGCAATATCCACCTAACACAAGCAAAGTATATTCCTACTTTGAATGTCGTGAAAAGAAGACTGAAAATTCCAAATTAAGGAAAGTGAAATATGAAGAAACTGTTTTTTATGGTTTGCAGTACATTCTGAATAAATATTTAAAAGGTAACTGTGTCAAATTCCAGTAAAACTTTTCCTCTAATTAAATATCTCACTTTTTCTCAAGCTTGTAGTCTTATAGCTGAAACAATTCTAGGTTATCCTGATACACCATAAGTAGTGACATGCGTAATATCTTACTTACGTGATTGTGAAAAAAGTTGCCCACCCTCGATTGGTATTGCCTTCTTAATCCAGACACCTTTCTGTCTTTATTTATAAAATCAGTGGTGTCTTTATTTATAAAATTGAAGAGGTGTTCATGTCCCAAATTCAGTGGGCAAAATTGAAATGAATGGAAATAGAACAAAACTGTGCATAGAGTCACAAACAGATAGAAGATTTGATGAAAAATATGTTTTGCATTCTGAACATAAACTTCAGTCTGTATTTGCTGGTTTGTTTACAGTGTAAACCAATAATGGTTTTAATTTTCCTTAAATTTCCTTAACTTAGATTTAATTTCCCTTAAATTTTGGATGCCCCTCACCTTCGCTCATTGAATATAGAAGCTACGTGTGAAAGTGGGTTTTATACTGATAGTTTTAAGAGTAACATCTGAAAATTCCTTGATGCTGTTTAAGTTTTTATTTGCTTTTTGCATTATGTACAAATATCACCTGTTCTGACCTGAGTGCATGTTACCTTCTGCCAAGCTTTAAAGGAAAATTTTAGTCCTACATCTTACATGTTTTTGTCTTGATCCAATAAATGTCTCTGCCAATTCCACCAAAGATTGATATTCCATTATAATCAAAACACTTGATAATTTTGTTTCTTTTGTCTTTTGCAATCTGAGGGTTTTTCTCTAAGGTAGATGACTGGCCCTACAGCAGTAGCATGCTCATTCAAATATTGTGGTTAGTCTGCTGGTTCCTGTCACAGAGTGGTCAGTCAAAGGCTGGTTGCAAAGTCTCTCCACTGGAATTCTCCCTGGAATGGCATAGTCTAACCCTTGTACTAGATATGTCCTTGCTGCAAGTGCCAGTCAACACATTGCACAATCAACACATTCCTCTGGGAAAAGCACTATTGTTAAACCTCTTGACAGGTTTTGATCATCATAAAAGAGTAATAATCTCAAATTTTTCCTGAGTCACCTTCAAACCACAAGTGTATTTTACCCTCTTGGTTTCTTGAGCATCCTAATCTGTATAATAAATGAAAGTAAAGTTTGGTTTAAACATTCTGCATTTGACATGTTTTTCATTCCTTTATTGAAGGCAAAGTGACTTTGCTGTGCCTGAACCTATTTGTTATTTATTTTATCAATTGACGAATATTGTAAGTTTCTAAGCTTTCATCTGTTTCTGAAACTCCAGGTAAAGTGGTGACCAAAGAGAAAATCAAGGAAGCCAAAGAAGTATATAGGGAGCATTTTCAAGATGATGTCTTCAATGAAAAGGGATGGAACTATATTCTGGAGGTAAAAAAATTTGTGAAAATCGTTGGAGATCATTGTGAAGGATTTCTGAATCAACTACAGAATAAATATGGCAGTCTCTTGTTTTAATCTTGATAGTAAAGACTGGATAAATTTAGTTTTTCATGTTTGGTGTACAGGGAGTAGCAGCTGTCAAAGAATAATCATATAATTGTAATTCCTTAGAGAAAAGTAATTTTCATCCTTTCAGATGCCAAATACGGCTTTGCAGGTAATAAGGATTTATGGCTGCCGTCAGCCAGCTCCTGTGAGTGGGGGCTTGTTGGCAGGTCTCCAAGTGTGATACAGTGGTTGCCTGCATCATTTACATGGCTTTCTTAAACTAATCATTACAATTTTTACTCGAATGCAGAAAGCATTACAACTTCTTGGGTGTATAAATAGTTCCTGAAAATAAACGTTTTGTTCAGTTGTTTCATAATTTTTCAGAGATATGAATGTTGAAGTTTATTATGAAATAAAAGGCCTGAGCACTTCTGACACACAAAACCTTTCAGGTTAAGTCTTTCCACAATTATCTTTTTTCCCTTTTGTTTAAAAAAGTGTCAGACTTCGAGTAATTGCAAACATCTCTTCTCTGTAAAAGCAGCAGATTCAGACTAATAGCATTCATCAGAGCTGTACTAATCTCTGCAGATAAATTAAATGCTAAGTTTCATTGTGGGCACTGGTGAATGGATATTTTTGGCATTTGAAAGCCTTTTTTTAGTCCTTTGCATTTATATTTCCCTGGATACCTAATTGAATGTGTTTTTATTGGGGGCATCTGTCTGTTAATATATCTGGAGGTCATCCTGCCACTGAGGTGGACTGTAGGTGTGCAAGAGAAGAATGAATTTCAACTAAATGTTGCAAATGGCAGAAAGGTAAATAAGCCCACTGTTTTCTAAGAGAGAGTTACGAAGAGGTTTTTAGAGGACTTGCATCCAGTTCAAATAACTGCAAATGTGGATTCAATCCATATTTGTATTTAAGCTACATTATACATTGTGAACTGCTTTCGTCTGTCTTTAAAGTAAGCTTGATCCCTCTTTGGATAAACGGAATTAATACACTTTTAATGCTGCATGCCTATCCTCACTGAGTTGTAACGTGCTTGTCTAAGTCCATTCAACTTTTGCTCTAGTCAAAATAAGCATTCCTGTGTACCCTCTGTACATATTCCTTTGTCAGGTTTTCTGTTAAAATTGTGTGTGTCATATAAAATTGTGTGTGACATATAAAAAACCCAAACATGGTTTTCATGTCGTGATCTCAGGTGCTGGTGGCTCTCAAACTGGAAGTGTATGTTCTCTTTGTGTCTTTGTGTGCCCTTTATGCACACAGAGACCCTGCTTCTGCTCACTGAATTCCAGTGTATGTTCACTGTTTCTCCCTAGCTCAGTTGCCTCAGGTGTGATAAGGAAAGTGGAGGGTGCAGTGGCTGAGTGAAGTGCCAGAAATTTGAAATGAATTTGAAACGTTCACTTAACTATGCTTTTGCCTTCATTGAATCATTATTAAATTATTTTGAGCCTTTTTGAAGGCTTTGTTGTCTTTTGTTAATCCAGGTGTCTCCAAGTCTTACAACTAGACCCTGTGTGGTATATAAACAGTTTGCTTCAGGTTATTATGTTTCCAAATAAACTTTTGAACTGTAAGGTAGAAGAGATTTCTGATGTGTGCTGAGTACTGGAGAATATGTTTTGATGCTACTTATGAATCTATCATTTCTCTGAATTGATGTAATTTTTGTTGCCTTTAACAGGATCTCTCATAGGAAGCTTTCTGTCAAAATATACTACCATCCAAGACATTTTCAGTATTGCCAGTATAGCTTGCAGAGCTTTTTCAGAAAGTTATAATTACTCTTTTAGACTTGCTATTTGGAAGTTACTCTTTTTCAAAAGGCATATTTCACACAATGCTTAGTCCTCTGGGGATGAAAGACTGACAAGAGTGACACTCCAATATGAGATTTCATGTTTAGTGAGTAATTGAGATGAAAATATTCTCTAAAATAGTTATTAAATGGATCCTGCTGTAATAAATTAACAAAGCACACATCTATACTAAGCAAAACCAGTGGACTTTTTTAAGATCTAGCTAGTAGCTGAACTTTTTTTAGCTTACAGCATATGAAAGCGTTGAAGAAAACTGAGTAGTAAGTATTTCTTGTTTTGTGTGTAGAACTTAGGTATTTTTATAGAATGCTTAAGTTTTCCTGGCTCAATTTGCCCAATACTACTGATATATACTACTACTGATAACCATCATTTGTTTTGATAAAGAGCCTGGTTTTTAAGTGACAGGATTTTCAGCCTTTTTTCCTAAGTGTGGATTTTTTCATTTATTTGGGCTGATGGGTTTATTTTCAGGGTTGAAAGAAATTAAGAAGAAGAAAGCTTTATTAATAACTCATAGCCTGACTTTTATCCATTGCAGTTAAATAAAAGAGAGCTAGGTCCTCATCTTTCCTATTGTCTAACAATATTACTGTTTCTTACACAGAAATACGATGGCCATCTTCCCATAGAAATAAAAGCTGTTCCTGAGGGCTCTGTAATTCCCAGAGGAAATGTTCTTTTCACAGTAGAAAACACAGATCCAGAGTGCTACTGGCTCACAAATTGGATTGAGGTCAGTTTTGGAAATTTAACGTGTTTTTTCTAAATACATATTAGTGGATGTAACTGTAAGGTTGAATCCTGTATTGCTTTAAAGGAAATCTCAGGCAACTTTCATTTTCTGCTTTAATTCTTTTCTGTAGTCCTCTTACCTTTTTCCCCACCTGGCAAGAGATCATAATAATTGTACAGGAAATTCACAGCAGTACTTTTATGCATAAAAACAAAGAGTGGGGGGAACTGTGTGTCAGTAGTTTGCGAGTGATAACTCCCGAGAGGGTCAATACCTTGCCTACCTTATAAAGGCTAATTACTTAAGCCCTAAAGTAAACTGTTGGAGGCATCAGTACTTTCTGAACAGGGAATGAAAATAGATAGACCTTTTTGTGCCTGATTAAATGCCAAGTGGACATTGTTAAGTTCTAAGCAAATATACACCTAATATTGTGATGGGTTTTGTTTTAGACTATTCTTGTGCAGTCATGGTACCCAATCACAGTGGCTACAAACTCTAGAGAGCAGAAAAAGATTTTGGCCAAATATTTGCTGGAGACTTCTGGCAGCTTGGAAGGACTGGAATATAAACTGCATGACTTTGGTTACAGAGGAGTTTCTTCACAAGAGGTAATACTGCTTGTCTAATAATTTGAAAAGTCCAATTTGTTGCTAACTATAAAGAATTGTAGCATGTCTGTTAACCTCTGTGTCCCTGTTCTCCACTGAAATTGTGAATGCACAGAACACTGTTTGGACTATGTGTGGAGGGGGAGGTCTGGGCTGGGGGTGGGTGCAATGTCTGAACTGTGAGCGCTAGACTGGGAGAAGTTTTGTCTGTCTTCCCAGTGTAAGTGAATGAAGAGAGTATAGAGTACTGGTGAAATGGGAATTGAGTCAGAGTTTTGCTGTTACAAACTAGTGCTAGGTGGTGACTAGATTTAGGCTTCTATATTTGGCATGAAAACTGAAAGTTGCATCTTTTTCAGACTGCAGGAATAGGAGCTTCAGCTCATTTGGTGAACTTCAAAGGAACAGACACTGTAGCAGGAATTGCATTAATTAAAAAGTACTATGGTACAAAAGATCCAGTTCCAGGATATTCTGTTCCAGCTGCTGAACACAGGTAAGATACTAGGCTAAGCCTTTCTAAAAATACCTTAGGAAAATGTAATTCTTTTCTTACCCATCTTTGTATCCAGAAATATACCATACAATATTAGCCATGACTGGTCCAGTTGCTGAAGCTGCAGTTCTGTACTGATGCCTCTATATGTTCTAGGGGCACATAAGTAGCATGGTTGTTCTTAGCTATAAATGTGTTTTAAATGTTTTTAACTATAACCTTCTTATCAGTGTCTGAATAAATTTGGAAAATTCTTTTTAGAATAAGCTTGAAGGCTTACAGTCTATAGATATTGAGGATTCACATTATGAACTTCAAACTTTGTTTTAAATATAAAATCATAAATTGAAAAACTCTTAAGTTGCAATTCTGGACTCTCAAGTTGATGTTCTCCCTCTAGAAAAGGCAGTTGCTCTCAAGCTTCCCATCAGTCTAACTAGTAATGGTAAATCCTTGCTATATCACTAAGAATTGTGAATGAGTTTTTAAGAGTGAGAGACTGATCTCAGACATTTGAGATAGAGAGCTCTTGCTTTTTTTCAAATCCGCGTCCTGTACAAGGTTGGGAGTGAATGCAAATCCTTGAATTTCAGTTGCATGTCTACACACTGAAATGAGAATATGAAAGAAGGTTGTGTTTTTCATATTGAGCACAAAAGCTGGTTAACTATGTAGTGTTGATTTTGAATAGTTAGTATTCATGTAGGATTGCAAGACAGATAATGGAAAGGCTTGCGTGAATAGCCCTTGTAGAGTAGTGGTCATCTTTGAAGGAGCACTGCTTCATAGAACTTTCTGTAGCATTGCTGTAATGCTGTTCTAGAACTCCTGCTTGATCAACAGATGTGACAGTTTTTGTCTGAAATTTCTGATGACCCAAACTACTGTAAAATTTTTTGTAATGAAAGCAAAAGCAAACACATGGAGTCAAGATCAAGTGTCTTTTGCACAGCATACTGAAGTGGTGGCATTAGAGCAGAGAGCTTAAACTGCCCTGCCTAAAGTTTGCACCACCAAATACAGACTGCAGTCGCCCTTTCTGAGTTAATACACAAAAACAGTCTCATACAAGAGACCCTAATTTTTACAGAATTGTTGTACTGTTCCACAACCTCCAGTACAAGGTCGTGTTGTGAGCATGGTGCTTGCCCCTGGCATGTCAGCAGGGCTCTTCTGGGACTGCCCCAACCTCTTTGAAATAGTTTGTTTGTCTCCCCACTACCATGATCTGGGACTTGTCCACACAGCAGGTAACGCTGGAATTTTAAGGTAAAAATTCAATGCCCACTGACTCTCATGCTGTGCACAAGAGCATTTTTAGGTCTTTGCACACAAGTTACTAAAGTCATTTATGTCAGCTGATTTGTGACAACCACATACAGAGCAGCTGATGCAGATCAGCTGCATGCAGTAACTTACTACTGCTCTCAGCAGCTCTGGTTTATGTGCTCACCTGTGGTAATGTTCTGAGGTTCCTCTGGAAGAATGTTTGTATAAGTGAGAATATTCGTTTTATATCACTATTAAAAAACAAAATAAATTCTGTTTTCTTCTTTAGTTTTTTCTAACATATGGTGTGGTGCTTCGTTCTCGACTTCCTATTTTGTAGCATGAAGTTGTAAGAGCAGATGTTCTGTTCTTGCATCTATAGCTCCCTAGCTGTCTGAATTTAGTCTGTTTATTTAGTATATAGTGTATTTATCATCCATGCAACACAGAGCTGATAAGCATGTAGTTTCTGCTGTCTTGTAATCATACTGCTTATCATTGTCTTGAACTGTTGCTGGTAGGAAATACAGAATGACATGTAAATGCAACTCTAATACGATTTTTTTTTAATTGCCTTTGCAGTACCATAACAGCTTGGGGGAAAGATCATGAAAAAGATGCTTTTGAACACATAGTAACACAGTTTTCTTCAGTGCCTGTATCTGTGGTTAGCGACAGCTACGACATTTACAATGCTTGTGAAAAAATATGGGGTGATGACCTAAGGCATATAATTGAAGCCCGAAGTCCAGAGGCACCACTTATTATTAGACCAGATTCTGGGAACCCCCTTGACACTGTTCTAAAGGTAATCCTTCCTTGAAGCCATTTGTATACATGATTGAGAGGGCAATTGTTTGTTTGGTAGTGACACCCCAAGACATTGGCATATCACAAATAGGAATTCTGAATGACCTTTGTCAGCTGATAAGAAAAACTCCTAGCTGAAATGTTTAATTTTAAATATTTGTGGCTTGCAAAATCAGAGAAAACTGAAAGCCTCATCCACTATCTTAAGGGGGGTCACAAGAAGAGCAGGATCTTCAGCTGACACATTCAATAACAAAAATTCACAGCAAGCAAAGGGAGAAAGGGGGGAAGCATGGTTCTGATTAGTTCTTGGGTGCAAGTTCATAAAGACCATATTGTCTGTGGCTGCTTTAAGGGCTTCCACCACAATGGCTGGCATGCTTTTTCTTTGTGTGGGTAGATTTAGAGCATGATTATGTGGGTATATTTATGGATTTATTTTAGTGTTTTAGAAAAAGCATGACTTAAATGGGGGAATAGTTTCTTTATTAGAATGGCAGGATTTTATTTTCGTTTTGAACTGTCTCCTTTCCCTTTTCAATAGGTCTTGGAGATCTTGGGGAAGAAGTTTCCCATTACAGAGAATTCAAAAGGCTACAAGTTGTTACCACCGTATCTCAGAGTTATTCAAGGGGATGGTGTGGATATCAACACGTTGCAAGAGGTAGGAGATCCTGTTCATTTGTCAGGGTGGTGCTGGCAAGGTTGATATTTAATCTGGACTCTGTTACAATTAGTCAGATGTTGCAGCAGAGACTGCTGACTCCTGCCCTTCACTCCAGACACTGGCAGTGGTATCTTAATGCGTAAAACATATTCATTAAAACGCCACAGGAAGTTATTAAGATGCATAAAAAAACCCTAAAAGGCATTTTCTAATCCCCCTGTTGTAACCCTTCTCTTTCCACTGTCTCTCCTTTTGTTTGCTTTCATCATGCTTGTCAAGTCTAATTGAGATCAAAATCTGGCAGTGTTTGGTAATTTCATTGATGTCTAAGGCACACTGCATGATCACTGTGCTGCAGCAATAGTAGTAATTAGCTGGTTTGGCTCTTTAGTTATGTACCATCTGAAGTCTGCTTGTCCTCACATATTGAAGGTGTCGTTTTGAAGGAGACTTTAAAACTGAGGGTAAGGAAGGCAAGTTCCTCGATAAGGCAACTAGTGGAATAAGGATTAGTTGAAAACCCAGAAAATGTGTAACAAATTAGGGTACAGTCTGAGTCAAAATAGCAATTTTACCAAGACATAAATTGATAATTTAGTAGATTCTGCATGCTTGAAACAAGTCATAAATTCACTGCTATGGACTAGGGGTAGATACTAGGTACTTCAATATGGTTTTAAAGGTATAGACTGTAGTAACAACAGATAACAAAGGGCATGTAAGAGGAAGAGGACTTGACTTTGTCAGGTTTGTCCTGAGTCTTTCATCTTCAGCTGTATTAGAGTTCAAAACCAGAAATAAGTTGAATAAAGTTAAGATTAATTTTACTTGAATTTATTGACACTTGTCTTAGCTTTCTAGACTGACACATCCTTAAGTTCTTCTTAACAAAGCTGACTTCTGCTACTTCTCAAAATTAGGAGTGAGGGAGGTATCAATTTTGGGTTTTAGTTAGTGTGAAGCTATCTGCATGTCTACCATGTTCACATAATGTTAACCTCAATGACAGAACTCAGATTTGTCGCTCAGATCCCTAGAGAGCAGTTAATACTGAGATTGTAACCTGATAGACCAGCTATAGTGCAGTCATGCTCTGCAGTTTTTTTTCCCGCCTCCAATGGCCTTTAAAGTAAATTCAACTTTATTTTTTTTGTCCCCTGTGGCTTTTTGACAATATACAGCTATGCTAATATGCTTAACAGAACACAAGCATGTGAGGTTAATAGCTGGAAAGAAAGTCTTGTCGTTAGATAGCAGGGGAAGAGACTCCGTTAAAGAAAACGAAGCCCACAGAGAAGTAAACATTTCTGCTTGTTCTGAACAACAGTCTGACAGGCCTGATGCCTGTGTTAGGCAAAGTATGTTAGGGCTGAGATTTTCATAGTTGTGAGAGGACAGAAACTGGGCTGTTCTTTCTTGTAAGGAACTCTGGTTGCTTTTTCTAAGTTATACTGGACAAAATTCAAGGATGTCATATAGCATAGATTCTAGTTAATATATTAAAGCAAGTATATAAAAATCTTTGCATTAGAGTGAAAAATGCTCTGATCTCCAAGTTTTAAATAGAGCAGTAAAAAATTGCAGCAGCTAATGGGAGACGATGAGAGGTAGAATGAACAGTTCTTTGTTCAGGTGCTCTGCCTGTTTACATATTTTCCTTATGAAGCTGTAATTGAGTATGAGAAGTCTACCCATAACATGTAATAGAAGAGAGCAGAAGATCCAGCTCCCCAAGACATACAGAGCAGCCAGATCGCTGCTGCCTAGTGGCACCTTCTCATCTCTTCCTGACACGAATCTTGCAGTGCCTCGTGTCAGCTTAGGTCACTGAACTGCTAGTCATTAAAATAATTTAGACCACACATGTAGCAGCAAACTAACTCAGCCAAAAGTGATCTGTTTTGTGGTTTAGTGAATTAAATTGTCCCCCAAAAAGGGGCTAATACTCACCAGCACTATACAGGAGAAAACTAACTGTTTTTTAGAGCTGGGAAAAACAGGCAGGAAGGAAAGTGACATTTCTCATTTGACAGCAGCAAATTATGTTGGAGCAAAATGACCATGATTTTGCAACCTAATTTTAGTTTTATTTAAATATCATGGATCTCTTCATCCTCCTATGTCAGCAAACGCCAGGTTTTATCATGCTTTTAGAAAATTAGATAATAGCATACCACTAAAAAACCCTAAAACAACAAACAAAAACCAAAACAACCCACCAAAACCAAACCAACACTGAAGTATAATTCATTCTTTTCCAGAAGGAGTTAACATGAACAAATACAAATGTATTACTGTGTCCATCTTTTTTTCCCCCCTCTTGTAGCCTTTGCAGGATTATTATTCCAATTACTCCATATCAACATTCAATTCTAGACATGATTTATTGTTACAGATCAGATGAAAGGTAATGGGTACAGCAGGAAAATCTAGAATGGGTAATGACCAGTAGTCTCATTTAGCTATCCAAAGTAGCTGAAACAACAATATAGAAAACAACTCAGAGTGTAAACTGGATTTTAAAATTCTTTGTTTTAATAGGGGATGCTGGTAGAACAGGTAAGGAAACTTTTTAAACTTTCTTTGCATTTTCACTTTTAAAAATCATTCCAATCTGCTAACTCCACAATATACTACACTTTCAAAGGATTTTCTTTGAACATTCAATTTCCAGATGTCTTTAAATCTTTACACAAAAAATCCTCTAATCTGGAGTCACAGTTGATGTATTAATCATGCTCATAATGGTCAGAGGAAGCTGGTCAAAACCTTGGCACCTGCATTGGGAACAGTGTATAGGTTTGAAAGTGTGAAACAAAAAATTCTTCTGTATTGTTTTCCTTTGTGGGAGGCTTCAGTTGTTTCAGATCTCCCCCTTCTTCCCTATTATTGCTGCTGTTTGCCATCTCTCCCTGATGCCTTAAGAGGCCTCCTAGAAAACAGAGACTAGATAGGAGTAAGGGAATAAAAGAGGTATTTATTTGAAAGGCTTCAAAGGTACACCCTGGGAAGCCTGAAGCTATTCTCAAAATGGACCCCAAGATGGACAACAGGTCAGGAGTTCTTCCCCCTTTTATAGGTTTGGTTCATTTGCATAGCAGGGTTAATTCTCCAATTAAAGCTTCAGTTTGCCCCTCAGCTTACTCCCTCCTTAGTGGCTCTTTGGTTTATAGTTTTGGCCTAGGACAGTCTTGGTGTCCTTGGAAAGCAGGGCTGGAGAGGCTTTGTTATGTCTACCTAGCATGAGAGAGCAGAAATTAACAGGCTCCAAGAAACTTCAGAGTCACACACCAAGCAGTACAGAATTTGAAAAATACACAGGCTAAAACCTAAGGCATCATCCCCATATCTAAGGAAGTAACAGAATCTGGGCCTTTGCTGTGGGTCAGCGGGTGGTACAGTCAGAGCTGTCTTTCAGCTTAGTCTGGATTTCCCTTCCCCTTCTCACCAGACAAAGATCAATCTAAGTAAGGAAATCCTTTGAGAGAGAGTGGAAAGCTAGAAGCCAGTTCTTCACCCAAGGTAAGTGAGGAGTTGTGCCTGTAGCACAAGATGAACAAACCATCTGTAAATGAGAGCAGGAACACAAGCTGAAAGGGGGTTCACATTTCTTCTCACCTAGGCAAGAGGGTTAAGCAGCCATGGCCCAGCTATGCTGTACTTGCACTAACATCTGTTAACCTGCAGGCATGAAGCCTCAGCATCACGTGCTTTGGTGTAGGATGTTGTTTATACCAGAGAGTTGTGGGTTCAGTGTCAGACCTGGCCTTTGCACAATAAGGCAAGCAGAACACCTTGGCTCAGGCTTGGCCAGCAGTTCACATAGCTTCACGCTTGCTCAGGGTCTGGACAGAACCAGAGGCCAGGTAGAGTTTACCTACATTTGCCTCTTTAAAAGACAGCACAGATAAGTAGAGTCCATATCCAGGCCCACTTAAGTCTCATTTCTTATGGCAGTATTAGGCATTATGCTTAAGTAGAGGGTATACAAAATACCTTTTCTTACCCTTCCTTTGTCAACTTTAGTTACTTCTGAGATGCTTAAAGAAGAATTTAATTAGTTTCTTTCCTTTAGCTTCCCTGAGTACTTCTTTTAACTGCTTCCAGGGGAATCTAATCACCTGAAAATAAAGATTCCTTTTGCTCTTGGTCACTGAGAGGGTATGATGTCTACTGCTAAAATCCACAAGATTGTCACATATTTGAGAGGGCATTTTTTCAGGATACAAAGCTTCTAAAGGGTTCTCTTAAGTGGAAGTCCTGGTGGTAGAGCTTGAGATTAATTTTGCTTGATTTCCTGAATGAGGCTGAAAAAAAAAGCTGGTGCCATTGGAATAATGGAAAGTCACTGATAAGATTTCTCCTGGAGAAATCTAGTGGGAAGGTGTTCCAAGCATGCCCTCAGAAGGTTATGACTCTGCTGTCCACCTGTCCTGTTGACTGGCCTCTGTCAGGCATTTGGAGTATCTGTGAAGACAATCTGCATGTGACTAAGTGCATAAACAAAGCACTAGTGTGTGCTTTTGTGTGCACTACCAATTTGTCACGGTCTGAAATGGAAATGTGGTTTTCTATTTTTTTCCCATCTTATGAGCCTTAGCTGTCCCTTAAAAAAGCAGCTTGACAACACTAGCTAGTGAAACACTCCTGTTCAGTGTTACTCTGGCATTTCTTCTTGATGCAAGAGGCTAAGATTGCCCAAAATATTACCAGATTTCTCACTATGCTGATTTTTGAAACTCTGCAGTGTTCCCCATAGTTTATGTCCTTCCATTCTGCTTCTCAGCTTCCTTTTTTTCTGGATGGATGGTATTTTGCTATCTCACCTACTCTGGTTTTCGCACCTGCTTTTGTTAGTAAAATGTTAGGAGAAGAGAGTTTGAACTCCTGTTCTGGGGCTGTAACCATCATTTCAGGCTTTCATAAGGGTAACAGGTCAGGAGAACAAAACTTGGCCCTTTATGAGCATGATCAAATGAGCAGCCATTACTCCAGGCTTGAGGATGTCACATTTGTCTGGATAGAATGAGGGTGGAGGGAAATGATACAGTAACTTTGACCTTGACTGTTGCTAGCAGTGCAGTTCACATTGACCTGTGCCTGCCGAAGGAGGTGGCAAAGCAAACTCTTTGAGCAGCTTTATGTATTTTCATGTCACATCTTCGAAATTGCTAATCTTATTCTAAACAACGTGATTTTCAAGAAAATTGCTCTGTTCAAGTCTTTGGTCAAGAGAGGGTAATAACTTTCTGGAGCTGAGCAGGATGACTGCATTGTTTCAGGATACAGGCGCTGCTTCGAGGTCTTCCCATAATTCTGAGAAATTGGAAGGCTCTGAAATATTCCCATGAAATCTTTTATTTTCTTTAGAGCACTGTTTCTCCGGGCACTGCATTACTGTGCCACCCTAGTTTGGGAAGTATATGTGTGGGCATGATAGTTGTGTTACAGGAAAAGCTGTCCAGTTACATACTGGAACTATAAATAAAAATGCAAACAGTGGGCCAAGTATTGGCCAAATTATTACGTACATCTCCTGGAAACTGAATGTTAGTCGGCTTAATTGTCTGTAAAAGCATCTTGTTTAAGTAGTATAATATTTTTATGGAAAAATGGCATGGCCTAAAAGTATGCTCCATCATAATTTTCTTTTTCTTATTAGATTGTGGAGGGAATGAAGAAGAATAAATGGAGCATTGAGAATATTGCCTTTGGATCTGGTGGAGCTTTGTTGCAGAAACTAACCAGAGACCTCCTAAACTGTTCCTTCAAATGTAGTTACGTGGTGACCAATGGCCTTGGGGTATGTCTGTACCGCTTCTACCACTCCACTTTGAGTAGCGGCCTCCCCACTTGAAAACCTATTTGACATTTCCTGTTACGTTACCACCATCTGCATTAGGTCCCACAAAGCCCTTTCCTCTTAAAGAAATCCTCTCTTCATTTTAGGTAAATGTCTTCAAAGATCCTGTTGCCGATCCCAACAAAAGGTCAAAGAAAGGACGGCTTTCGTTGCATAGGACACCTGCTGGAGAGTATGTGACACTCGAGGAAGGCAAGGGAGATCTTGAAGAGTATGGACAGGTATGAATTTTCAAAATCTGTTATATCATTCTTCATGCAAAAATAGACTAAGAAAAAGCAGGTTATAACTTAATTTCAGAATTTATTTCTGATTTGTCATTTTGTTCAACTCCCATCTTATTACCTCAAAAATTACCTCAGTACCAAATTCAGTAACAGCAGAATGTTAGAATGGCAGTAGAATGTTCAGGTTTTACAATTACAGATCTTTCTCTTTTGTTTTGTCTTCAGAAACATGAGAACATTACTGCTTTTCCCCATAACTAAAGTCTCAGTGTTGCAGAATATATACTGGCCGGGTAGTTTTGTTTGGCCTATATTGCACAATTTGAGTAGCAACCCTAGCTGGAGGTGGAACAGGGACAGCTGTAACTAAAATGTGTTTCTGCTTCCTCACTGAGACTTTCATAAATAGTTCCTTCAGGAGTTAATGCCCTGTACACAAAATAGTTCCACACTTTTCAAAGATGTAAATTTAAACCAGGAATTCAGTTTCCCTGTGAATTCTTTACAATTGCAAAACAGAATGCTATTTCTGTGAAATAAGCACAAACTTTATGCCAATCTCAGGCTTTCAGTTTGATATGTGTCATGTTTTCAGCATGCAACAATGAAACATTAAACTGCGTGTTGAGTCTTTTCCCAAGTTAAGAGGACTGAAAATAAGTTGTCAAATTGCACTTCTGCTTTTAGAAGCTGAAATTCTTCCGGTATACAGAAGCTGTTTCTGTGCTACTAGGCAGAGGGGTACTACTAGGCACATTGTTTAGCATGACAGTAAGCATAAAACTGAGTTGTCTGAAAAATCTCAACATAAAAACAACCCGAGTTATATGCCCTGAAGATACTCTGCTGTGGGCACAAATATCTTGTATAAATTTGAAACTTTTTTCTATGCACATATTCATGTACATATGTTAGCGATGAACATTCATATGTATGTAGAGAGGGAAGGACCAAATGGTGAGAAATCTCTTCAACACAAAGTACAAGACTTTGGCTCTGAAATTAGCCGATATATTGTCCCTTCACTTTTGACAGATGAAATTATTCATTAAAACTTCTTTTGTCCCAAGCTATTAACAGATGAAACTATTCATTCGAAAATCTTTTTTGGTCCCAGGGTATTAGAGAGGGTCATTGGTGTGGTTCTGGGGCTCCCTGGAAATCCCAGGGAAAGGTACCCTTCTATGGGCCCATTTCCCTAAAACCACAGGTCCTTGCAGTAGGTCACCAAGTGGAGGGACTGCTCAGTGTTGCTGCTGTGCTGACTTCTGCTGCCAGCTGTGCTTATTGCCCTTCCAAATTGCTGTGTGCAAGCCCTTCCTGATAGGCTGTTTTACAAAATATGTGAGCAAAGAGTACTGTGAAGAAAGATAGTTCCTTTTTTTTCTAGAGAAAAAAATACTTCCTGAACCTCTGTAATTGAATTGTATTTGACTGATTGAGTGTCTTCTTTCTTAAAAACTACTCTAGCAAGGTGTATTGAGCATGTACTTGGCTTTGGCCAGGTGTAGATACATCACTCAAGGGACTACTCAGCACAAAGCTGCTGTCTGTGCACAGGATGACCCAAGCCCATTCTTTTGTGTAACCATTAGTGAAAGGTGTCAGAAGAAGCTGTAAAGATTTCCTATCTTGACAGTCTAAAGTTCCAGTGTTGCCAGGCTGGATTTGAATGCTTGCTTGTGTAAGCTGTTTGCCAAATCACTCTTGCTAAAACAGTGATGTTTCTTACAGGACCTGCTTCACACAGTATTTAAGAATGGAAAGGTAACGAAGTCATATTCGTTTGATGAAGTAAGACAAAATGCCAGGCTGAAGAACAGTGAATTACAGACAGCATCTCACTAAGTTCCATTCCATGTCTGTGTATGTGTGTGTAACTAGTTCGTACTGCATAGCTACTGGTTTATTGTACAGATTTGTGTGTTTGTGTTTTATGACATTGTAGCCAAATTATTTGTTGGTTTATGGACATACTGCCCTATCTTTTGCCAGTCTTTAGAAGATGAAATCAGGAAATGGTACTTACATTGTAAAACATATTTAATGTTAAAGTGTGCTTTTTAGGGCCCTTTGCCAGTAGTGATTCAATCTGGTATTGATCTTTTCACAAATAAGACAGAGCTGAGAAACTTTTTTATATATAACAGAATATCACAAAATGGATTTACATAAAATTATCATGATTGCTTTATGTTTATATTTAACTTGTATTTTTGTACAAACAAGATTGTGTAAAATATATTTAAAGTTTCAATAATTAAGTCTTTCCAACTTTTCATGATTTTTATGAGCACAGACTTTCAAGAAAATATTTAGTGGGGGGGGAATCCATTGCCTTTTGTCCATTAATCAGCAAATAAAACATGGCCTTAAAAGTTTGTTGTGACATTGTTCCATTTGACAACTAAATCAGGACTCGTATCTCCTTAAGATCCCATAGAGTTGCTGACCTCACCATTTCTTGTAGTTGTCTGTATTAGTAAATCTGCATTAAACAAAATTACTGTTCTTACTAGAAGGTTTAGGTACTACAGACCTTGCTGGCACAGTAAGGTATGTAAGTGAAATGCCAAATTTGAAAGGATTCTCTACTGCAACTTAACTTGCCAAGTCTATCCCACTTGGTATATGCACCTCAATATTTTAAGAGTAAAGTTTTTAAGAGATCTCCTCTTCCACTATAGAATATATGTGTAAAATACTGAAATATGGAAGCGGTGTATTTTAAAGTAATTACACTTCTGGGTTTATTTTTCATATACTGTAAGTGACATGACTTTAAAGCAAAATACTGGACTGGGTAGTGCACTTTTTTACTTTTTTGTATTTTTTTCATTGATTTGCCTTTTGTCAGACTGGATGTTAAATTGTAAAAATGTTTAACTATTTTTGTTAACAACTTTAATAAAACTCTATGCTAGCCAAACTCCTACATAAATGGCAGACCTGTTTCCCCTTCTCACCCCATCCGTTTGGTGTGAGGAGGGGCTTTTATTTTGCAGAGGGTAACTGTAAAACAATGTGTTTGAGAGATACTTTTGAACTGTCTGCACTTGATTGTATTTGCTCTCTGCATATGCTTGATATGAGTATCTGCTGGAAAATGAAACTGTTGAGGATTTTATTTGAGAAGCTATGTAGTAACCTCTGAAATGTTTGATAGTACTGTAGGATGGCTCTCACTAGAAAAGTACCTCCCTTACTTAGAAACAAAAAACAACAACAAAAGCAAACAGCTCCTGTTCTGCTGGTGATCACCTATCAGCCAATTGCTTAATGTAGTGATGTAATTAATGCTTCTAATTAGTAAATGATGTTACTGGAAAATGTTAGAGGTCTAAAATAATTTAAGCCTACAAAATTTTATAGAATGTGCTTTTAAAGGAAGATTGAAAAGCCATACTTCATTGTTCTTATTCTCTCACCAAAAAGGGGCCACATCAAAGCATCCATAATATTTCCAGGGTTTGTGGTTAAGACGTTTATGCCCAGTCTCAATAGTTATTGTTAACAAAAACCTGTTTTTCACTTGTAGTGTATGTAATTATACATTTAAGTGATGTATTTGTTTCAAGCATAGTGTTTTAGTAAAACTCTAAATGCTGACCTTTCACACTGAGGAACTGCCTTCCCTTAGCTATTAATTATATTGTTTGGTTTTGGTCAGGAAAGATTTTGAATCTGGACTTAGGATCAGTAGCAGATAAATAGTACAGAGCCTATTTCACTCTTCCACATGTGTACTAGGGAATTTTATGATGTATGGTTTAAAAAACAATAAAGTAAATGCTGCTTTCATTCTGTACCAATAAAAATTTTGATAACTATTGACTACCCATAACTGATATTTTTGTACTTGAGAACTGAGGATATACTGTGGAAGCACTGTTTTCATGTGTACCATGAAATACATTGTAATTGTTCAGTATTGTCTAAAACTTTCAGCTTATTAGTTGGAAACTCA
The DNA here is from genome assembly GCF_000691975.1 of Corvus brachyrhynchos. Taxonomy (NCBI): domain Eukaryota; kingdom Metazoa; phylum Chordata; class Aves; order Passeriformes; family Corvidae; genus Corvus; species Corvus brachyrhynchos. The sequence goes on along the minus strand of NW_008246057.1, from coordinate 3,062,764 downwards.
AAGCAAATTCTCTACTTGTGCATGTCACTTTCAGAAAGTTGTAACATCACTCATTTTATTAAATGTTAATAACTTTAAAAGGGGGAAAACAAAGAAAAACACCTGGTGCTATTCAGACCTGAACACTTGTCTCTTTGTGTTTGGCAGTTTGACATTCTGGGCATCAAGGAGTTGACAGAAATTACTGCAGTGCTTGAACCATACAATATCCTAATTCTTCCACATGAAAGCAAACAGCATGTTTGTTTGCTTTAAATTACTAGATTTGTAGTCATTGATATATTTTAATTATCCCCATTTCATAATATAATACAGTATTTGTATTTAAAAATAGGAATTGCGAATTTTGTGTTTAATACTCTGATTTGTAACCATATTTAGCATAAGAAATGGATTTTGTAAGACTATTTTTTTTCTTCAGCTGCATGATTATTAAAAAAAAAAAGATACTTTTTTGGTACTTTGAAAGATCTGAGGAGAGAACAGAAGAGTACTTAACTGTTTGGTTTGCCAAAATCAAAACAAAGCTTAAACAGTTCTTTTCTTATAGGTTTTTACATTCCTTCTTGTTTAGTGAAGAATAAGTATTCCTCACTTAAATCCTCTGTTAAAATAATTTTAATGTACTTGGCATCAAATACCAGTATGTAATACACATGGAAATAAAGTTTAGTTCTGGCAGTGAAAATCAGAGCCATCTGTGTCTTAAAGTTCTGATGTTGGGCATCAGATGTCATTCCTGTGCTCTTTGTTGCCAAACAGACCAGAGCAGAGCTGTGCTGTCATTGCAGTCCTTTAAGGAGAGCTGCTCAGCTGCCCTGCAGACAATTGGGGTTAAATAAATTTACAACCAGCTCAGTTCTAGAGAAGAGAAAACAAACTGGGCACATTTTTTTTTTTTTTTTTGGTGGGAGTGTGTGTGTATGTGTGGGCTTGGGTTGTTGTTGTTTTTGGGCTGCTTCCTGCTTTTTTCTTTTTTTTTTTCTTTTTTTTTTCTTTTTTTTTTCTTTTTTTTCTTTTTTTTTCTTTTTTTTTCTTTTTTTTCTTTTTTTTCTTTTTTTTCTTTTTTTTCTTTTTTTCTTTTTTTTTCTTTTCTTTTCTTTTCTTTTCTTTTTTTTTCTTTTTTTTCTTTTTTTTCTTTTTTTTGTGTGTGTGAGTACATCTATGCTTCAGCATTTTTTCTGTTGGTGCTTAAAATTAAAACACTTGTAATTGAATTTGAGATAAGGAATTATCCTCTATATTTGACATAATCTTTTCTCAAATAAAGATTCATTATTTAAACTTTACCTCTAAAGCCACTAGAATGCTTGTTTAAAAGCAAAATAGCTGTCAGTGTTGCAGCCTTCAGTTCACTTCAGTACTGTGAAAAATAATGTCAGCTCTTTAGCAGAGAGAATCCTTTAGGCAGGAGTTTTGTAACTAGAAGTTACTCAGCAGGCACCTTACAAGCACGCATGTGTCAGTGAGGGTGGGTAAGGCACCTCCTGTAATGGTATCATCATTTGTTGCTGGTCCCTTCAGCTCTTTCTGTACTGTAGAAAGGGGCTCTTGTAGCCCACAGTAATGCTTGAATTTAAAGCTTCTGTTACGTGATCTACAGAGAGCATGCACAGCCCAAGTGCCAGGCAGGCTCCTCTGCTTCCTTTCCATGCTGTTACAACCCTCCAGCTACAACACTCCAGATTTTCTCACTCTGGTCATGAGTGCAGCTTAAGTCACTCACCAGCCGTGAGTGTGTGGTGGTGGCTCCCAGGTCATCTGCAAGACATTGGCAGGGAAATTCCAGGCCTTGGCCTGTGCGGAGGGCAAGGGGCTCACAGGAAGAGCCCTATTTGTGTCCTCCAATTCTACTGTAACAATTAAAATCATAACTGTGCTGAGCTGCTCGAGGCATGGACTGTGAGGGTGCATTTGTACAATGGTAATTGCATCTCTGCCTGGAAACATTTGGGTTTCTTTGTCTCTGAGAGCCCCATCAGGGTCCTGTAGGTGCACATTTCCATCCAGTTTGTAAACATCTGAGTGAGAGATCATTGGCTTAAACCTGATCGATAGGGGCCTTATGTGGAGAACTGCATGCCTTCTAAATACCCAGGTGATCAGAAATAAGGAAATACTGAGATTAAAGGTGCTTTATAAAGTCATGCTTACTAAAACCACAGTTGCTAACCATGGATGTTATGTTCTTTGGGGGTTTGTTCCTGTTTTACTAGCAGCACAGCTGACCTTGTTAATGATTTTAAAATACCCTTCACAGAAAGATGTTTGGTTTTAATTAATCATAAAGGATGAAAAGGACTTAGTGATAGTTCCAAACAGTGTTTTACTGTGGTACCATACTTTGTTGAAAGGTACCCTGATGTCTGGTGTAATAAAATCCAGAGCAATTGAGGAGATATGGGAGTGAAGTCAGCAGGATTCTTCTCAAGTAACATACTTTGTTCCATATGATTTCCTTACTAATGTTTGCATGAGTACTCCTAACTGCTTTTTGAACAGAATTTCTAGAATTTTCAAGTTACGGGGAGGTTTCCTGGCATCACAATGACAGTCATCTCTCCTGTTTCTGGCTGGAGCAAAGGTCTTTTAAGGACAGATGGTGAGCTGACATGCCTCTAGCAAGGTTTTTACTTCCCTCTTACACAACTCTTCTCAGTTCAAGGGCAAGTTTATTGTTTGTTTACCACTGAGCAAAAAAAAAAAAAAAAAAAAAAAAAAAAAAAATAAATTAATTTGGGTTGTGTAACTCCTTTTTTTCCCCAGCAGTTTAGTTTAAATAGAAATCAATCCAAGGTATTTCACAGAATGAATTTATACAAGTGTACTCTAATTTTTAATATATGTATTTATACTTGTGCTTCATTGATCACTTGTGAGATTTGAGGATCTGATTCTTGGTAGTTGATCCAATGCTCATGTCAAGTAAACATACTGCAAATAGCCAGGGGTAATTATAAATTGTTGGATATGGCTTCAGAATCTTCATATAATTACAGTACTTAAGAAAGTCAAGTGGGTAGATAAAAGATGGAAGGTTGTGAGGGGTGGACATTTTTACTTCTTTGTCATTGATTTTGGTTATTAATGTAGCTATTTAAAGCTTCCACATCAGTTCTTCTATACAAAAGGAGATGAGGAAACTTGTTCTATGATGTCTGAGTAATCATATCACCAAAATATTAATAAAAGTAATACATGTGTCAAATAAACTGCATGGACTGAGCCTTACCTCTTGTAAGATAAAGGGAAGAACTTCAGCCTCAAAGTTGATTCCCTTTCCTGCAAACAGGAGAAGAAATAAGCTGTTTTCCTCAGAGTTTATGGGATGTGCTTTCCTCAGCTTTCTGGTAAAGAACAAGGCTGGTGTGCTCTTCCCTTTCAAGGAAGTTTTCCCTATTCTAAAAGACACCACCCTATTTTAAGCATAAGGAATTGCAGCTCGTTGTTGGATGTGTCAGAAGGATAACATACCCCAGCAATTTAAGAGGATAGTCTCTGAGTGAAATGGCTTTGGGTAGAGATATGTCTGTAAGTTACAGAAAGGTCAGAGCATGACAACTAATCTCCCCCTGGTCTGCCATTTCTGTCTCAGCTGAGCAGGTTCAAGTCTATCCTCTAATCTGCTGTGAAAACATTGAGTCTGTTCAACCAAAACAAAGTGTTACTGGGCCCCTGTGATTACAAAGCAGTGGTCTGTTAATGTGCCCCAGTCTAACCTGAATCCGTTTTTCAAGGCATGTAGCTACTTGTTAAACCAAATGCCAGTGACAAACTTCATTAAAGCTCCGGTTCTTCCCCCACCCTGTGGGTTTTGCAGCCTCACCTCCAGCACTGCTGATTGAAGACCATTATTTGTTTTTATTGCTGTTGTAAATCTCCAGAAGATAAAAAGAAAGATTTCACCTCTGTACAAGGTTTTGCAATAGTTACACCTTCAGATAAAAGCAAATAGATTCATGCATTAAAATCAGAGAAAGGTTACCCTTTGCTACCTTTTGTGTCCAAGTTGTGACATGTTAATAGACATGTGAGAATCTGGCAAAAATAAGGATTTTTTCTCTTGAGAACTGGTTTCTGTGTAAAAGTCCTGTACTGAAACATACACTTAGAACCTTTATAGTCATTAGTGAAGCACTGCTGAATACTCAAGCACTTCAGCTTGGTTTCTGCAGGTGCTTCTTGACAGTTCAGTCTCACCCATGTTCCACGTGGGTTACCCACAGGTAATCCCATCGGACAGGTGGGCAGTCTGCACTGGCACACAGAGTAGCAAGATAAAGTTCTTGAGTTCATGGAGACTACAATCCTGAGTCTTGTGTCTGCTGGAAAAGTCCAACACTGTGTGAAATAACCTGTCCCACTGCCATCCTGAACACCAAAGGTGGATTTGCTGAGCCTAATTCAGCTCCAGATCTGCTTATGGCTGTGCAGGCTATTTCTATGGCTGTTTTGTTGTAAGAGAGCACACATGGTTAATCCCTGGTCTGTCTTTCACCGCCCATAGTGAATTAGGCAAGACCTGGAAAAGTTTCAGTACTTTCTTCCCTGTTACAACAGAGCCCTGCCCAAAGGCATTTTGAGACAAGAACCCATATGATTATTGACTGTGTTGTGTGCTGTAAACCAGCATGAGAGTGACTTTTAGGGGTTGTGGTATGATTGTAAATTATAATTCCTTCCCAAGTCAATTGATTAGTGCTGTCACTGGGATGGTTGTTATAACATCACAGCAAAGACAAGGCTATTGAGCTGCATGTCAGCTAAGACCTCTGGTTCTTTTCCAAATGACTTTCTCTATTCATTACTCTCTTAAAACACATGGAATTTGGGAAGTACCACTATCATCAATCACCCATGTGTAATTTTCCTGTAATGGGGTAGAGCTCTGTGTTACACACTCTGTTCTTGCCTGACATTTGAATTGCCAGGGTTTGGTTTGGTTTTAGTGCTACTGTGCTTTGTACGGACATTTTAATGAAGCTATTTTTTATAACACCAGGATTTTCTATTTAAGAAGTAGCAGATGAATCATAACATGTCACTTTATGTGAGGTTAGGATTATTTTCTCCTGTCCACATCAGTTTATACCAAATTTCATCTCCTATTTTAATTTGCATTCACAGGGTTTCATAAAGTCCTTTTGCAATTCTTCACAACCAGCTCCCACCTTTATTACTCTGTGTAACTCAGCACCTCCCGCAAGCTGTCACCTCCTTACCCATGCTTGTCTACACTGTTTAACATGTTGAGCAGCAGGAGCTCCAGCACAGATCACCAAGTGGCGTTTCACTCTCTGAGAAAGCTGAGTAATTTCCTACTGTTTTCTTTGATCAATGTTATATACATGTAAGGACCTCTCCTCATGTCTCAAAACTTCTTAGCTTCCTTAAAAACTTTATTATAAATCTTGTTGAATGCCTTTTTGAAATTAAAGTAGGTTATATCCATATACTTGTTGACTCCTTCAAAGGACTTCAAAGAAAGTAACTTTCTCTTGCATTTATCAATCAGAGTCTCCCTCAGGAGCTTAAATTCATTCTTTCTACTGTGCTTTCTCCCTTGGTCTTACTGTGCCTTTGTCCACAAGATGAAAAGTCTTTTGAAACATTGGAAAATCCAACTCCAGACAACTCAGGGAATTTCTGAAACAGATTCTTGTTCTCATGCTGTCTTTGTCCTTTGCAGTACAGTGCTTGATGGTGAATGGCACAAGATTCCGCAGTGGAGTACCTTGGGATAGGAAAAGCAGTGAGCCATTGGGACAAATCTGTTCTTCAGGTTTGAATTAAAGGGACAATTACCAGGGGATGGACAAACTTATGGGAGGCTTGTTGCCTGGTGATGCCTCTCAGGGACTTGCATGGACAGGAAAGCTGGACATATAAAAGAGACAGCCCCACCAAGCACTGGGGACTAGAGGCAAAGATAACCTAGTTTGCGCAGTGCTCATCCTTGAACCCCCAAAAAAGTCTGTTCAACAAGGGACTCTGGATTAAACCAGACTCCAGCATACTTTTGAGTGAAGAGTCATTTGTTTTAAAACCACAGGCAAGGATCTGTGGACATGTCTCATGTCCCAAAAAGACAAATATATAAACCTGGTCACCTCTGTACTTGAAACAAGGATGTGTTGAACCCAGTAGTTCCAATATAGGTGCCTCTGTCATGTTTGCTGAGCATCAAGTGAGCACTCGTAGTTGGTATTTTACATATACTGATTGTATAGGGATCACATACATATATGTACATATGTACAGTTTATACACTCAAAGATGTAAATCTATATGTGAATAGACAGATGTATATAGATGTGTATATATTCTATAGAAAGAAATATCCATAAATATTAAGGATATGCTATTAGTAATTGCTCATGGGCTATGATCTTTCATAAAGTGTATGTAGATCCTTGCTCTGTTTCTTCCTGATAACTTCATTTTATATATGAAAGGGTTGTGTAAGCAGCCTTTTCAGCCACCACCTGACTGGCAGCTTATGCTGAAATGATCATCTATGATTACTCCTAAATCTGTCTCTGAATTGCTGCTTGCCAAGACTCTGCATGTCTGTCTCTGGTGTTGTGTAAGTTGGTATTTAGCTACCTGACAGTGGATGTCATGGGACTGTGATCAGGCAGGTCAGGTTTGCATAACAATAACCTGTCTTTATCCCTCTTTATTACCCCTCAACTTGCATTTCTCCCACAGACTTTATCCATGAAAGGTTTATGTCATTGTCTAGGTCACCAATGAACAAACAAATTGTGGCAAAAAGATCCCAGTTGTATGGCATCACTGCTAAATGTGGTCTTGCTCATTGGTGACTTGCAATGATCAATATTTTGAGATCAATGAAAGAACCAGTTTTTAATCGACATAGCTAATTATCTGTCAGTTATATATTATTTGAGTTTTTAAAACCAAATGCAGTGTTGTACTAATGCCTTGGAGGAATTAACACTGCATTATGATAGTTTTCTTTATTCAGCAGACATGGAAAAATAAAGTAACTAAGGAAAAAACACCAGCCCAATTTACTACCAGCCAGCAAAGTCCTCTGAACTGAAATGTTGAGGACAATCTCGTTTTTCCACTTGGGATCTCCTTCTCCCTTTAGCTTTGGGCAGGACCTGATGCTGGCCAAATCCTAGTTTCTACTGCAATGCCTAATGATGAAAAATAGTATCTTTGGGTAAAGAATGCATCGGGAATATTTGGCTGGAGAAAACACAGCCCCAGAGGAGATCTGTGCATTAGCTAGGTAAAGTCACAGGAGAAGCAGGGATCATCACCCTAGGAACAGCCCAGACCTGGCAGGTCACCCATCCTGGACACTGAACTGCTCCAGCCAGGACCTGACAACCCATGGTGGCTCAATAAACCTCTCTGGGAGAGGAGCCTGTGCATGTTTAGAGCAGCTCAAATGCAAATGTGTGCTGTATTTTGGGATTACCTATAGTGCATTGGAATAATGCACCATAATGCACCTCCCAGGGCCTGCCCTGGTTGCCTCCCTGGTTCCTCCAGCCCTGCTTACTTGCTTGGAGACAGGAGTGTTCATTTTCTGCAGAAACACTCAGACACCCACTGCAGCCTCCATGAGTAGTGCCCTGGGGCCTAGGAAATCCCCATGGGGTAACAGAGAGCTCTGCCTGGGGTGGTGTCCACCTGTGCAGGACAGACACAAAGCAAAGCAAAGTTGTAGAGACCAAAGGAGTCTGTAGGGAACCAGCAGCTCTGAGGGTGCCAGATCCCTCTGTCTGCATCTAAGAAAAGCCAGAGGGATGAACACTGCTTTGTGTATCCTGTTAAGCTTTCCTGTATAGCTTTCACTGGTGACCTATCAGCTTCTAAAATCTTGGCTATAACTTACTGAAATACACTTTGCCTTTACTACCACACCTGTCCAAGTGGAGGTGGGAGGAAGGAAATGAACTGAAGCTGGCTGAGCACACTCTGAGCACATTGCTCCCCTGGAGATGCCAAGCTACAGTCAGCAAGTCCTCTCCATCAGCAGTTGCTGCCCAGATGCTGCTCTCAGGAGGGGCCTCTCTGTCCCTCCAGCCCAGCAGCCCTTGGGGTGATTCCACTCACAGATCAGGTAAGTCCCAAAGGTTGGTTCAGACTCCAAAAGGACAGGGCACCCCTGGGGTGATAGGCAGGTGTGGAAGAACCTGTGGTGAATGGGAGATGCTCTGTACTCCTGCCTCATTCATTGGCACTTCCTTCTGGATAAGATCCTCTCCAGTGGGCTCAGTGTCTGCTTGGTGCTGGTCAGAAATGGGCAGCAGCAACAGAAGAAAGGAAAAACAATTTCAAAACTGGAAGAATCCAGGATTCCCTGATGTCTTTCGCTGCTGGGTGAATAACACACTGTTGCTGTTGTGGCGGTCACAACACACATGGACAGTGCCTCTTTCAAGGGCCAAAAAGCTATTTATAAACAAAGCAGCCTCTTTTATACACCTTTTGTGTGTTATCACTTGTGTTGCAGATTCATTGGCTGGTGGAATACTACAAAAAACCCAC
>NW_008246057.1:3036969-3054100 GCF_000691975.1 Corvus brachyrhynchos | reverse complement strand
CTAATCGTCTACAATATACTCCTTGGCTATTGCTAACTGCAACATACTACCATTGGCTACCTATAGCATCAGCATTCAAGCATTCAGAAAAATAACAGCTGCAGATATGTTGCTGTTTTCTCCTTCTACTGTTTAACTTTCATGCTTCTGTTGATACTACATTCTCATGGGTAAAAACTAATTGTTTTTCTTCTCACGGACTTTTCTCACAGTTCTTCTCTAGCTGAAGTAACAGGCCTGAGCCATAATTTTACAAAGGCAACAAGGCCTTCATTATGTAAATGCCACAACACACCACGCAGCCCCAGTGTTTGTAAGTAGACTCCCCTCTGTATTTTTAGCAACTGATCTATGAGATCATTTTGCTATTTTCAGTTGTTTGTGACTTGGAACTTTCCTGCTGGGAACACGGTGAGTGGGAAGGAGCACATACCCTCAGCTTCCAGTGAGAGGCTGAGCAGACCCTGGGTGCCCAGTAAATGATACTCATTTTCTGAGCAGCTTACCTGCCTGGAGCATCATCAGTCCAGGGCATGTGCAGCAGTTAGAGAAATGCCCTCTAGTGTTCTTCCAAGACGCAGGAGAATAAGCACATACCCAGGAAAAGTCCAGACAGTCTTCATTGAACTGACCGATAGCTTCCATAAGTAGGCAGCCTGTCTGCAAGCCTGGATGGCATCTGCCATGCCTCATTCACAAGCAAACAGCATCTTGCTTAAAACAGGAAATACAATTCCTGCATGTGCCTTTTGGTACCTTGGTGGATTCAGTGCAAGGGGTCTCACAGCACATTTCTGTGTCCTGCCTGTCCTGCACCATTCCCAGTGTTCACACAGTGCTGGCTACAAACGCCTACGTCTGGCAGCTGGGCACCATCAACAGGCCCAGCCTTCCACAGGGGCAGCTTGATCATGTCCCTCTTGCCTGCCCCTCTCCTGCCTGCCCTGTGGCATTGCAGCATGACTTTAGAGCATGTCTTATCTCAAAGCACAGAGACCCTGACCCTGAGTGCTGCTGTTCGTTCATTGAATAAGGATACAATAATTAATTGACTGAGAGATAAGCCACAGATTTAACTGTACGTCAAGCCTGCAGGATTCCCTGAACGCCGCCCACACTGTGCTAAAACTGTGGATTCCTGCATCGATGCCAGAATTTTAACATGTATTAAACAGAGACAGCCTCTTGCCACCAGGGCAAGGCTTAGAAGAGGCAATTTCCTGGGGCTGCCTGTACACTGCACAGTCCTGGCAGTGCAGGGGTTGGAATGCAGGGCTGCCAGCCACAGCTTCATGCCCTCCTGCCTGGCACCTGAGGCACAGCCTCCAGCCCTTCCTCCACCTTACAAATTTGTTTCACATGCTAGATGTGATTTCTTGGTAGCAGCATCCTCCTGGCATCACATCTCACCCGCCTGAGTTCTCCGTTACCTCCCTTTTCTCCCCCGTTGGCAAGACATGGACACGCACCAGCCTCTCTCATGGGATAAATAATCTCCCACTGCAACGGGCCTTATAAAAAGGAGCTTATTCTCCTTCCCCAACACCTGCAGCACAAAGCTGCACCACATCAACCAGTCTCTGCATCAATGGCCACCTGGGTGGCAGCAGCACCACCATCCCCTCTGCTCAGTGTCCCACTGGCTGGGCCACTGTCTCACAGCAGGACATTGGGACTTGGCTCACACCCCAGTCTTGATGGCCTTCAAGATCTTGGCAGAGCAGCAGGGTTTCCAGGCAGGATGAAATTCTGGCTCTGGAAACCTGAGGGTAAACCCAGGTCCAGAAAAGCTCAATTTCATTTGAGCAGACCTCCATGTTCAGGGTAATTTTTGCATGTTGAGAGCTTTGGCAGGGGTTCCAAGAGTGAGGTTTGAACAACAGCCCAAAAACCCCACATGGAGCCACAGCCCACTGGAGCTATTCTCAAGCAGCCCAATGACCACCTCTGGCTTCTATGAGCCAGTGAGAAATGACTGTCTCAGCCTTGGGAGTTTGGTGTTTCCACAGCTTCAGATTCACCAGCTCTGCCACAGAAGTTTTAAGTTACTTTGTTACATTTTCTATAGTGCTTATAGAAGTACAAAATGGCATTTTTAGTCCCAAAAGGGGACTGTTTATCTGTTTTTATATCCTTTTGGGTTAGGAGAGTGAAAGAAAATATGAACTTGCTTTCTCCAAGAAAACAAACTGACCTTTGAGTGTTATAACAGCCTTTATGCAATAATTTGGGCAAAGGGAACTGGAATTTCTTCTGTGAATTTTATTTTTCCTTAAAAAATGCCGGTTTGCTAAAACCAGAACAGTTTGCAGAAAGGCTTGTTTTAAGTGAATCTGCCCATTTATGTGAATGTACTTAGAAAATTTTTAAACTGCAGAAATACTGAATTTGTCAGCATAACTCTTCAAATATGAAGCTAATCTACAGTTGGAATTCAAAGAATAGAATCATAATTTTTAAAGTAGAAAAAATAAATACCATTTAAATAAAAATGAAGTATTTTTGCTCTATTTAAACCAAAAATGTTTAAACTGGCCTAATCCAAAACACATTGTGATCATCAGTACACAACAGCTTTGAAATTTGGTTTTCTGGGGAGTGGAAACTTCACTCCCCCCTGGGTAAACTGCTCTGGAAAGCTTCAGGCAAGTGGAGACCAGGCTGTGTGTTGAAATTTCATGCCTGTGCTCTGAAGAAAACTGGGGAACCTCAGGCAATGGCATTACTGCCCCCTTTGGTAGGTTTCTTTTCAGCTTTCAGTGTAGCACATGTCCAAAGCCACAGGTGAAGCATTTCTGACTCGTTCCCTCATCACCAAAGGCAGTGCAGAACATCTACTGAAAGAAAGAAAAAACATTAAGCAAAAGCCACACATTGGTATAGCCAACCAACATTAATACTAACTAATCTTAAAAGGCTTATTACTATTTTGGTGCTTTAAAAAAGAAAAAAGTATTCTGGCCTGGAACTACCGTGAGGCATGTTTAGAACAAGATAAAGGTCTAAGAAATACTATTGTCCAGGATACATACTGGGAATAGCTGGTGGGCACGGAAAACGAAAGGAAATAATTAAAAGTGGGAGTGTGAACTGGTTTTTTTCCATTTTGAGGTTTTTGGGGAATTATTTTTGGCCCTGCTTCTGCACCAGAGAAAGCACAAAAAATTCATTCTAATTTTGTGGGTGTTTTAAGTGGGTGTTTTAAGTTCAAAATTAAAATGGAAGAATTTATCCTGCAAGAATATTCTCCAGAGCCTGCACTGGCAAGATACTACTGCACTTCCTGTCTGGGTGAAGTGATGCTGCTCCTGGCCTTCAGCCCCATGACACACCAGAGTCATTAAAATCTGGTTCATTACAGATACTTTGTATTGTGGCTTAAGGCCAAAAGGGCAACAATAATACTTAATTTTGCACAGCATGTTTCTTAATCCACTGGGGTTTAACCAAGCAGGTTGTGTGCAGCTGTGCATTCTCATTCAACTTTCAAAGTACCAAATCCATGTGCTGGTTTGTGGTTGTTACAGAAGACATCAAGTGGCCTGTCTTTCCTCCTCTTTTTTTTGATACTGCACCCTGCTGCAAGTCATCTTGAGAGCCACTGCTGTTGAGTTTTCTCCTCCCAGGGCTGAAACAACATTTTAATACCAGGCAGTGTATAATCAGTGCATATCTGCCCTTGCTCAGGTCCTCAGCTGGACCAAGGGATGCATTATTTGAAACACAGTAGACAAACCCATTCTTTCTCTTGGCTGATCATCCCCGAACTGCTCTTCCCAGCAGCTTGGCATGGGGCTCCTCCATCTGGAATTAATGTCTGCTCTTCAAAAAAATCACCCATTGCTTATTTTTTTTCCTCCTCACTGCTTAGCCTAATGTTTTCCTGAATAGTCAGGAATAAAGTGATATTGGGGGTTTTTGAAGTTCACAGAGCTATGCGAGATTAAACAGTCAAGGAACAAAAGCATTGAGACAAAACACTTCTAATAAATATAACTGAGAGAGAAAGAAGTCTGAAGGCATTTCTATATTTGAAACAGGTGATTCAAGGGTTATAAAACATTCACTGCCATAAAAATATAAATGCCTGGAGCTTTTGGAGTAAATCCAGTACAAGGTCAAAGATCATCAGCCAAGGATGCCTTTAATAAATATTTAATTAATGAATCATTGGATCATGCAGTTTCTAGTTCCCTTCTAATAGACATTTTAACTGTTAATTAGTTTACTTGTGCACTGGGCTCAGACCACAGCCTATTCCTTTCCATCTTTCTGAACTCCTCTGTTAGATGGAACTGGTCTCTTTTGAGGACCATTTTTATTTTAACTATTTATTTAGTATATTTATTTTGACAACCAAACTAGTATAAAAAAATGCTGGTTTTAATCCAGCCCCAGGGTAGCAGCTTTGGGCTGAGCTGCTTTAGATTTCAGACACAGAAAACCAGTACTGGGCTTGCTGAGGGCACTCAACTGCAGCCCAGTGGCATGATGTATCACACCTAGCTTTGCCTTTTGACCATAATGCTGACTGCTTTTTTTGGCATTTTCTCTAAACAGGACTACAAGGTCTTGTACAGGGAAATTACTCGTAACTTCTACTAATCATAAAATAAATTAGGTAGAAACCCACATAGGAACACTGTAATTAGGATCTAGAATTGCACCTTGCCAGAAGAGAGAGCTGACATCTCCTGAAATGAAAGACTGTGTTTGTCCTCCTCAAAGGACAACAAAATATGTCCACCATTGTGGACAGACGGACACATATATCCATCCTGTACCTCTTCAAATCTGCAAAGCCTTCATGTTCAGTGGTGGGTTTGCTCTCAGGCTGGTGCTTCTTCCTAGAGGCTGGGATCTGGTGGAGTAACCCCACAGCAGAGTGTTGTAGTGAAGTTGCTGGTCAAAGTTGGCACTATGTGATGGGATCATAAGCTTTGGGAGAAGCCAATATCAATCAATCTCAGTATTTTCAGCACCAGCCTCCGTTACATGAAGAGCCGTCTCATTCTGTGAGCACTTTCCCACATCCCATTAGGGTCCAAGCAAGTTTCTTAGCTGCCTCCTCACTCCTGCGCTGGGGCAATTCTTGGTTGGAGGGTAGGGGAGAGTGTCTCCCTCCGTGTTCCCAGGCTGAGTAGCTGCTCCCCAGCTGGCAGCCAGCTGGCAGGGACACTGCCACCCCCATCCTCCCCATGGGGTTCCCTGCAGAGCACGTGGCAGCACAAATGACTGCACAGCAAGTGCTCAGGACAGTCCTTGCGTCACACACGTCACCATGTCATTTGTCACCACTGCTGCAGTGTGACTGCTGATCTATCACTGATGGTAATTCTTTTTAATGAGAGTAGATGGACTTTAAAGCCCCAGAGGAGTGATTTCAGGCAGGGGAAGGTCAATGTGTGGCTCAGTCTTGCTGAGCATCTTCATATGCTAAGGCTAAGCTGAATTTGTTGGCGGTTAGTGAGAAATGTGTGGATGTGCCTCTGCTCCAGGAGACACATGTCCCCCAACCCAGGTAGCCCCTGGCTGCTATGACCTACCCTGGCTGTGCGGGGATACAAACAAATTTTCCATTACTTGCCTGAGTAGCAGGATGCACGCTTGTGTTGGACACAGTCACAGGGAGGGATTTCATGAGGCTCCCGATGGTGGCAGGGTACTACCAGGAAAAGTTCTACTAGAAAACAAGCCAGCACAGCTTGGCCACAGGCCATCAATCTGGTGAGGCCACTGTGGCACGTATGGGCTTAATGTGTGAGTGCAGGTATGGCTGGGAATGGTTCAAGCAAAGGAGAAGGAATATCATGTAGACAAACAGGAACAAATATGATGTTTTTTCAAGGAAAAAACTATATTTTAAATAAAAATAAGAAACCCTGGAGGAGTGGGGGTGCTGCTGCTCCTTCATCCTTTCCTTCTGTGAACAAGGCAGGGACCTGCAAAGCAGCTGCCAAACAAACCTGGGCTGTGTGAGTCCGAGGCACGTGGCATCTACAGCTGGCACTGTCTCAGCCCCAAAGCTTTGTTCTCCTGGGACTGAAAGCCCTTAGGGTGGCTGTCTCTGACTCTGGTCTTATATAAATCACTATAAATCAGACACAGAGTCACATTAGTGCCATCTGCACCTCTTCGCTCAGTCTCTCATATGCAATTTCACAAGGATTCCTTAACTATTTGGTGCAGGTCTCCTTTTCCACGCACTTCAAAGGAAGTGAATTAACCTGAGCCTGTTAATATGTAAACCAAGTTGAAATATTTGTGGGTAAAACACAGAGCTCAGGTTGGTAATGACAACTGGAAATGTTGCTAGAGCAAAATGTAGCATCTGGAAACAGAACAGCTGGGTATGCACACGAGGCTGAATTGGTTTGATGGGAGCATTGATTTTCCCATACAGTCAATTGCTGCCACACAACTTCTCAAATACTCCCTTCCAAAGCTAAAAACCACCTTCAGCACTGGGGAAAGGATAGATGCAACAATAGCTCTTTTTGTCTTTTCTGTTCTTGGCAACACAGGAAGAGCAAATTGTGAGGGGAAAAAAGAAGAAACAAACAAATACATACCTGCCAAGATGAGGTTTGTCCTTTTTTGCCAGTGGGCTGAGCAGAGCTCATAGTATCTTTTTCAGAGGAATCATGACTGCAGTGAAAATGACAACTCTGATGTCAAGACATTCAAAGTTTTCCCACATGAAATGACCAGAGGACATTTTTTGGTCACTGAAGACTATTAGCCTCTTCCCCAAAGGCAACACAGGAGTTAAAAGTGCAAGCAGATTCCCTCAAGTGACAGGACTAAATAAATCTCCGTCTCAAGGGCAATAGAAATGAAAGTACCTCAAATGCAATTGGAAAATCCTTCATTGTTTCTTACTGGGTACAAACAAACAGAATTAAATCTCTATTTTTTCCTTACTCAGGGCTGTGCATCTTGAAGATAAAGGAAGACAAATGTACAAACATCCACCTCTGGCAGCTTGTGTGGTTGATACTCTGTGCACAGGGGCTGTAGAAAACCAGCCTCCAGAGTGAGGCAACAACTCATCTGTACTGAAATCAGGCCCTATTTTTTGTTTCAGCTAGGGAAGATCCAACATCAACATTGCTGTCATAGCAGCTGCAAAGGGAAAAAAGTGATTTCCTGTCTGAGTGTATTCCATCACTCAGCATTTTATTTTTGTGCAAAACCAAAGCCAGGCATGTCACCCCACCCTGTGCTTTCCAAACCCGTGCCACTGGAAAGGCACCGGGAAAACATTACAGGGGCAAAACCTGCCACAGAACGCCCACTCAGTACTTGTGCCAAATGCCTTCTCCAGAAGTGTCCTGCCAAGACAGAGTTTTTCAGACTTTTGGAGTAGCCAAAGACTGTTCTTTCAGCATATACCACTTTCTCCCAGAGCTGTCAACCTGGTCCTGGTTTTGGCCGGGATAATTTTTTTTCTTAGCAGCTGGTACAGTGCTGTGTTTGGAATTTAGTATGACACTGATAACATGCTGATGTTTTAGTTGTTGCTCAGTGTGCTGACCCCTAAGTCAAGGACTTTTCAGTGTCTTATGCTGTGCCAAGGAGCAGGTGCATGAGAAACCAGGAGGGAGCATGGCCAGGACGGCTGACCCGAACTGGACAAAAGGATATTCCATACCATAGAATGTCATGTTCAGTCTATAAACTGGGAGGAGTTGGCCAGGAGGGGCCAGTCACTGTCCAGGGGCTGGCTGGACATCAGTCAGAGGGTAGTGAGAATTGTATTGGGCATCACATGATTTTTTCCCTTTGATTTTATTCCTTTCACTCTACCTCTCTTTTCCATTAAAAGTGGTGCTGCTAATACTATATTTTACTTCATTTCAGTTATTAAACTGTTCTTATCTCAACTCACAGGTTTTACCTTTTCAAGATTCTCTTCTTCATCTTAATGGAATCACAGAGTGGGAGGTGACCAAGTGGACATGTGGGGCTTAATTGCTGCCTGAGGTTAAACCATGACACCTTGGCACAACTTTCAGTCCTAACTTGCCCCAGAACTCAGGAGATAATGAAACCTTCTGTCTGGCTGTGTAAATAATGGAGACAAAAAAACCCAGATATTGTCCGCTCTAATTTTTTTTCCTTTCAGTAGGATTATTTTTTAAAATTAGCCGGTAGAGTTAACCAGCATCCTAAAAGCATCCTGCTTGGGTGCAGTGCCTCTGACGTCCATGAGAGGGCTGTGGGCAAGCGCATTTGGGTGTTTCACACTAACGCAGAAATACAGAAAACACACTGCCGGCTGGTTGCAAAATCCATGGGCACGCCCGGGTCCCCCGCAAGCTTTTGCACAATCTCTGGCTCACACCGAAGTGCCCTTGCACTGCTGCAGGAGGCAGCAGCTGGGTGCAATGTGACCTCTGCCCAAAGCAGCTCTCACAGTGACAAATTCGTTTAATGACTTCGTGTGTCGAGGGGTTCTTCTCCCACCCTGGCTCCCCACAGGCTTCTGGGCAATTTTTTGCAGCGTCAGACTGTTTGAGACAAGTGCCAAGGACTGATTTTCTTAATATGACAATTGAAGTAAACCTCATTTTTATCACACACATCTGAAAGATTTTGTCAGATCCAAAATTATATATTTTGTGTCTGATCAGGTTTGAATTTATTCTCATTATTAAATAAGGCAAAATTCAGAATTAAACATGCTTCCACAGTGGAAAAATCAGAGTATTTGAACTGGTAACATGTAAAAATGGAATCTTGTCTCTAAATAAAAAAATTTCATACCTTTTTCTTCTCTGTATATATCATACCATTACCTTAATCCAAAAGATGCTTTCTAAATTAGATACAGGTTTTGGTCAACACCAGAGAGGTTTTGGGGGAGTAAGTGATCTATCAGAATAAAAAAAAAAAAAAAGAGGAAACCCAACCCCTAAAACCTTTTCTAGGTCTGAGATTTTGTTTCCATTCACTTTTGCAGTCACCAAGAGAGCTCTTGGCTCTTCTAAGTGCACCTTGAGAGAAATTCAATCCAGTCCTGAGGTCAACATGAATGTCAGCATTACCTAGATGGACAGGTCCTGCTTGAGAGATCTATGGACTTACTGGTTAATTGCAAAGGGCTGAATGTGCCCTTTAGAATGCTCCTCCAGCTCATCTGAGACTTAGGACATTATCTTTGGGACATTAAGCACGGCAGGATGAGTTCTCCAGGGAAATTTTGCAGTGTTGCCAGCATTCTGATGGCTGGTCCCTTGGAACGCGATGTACTTCTATCTGCAGCTTCTGGAGTCATATGATTATGTGAGGATCTCAGCTTTCATGACAATGAAAAGTAGGTTTTTAGTCATTGAGACTGTAGAGAAAAGCTGGCAAGCACGACCTCCAAAAAGTTATGGATCAAAAAACAAATAAAAGGAATCTCAGCTATATCAGCCTGAATTTTAATTGCATGGCTTAAAAACAGCATCATTTTGAGGACCAACTGTTAAATTTTGAATACTTGGAATTTTCTTGAAGAGGGAAAAAATTTCTCCTTTCTTTTTTCTTCTCTGCTTGAGCTTCTTCCTTCCTTTCTAGGGCTCCAACCTGTTGCTTACGCTCCTTGATTGTCTGACTGGTGTCCGATGGCAGCTCCGGACTGAGAACAGAGTGTGAGTACTGGGAATTTTCCAGGTTTACAAAATGTTTTCCTTGCATCTGCCAAAGCCAACGGCAGCCGACGCTGAACACGTGCCACTGGAAAATCACAAGCAGGCTGGCTGCCAAGGATGCAGAGCTCTTTGGACCGAGGCACGTCAGGGTGTTGTGAGTGTGAGAGGACACGTAGCCGTGTGTGCCCCGCCGGGGCAGCGCTGCCGGCTGGCCCCGGGCACGGCACATCCACCGCTGCCTTCCCAGCCAGGAGCGCTGGGGCCGGGCCAGGCGCTGCCGCCGCTCCGCACCCGGAGCGAGCCTTGTGTGGGGACGGTCCGCCTGCCGTCGGAAGTGTGCATTGACTTGTAATGGAACAGTTTAAGTGGAAATAATGTGTTCCGCACGGAACAAACAACCTCAGCAAATGGCTTGCCGACATTCAATCACAGTTCAGGAGGGACATCTCCAGCACCCCTTGAATCTCGTGCGAAGCCATTAAACCCTCTCACCTGGCAATAGGCATGTGCAAAAAGAGGCTAAAAAGGAAGGCACTGAGTAATTATGTACTGTGAGTGCAAGAAGAAGAGTGTCACCCGTGTGGCGTGGGGAACTTTATATTGTCCATGTATGTCCATACCCTCTGGCAGTGCTCAAAAACAGGGGAAAGATATCTAAAAGTGTGGAAGCTTTTGTCTCAGCCTTAAATGAGATGTGACACACAGGATTTGGTGAGGGAGTTCATTTGCTATTCCATTTGTTATTTTTAATTTATAACTACTTAATGAAAAAATCAAATTAATCTTACAGAAGGTTTTGTCAAAACTTTTAGGGCCTAAATTCTGCCTTCCATCAACAGTATGCATTTTAATCAAGTGATTGAAATTCATGTCTTAATGTAGAGTATGTGCGCATATGTTACGAGCCAAGCCTATATATACCTGTTTGAGGGAGCTCCTAAAAAACCCAAACCTTCTGTTTTGGATGTTAACAGGAATGCATGGACAACGTAGAAATTTTAGGCACTATGTATAGCCAAGAATTTGGTGCATGCTCAGTGCAGAAGGAATGAAGGGAGGAAACACAAGCAGATTTATGGCTTTGCAGAACCAGCCGAGCTGGGACAGCTTCACAGTTTGCTGCCTGTGCCCCTCAGAGGTCGTTGCAGCTTTAAGTACTGAAATGCTGCCTGGGGCTGACAGGCTACCAGCAGGACTGATTAAACCAACTACTGGAATAATCCCCAGGAAGCTCGTCAAAACACAGCATTTCCAGCACTGAAACAAGAGCTGTGTTAGTGCCTAGTACCGACTCCTGGGCTTGGTTGTTTTGAGCTACCCGTTCACACACAGAGGCACAGCAGCCGGTGACAGTGAGGTAGCAGCACGCCAGGTGCCTCCCACAGCACTGGGCACAGGTGAGACACGTCCCACAGCTGGGCACTACTGACAGGCACGTGTTTGCTGGAGGACACATTGCAATAGCACCAGTATGTATAAATGACCCCAGAGTGACCACATAATTAAGCAACATAAATCTTCTTTCTAAGCTTTCTGTTCTTCAAAATCTTCTCCAAGTAAAGGGCTCATTTGCGAGTATGATGAATCACTCATGAAATGGCTTGTACAGCAGGATGCTTACAATAAAATGGATTTGGAGCATAAAAGGCAGCATTATTGTTATTTCCCTGCCTGCCTGGCTTCTTGCCAGCCTCCTGCTGCCTTCTATCTCCCATCACAGGAGGCTGGAAAAATTCCCCCAGGATTGATTAACATGAGAGAGACCTGTGAAAAATTGAGGCGGTATGAAGGAGGGAGGTGACGGCTGAAGGGAGAAACCAGGCTTGCAGCACTGACACAAGCAGCTAAGCGCCTGGAGAGGTGGGAGAGCAATGAGAGTCTCTGCAAGAGGGAATGAGAAGGAAATCCCGGGCAACCTCTCTCTATGGGTGTTTCAGCCCTCCCACAAAAATGCTGCTTCAATACGAGAAAAATTCAAGAGTGGCAAGGGGAGCCACCTACCCTCAAGTGCTGTCAGTCAGCAAACTGGTGAGGCACTGGACACCTGGACATGCTCCCAGATAATTCCCAGGGATATTTCAGGAGTGACAGTGGTCCAGAGATGGTTATGACTGGGTCACAGAGCCACCATGGTTTGGAGGCTGAGGCTTTATAAGCAGGAAATCAGATAACACCATGTCAGGAAGGCCCCTGGCCACATTTCAGTTACTGCAGCTGAAACATCTCAGGAAATGAAGGTTTTCTGCTGCATTTTATAATACATTTTACACTGCATTCATGTGTAAAATGCATAATGTGGCCACACGCCACATTAATAAGGTATAGAAAGTTAAGAAAGCTTTAAAAAAATTTAACTTGTAAAAGCCTTAAAGCAGCTCTGACACATGATTTCTAAAAATCTTTCTGTGAGCTCCAGCTTTTTACAGTCCAAGTACTTGAAAATCTGGACTTGTCAGGTCACATATAGGAGATTTTTTTTCTTCTGTTTTCCTTTTGATATTGCTTTCCTAGGATAATTTGCCAACATTGCAATGTCTTCTCTCTCAGATGGTATCCTCCTTTGCTCAATTTTCCTGCCAGAAGTCGTGCTCCGGTTGAAGCCTGCAGTGTGACAGGCAGGTACCAGTAGGGGGCCAATTTATTCCCTGACTTGAAGGAGCAAGAAAAGGCCAGGATCACTGTGTGCCTTCTTGATTTTTTTTCTGCTAATTGTCAAGTGCTGAGGCAGTCTTGAGGAAAGATGTTAAACACGCAGCTACAAATTACAGTGCCAAGAGTACCATTTGCTTTTTCTACATGAAGATGAACTGGGCCAAACTCTTGGCTTCCACCAAAAGAAAGCTCACCCTTACATTTGAAAGACTATGAACTTTTGGGCTAAGGATTTATGAACTGAGTAGCATTTGCATTTAATGACATTAAGAAAGGCTTTTTCATTTATATAGGCTGCTTGAGACTTGCTTAGTTTGTGTTTCATTTTCTAGAGAACTTATTCCAGTCAGATAATAACTGAATTAACCACATAGCAATGTTTCAATTTTCTAATGTTCTCTGTTTCAGTTTTCACTTTACTTCTCTTAGCTGTTTGAATTTTATTTAATGCATATATATTTTTGCAATTTATGGTCTAAAATAGATGATCTATCCAGTGCATTTCATTGCTTTCAATTTCTTAGCAGACTCTGTAACAATATCTATTGTGTCTCATTTGGCAGACAAATATTACCTGTTTGACCATCTGTATTCATGTACAGTTATTCCACCCAAGTCCACAGACTTCCTTTCTCACCATTGAGAAATGCTTGTACTGTTGAATAGATTAATTTTTATTTTGTGGCCTGATGTCCATGACCCGGATTTGAGTTATAAACCTGTCATTTGCCAGGGGTCATTATCCAATTATTGCATAAGCTATTGTTACCAGAATAAATTTAGAATTCATCTGAAAATCACAACTAATCATTTGACCAGCTCTACAAAAAAGGTCAGCCAACATCTCCTGTCCCTAAGTTCAGTAAGTTTGCTGCCAGACTATTTGCTGAGTTTTAGCTGCCTTGATTTGTTTTATAATCAGAAATATGTCATTTCAGACTCAAATTACAACACTAACTCAAGTGTGTTGGCAAGTCTTTCAAACCCACATATTCTAAATATGTGCATAGATGATAAAGTAGCAAGATCTGAAATAATTACTATTAATATCCTTCCGTTGTTTTCTCCAAAAACAGTACTTTAGACTTAGATATTGTTTTCAAAATGATTAAGCTGACTCCTAAAATGTTTTTCCTAAAATGTTTTTGTTTTTTCAAGTCCAATAATGCTTCATGACTATTTCCATCTGGTAGTAATAGTCCTGTTTATTCTGGAACATCTTGGTTTATATTATGCCTCTGTGTAACAAAATCTATTGAAATCATGCAAAACACCAATCTCTCTGCCAAAGTCAATAAAATTACTACTTGTTGAAGAAAACAGTAAACAACAGAACTTCATAATGATGTCATTAGCACATCCTTTGTCAACAGTTGGGAAATCTGGAACCTTCAAGAAAAATAAAGAAGGGAAAAAAAAATAATGCATTCAGTTCAGTTGTATAATTAATTATACATAAACTTCTAATGAGATTTGGTTAAAATGCAAACAATTTTATAGCAGCATTATCTGCACAGCAGCATAGCAGCAGTAGTTCAGCAAGTGGAGTGGATGCTGTGTTTTATCCTTCCATCAAGTAAATGGGCACATTTTAAAGCTTCTTTAGTCCTGAGAGTCAGTGTGCTACAGCAGGCCCTGAGCTGATCTTGAGCCCAGTTCAGGGGTCCAGTTTGCTACCTTTGGGAGCTCCAAAGGCATTTTGTCCTGCCCTGCATTTTCTGCTGGGAGCAGAATTGTATTCTTTGTGTTCAAATGCTCCTGGGATGTTCCCTGAAAACACCTCCTGCTTTGTGCCAGCGCAAGCTTTTTTTACATCCATTTGGTACAAAAAAAAATCCTATTTATGGGTTTATTTTTTGTCCTGATCAGTTCACATGTGTGGCAGTATAACCTTCTGCAGAAAAGAGTGCAGCCATGGGCGGATCATATTTATTTGTCAGTGCCAACAAAGCAACACATAAACACCAGAAAACCCAGGGGTAGGCAGAAGCATAAAGAACAGATATTGCCTAAAGTGGCATGATATGTTCAAAATTGAATTTACTAGATTAGTTCTCAGAGATTACTGTCAAGAAATGAAGAGAAGGAAAAGGGAAGGGCTTTTCTGATTTCAAGATTCATCAAAAAGTAAACTCATAATAGCACTAGAGAGTTGTGCTTTGCTGTAAGGTACAGATCATGTGCAGCACTAAATGCAGTAAGACCAGTGTCTGTTCAGAGATGCTACCGATGATCCACACCAAGCATAAGTGGTCTGGCTGCAGCAGAGAATATTTTCTACCCCCTTTCCACCGTGTGGAAGTCACCATCCCTGGCCTTCTTAATGGCTTCCCTTCATCCAGGAAATTCTGTTTGGTTTAAGAGATGACAAACATAAATTAGTAATAATTTATTACATTAACAAAGACCTCCTTATCCTGAAAATGGGCGATTTCCACCGTGTGCACTGTCCCAACGTGCCACTAGATGGTAGAACAGGACTCTGCACAGTCCTGCAGCCACCCAAATGCCCAGAGAAACCCTCCCAAAAAGCAGCCGAATCAATCCTGCCTGAAGATCCATAACTCTACAGTACAACTTAGAATTCTTATTCCAGCTACATACATCATATTCTTTGTCCTTTATAGTTAATTGTTATCTTCTAGAACTCTGTCTTCAATGATGGTTTTCCAAGGAGTACTTAAAGAACAAGGCACACACCAGTATATTGCACGGAGGAGGTCCCATGGTACCCAGCTAACACCTATAGAGTGATGAGCTATGAAAATTAAGCCACAGGATTTTTTGCAAACTGTGAAACGTGGAAATCACATTTCCAAGGCAAGAGCAACTATGAGAAACTTCTGCTCAGAATCTTCCAGATGAGCTACTGCCTCTCTGGGAAGGGCTGTGTTCCCTCTTGCCCTTTGGAAATGCACACAGAAATGTGGGGCATAGGGGACACGACCACTCACCCTTCAGTGGCTTCTACAGGTATCGAGGAGAACAACAAGAATTTTTCCACATGCAGTAGTAGAGAATTTAAATTCAAGGCAGCAAGGCTACTAGTCATAGGTCAGAAATAACTAAGCTGCTATGAGTAAATGACATAAAAGCAGTGTAAAATGCATAGATTTTTTTTTTTTTAATTATACAGTATCTTGGAAAATCTAACTTGTATTAGCCAAAGAACTTAAAACCTGCTTGGATATGAAAGATGAATGGCACATGCAGTGAAATATGCCTCAAGGACTTTCAGCAAAGATCAAACGCATCGAACAGTGATTTCCGAAGTGTTGGAGAAAAGGCAGAGTTGTGCTACAGAAGTCAGGGAAAAGGAGAAATGTAACTTAATGTTATTAGCTAACCAATGAGAAATAAATGGAAAAATAAATATACTCACAGGTCTAAAGAGGAAAGATTTAAAGTATTAGAGTGCACAAGAAAATAAAATTATGCAGATACTTGAAAACATACAGAGGACTAACAAAATTCAGATCATTACATGATAAGAAACTATCTGCAGACAGTTTTGTGGCAAGTAAATTTTATTTACTATGGGAGAAAGAAAAGCACTTTCTTCACCTGGTGTTTCCAGCCCTGCTGAATAGACAGTGCTGTGGACAGAGCAGTCCTGTGCAATGGTTTCCTCCCCTGCCAGATAAGTTTTAACTTAATCACCCACTCTTGCTTTATCTGTAAACACAGACCTCAGGACTTCCCTGAATTAATCTTTGTTTGGACTGTGTAGGGGATTGGATGGGCAAAGAACACCATGAACCATCAAGGGTTTTTTCCACTGCTATCATAAACAACAATATTGCAAGTATTCTGAACTCCCTATAAAACAACTTTGTGTTTGCCTTCTGTTGGAATATATTTTCAGAATCTCACATTGTATGTTGAATATAAATTATATTCTTTGATTACATGCAGGATCCTTTTGCTAAACTGTCTCAGTATAAATCTCTGCCTTCCCTGCGTCTGCTCCCTTGCACAGTTCAAGCCAGCAGTAATACCTTCAGTTACCCTTCATTTTGCTAAGCCACCCAAGTTCTTTCAGTCTTAGAAAATGAGCTCTCTGTGACTCTTAATCATCCAGGTAGTTTGAGTTAATCTTCCACAGGCATTAGTAAATGAGACTGTTGCACAGTGCTCCAGGGGAAGCCCCCTCTCTCCTTGCTCAGGGGCACAGACACTTTGCTGTCTCTGTTGCACACACATCTCTGGGGCAGCCAGGAATCCCACTCGTCTCTCCCACAGCTTTGTCAGACACCGTCAGACCAGCTAGATAGACATCACAGGTTTTGTCCTTTTTTTAACCTCCAAAGGATAGTATACTGAGAATTTTTTTTTTTACTACTACTACCAATAATTTTCAGTTAAAGCTCCGTCAGTTACCTGCTTTCTAATTAAATCAGTAATTACACAAGTTTTATATCCTTCTAGAGTCATCAAATACCAGGCCAAATACATCACAGAACCTGAAACCATGTTACAGTGTCAAGTATTATCAGCGCAGTCTTTTGATCAGCTTAAGCATTGGCTAATCGGCAAAAACTGACTCCCAAATGACCATGCAGCTTGACACTAACTGTATTGTTCTAATTTAATTCACCATCAAGAGGGTTCTGCATCAGTCACCCCATCTCTTTTCTTAGGAATAGAGATAAATGGATAGGACTATATTGCCATAGCATTCAGACACCTGGACCTCAAACAGTGTTTCAGAGATGACCGTCAATCACCATCTGTAATAAGAGAACTCCTTTATCAGCCCTGTCCAAACTGGGGTTGCTGGGTATTCACAACTGATATAGAAGCTTTAGCAGATGTGACTCAGCACTCCCCTGAGCCCTGCT
>NW_008246057.1:3020814-3036867 GCF_000691975.1 Corvus brachyrhynchos | reverse complement strand
ACATGATTAGCATATTAATACTCTCCTGCTTTTTCCCAAATACAGAATACAATTTTGGCTGTTCCTGCTTAATCTTTCTCTCTCTCTCTCTTTCTCTCTCTCTTTTTTGTTTCTTAGTTGATTCCACATTTCTGTCTGTTTACTTTGGTATAAGCTCTTCTCTCCCTCCTCTGTTTCAAAAATGCATCACTATTGTCCAGAAGCCTGTAGACCATATGCTGGTCCTGTGGCACATTTGCTTTCTTATCACTTTTTTTCCATAGTCTATCTTCTAATTTGTATTATTATCAACTTCTCCTTTCTCACATTTGTTCTGTATTTTTTATACTTCAATCACTTTTTCTCTAAGCCAAGCTGATTTTCCAATAAAATAACTCTCTTTTTTGTAGTGGACTTTTTCAGTGCTCCTAACAAATATACAGTCCTCCTGTTTAAACTCTTCCTTGCAGAGATTTGATCCAGAATTGGTTTCAGGTTATGAAATTTGCCATTTGGAAGGACCACCTATATTTTAAATGTTTGGTATCACTTTGGAATTAAATCCACTAGCAGAAATGTTCCAAAATACCTTTAACCTCAGGGGAAAGATAAGTTATATGGAGTGAAAAATTAAGAGCCTTTCCAATTTTGAATTAACGAGCCCACAGCTAGAACAATGTATATAGTTCTGGTACATCCATACTGGACATCTGACATCTGAAAAGACCTGAGGAAGAAAAAGCATATAAATCAGGACAAAGAGCATTTTTGAAAAATGCTTTAAATAATGAAATTATTTTAACTAACTGACAAGTGGAAAAGGAGAGCAATGAAACAAGTGTCTATATTCATCTTTAGGGAGATACATTACTTATAGGGTTTAAGTAGAATATATGGAAGAAGAAAGACAGAAAAAATTACAGAGGCATATTAGATGGGAGGACAGGAAGCTACTTGGTTCATTTAGGCTGAACTAAGATTGTGTATGCCACTTATACATGGAACAGATTTTCTTTGGCATGGAGGATGCCAAGAAGATGAGCAAATAGATATTTCACCTTGGTCTGTCCCTGGTTTTATACTCCTGTTTTACTCCTTAAGGGCACTGGCTCTCCAGGCAGCAAAGCTAACCAAGGTGGCTTGAACCCTCAGCACTGCTTGTCTGGATCACAGTGGATTTTCTGTGAGATTTACATACTATTTAACAAAGCAGTGAAAGAAAGAGCCATCCTTTCCAAAGCTTTAACTTGGACTCCCTCCAGGATCCGGAGCAGTAGGCAGATGTCAGCACCTCTCTTGGTCATTGCACAGAAAGCCAAAAGTTCTACTTGAACTGTGTGAGAATGGCAGACCCTGTAGCCATTCAGGCACTTTGCAGCAGCACAGCTCTAGGCCAGCTGAACACTGGCTTTGCTACCGTTCTCACAGGTAGTCCCCAGCCTGGAAGCTTCCCCCTGTATTCCTACCCTAGGCTGGTCTCCCATGTCTTATTCACAGCAATAACATCTGTCACAGAGCAAACTCAGTCAGGCCCCCAGCCTCCATAGCCCTGAGCAGTCCTTCCTTACCTGTCGGTATCAGGTCCATAGAACACCTCAGCTTGTCAGCCCCAGGACTGGAGAGCTGCAATCCCCTCAATAGTTCCATCTGAGCCAAGGGAGAGCTGATCCTGACAGTGCTGGGACTGGGACCCCCAGCACACCACTACCACCACAGCTGAGCACATATCTGCTGTCCTGTGGAGGTTACTGGCCCCCTTTGGCACAAGCTGTTGCACCCTCTAACTACAGCCAGGATCTGGACTCAAAGCCAACTCTTCTATTGTCATCTCCTCAGCACCTTCTTCAAGGCTGCCTGGCAGCAATAATGGGGTTCAGCTAGTATGTGGGACCTTTGGCCAGGATCTGCTTGCAGATCTTGCTATAAGTTGCCCGATCAGGTGGATCCTGCAAGAAGCAGCCACAGCCTCCCATAGCCACCCTTTCCCAAGAGCAGCACCAGACATCCTGGTGCTCCTCAGAGGCCCCCAGTAATCCCAGAAGAAGCTCCCAGAATCCTCAAGATTCTGATCTTGAATCAGAGCCAGGAAACTGCAGCAGCAAGTGCTGTGCCCGTGGCCACCTTGGCTATCCATGGTCTCTGGCCAGGGAAGAGAGCAGCCCCTCTTACAGTCCTCAAACCTTCTTCAGCATGAGTTTTAGCTCTTCACTTTTACTGATGATTAATATATCAGTAACAAAGTGCAGTCACAGAAAACAATTAAAGCTTAAAAAGTCAAAGGTAATTGATGGGATTTTAGCAAGCACATGGGTTGTCAGGTGCCTGTGCCTTGTTTGCCACCAAATCATCAAGCTCAAGGTATGGCACATATGACTGCCCAAAGTGTGCTGGGTGAGGAGAGAGGAAGAGGAAGAGGAAGGGGGTGAGGATAGGGGAGAGGAAGAAATCACTGCTGCCTCACTGCACAAAATGGCCAATGCTGTACCCCCTTGTGACAGTCACTGCATCATTTCCCCATCCCACAGACAAGGCCTGGGACTAAAGAGCCCCAGCTGAGTGTCTGTGGGTGTGTCCATCCCCATCTCCAGGTGATGGGGTGTGGCACAGGGTGCCTCTATATGGAGGTGCCGGGGATGCTGAAGCAGTTGGCTGGTGTTTGTTCTGGTTCCTGCTGGCTGCCTTGGTCTCTCCCATGATGGTGGGCTTGAGGGTGGACTTCAGCATGCTCTTGGAGCCTCTGGGCTTTGTGAAGGTCCTTGAATGGGTGAGTAGAGCTGGAGGGACATGGTGGGGCTGTTTCCTCTGCTGCCCTAGGCTTGGCTTTGCTCCTGTGCCTGGGCTGGATACCCCTGGAGAGGTGTGAGCTACTGGGCTGACAGAGCCTGCCCCAGGTTGCTGGTGTTGGGTGCCCAACACTGGGCTGCTCCTCAGCCAAGCCCTTGGATTGCAGATACGTAAGCTTGATGTGTTAATTACAAGTGTGTTACAGCAGCTTGTGATGCTGTGTGTTCTGATGATTGGAGGTTTAGGGTCTGGATAGTGAAAAAAGGGAAAACAAGAGCTATTTAGAGAGTCAGGTTGATGTGTGATACTTTGAGCATATACTCTCTAGTTACTTGAATTTATAGTTGTGGATATGCAAGACTGTAAAAATATTTTCTTTATCCACTGCAAGAAATACTATGCTGGCTGTTAGCATTAAAAAAGCCAACAAAATAGAAACCCCAAAAATTTTTCTGTGCAAGTGAAATTAAACAGAAAGCATTTTCAAATGGGCTTTGGTTAGCAGTGTTGCTTATGCTTTTGGAATTTAGAAACTCAGCATTTTATTCTTGACATCACTTCATACTTCAGCTTTGCTGCTATTTCAGCTAAATGTTGAGTTTGCTTCCTTTGAGCTCTAGTGGTGTGCACTAATGTGTCTATGTATTAATTCCTGTAGATTCTTGCCATCTTTGCTTTTGCCACATGTGGAGGCTTTCAAGGTGAAACTACACTTCTAGTTTCCTGCAAAGGTGTGGTAAACAAAACAATTACAGCTGCTTTTGCTTATCCATTCAGGTGAGCATTAGCTCTTCAGTAATTACTTGATAATTATTTATTATTCCCTTTTTCCCCATCTGTCTCCTTATGACTATGTACTTACTCTATAAATGAAGATGGGAAACTTCTGGCTTGCTCTGTAGCAGCAATAAATGAGCATTTAGTTGTAATTGTTCAAAGCACTGTAGTTGTTAGTGCCCTATAGGAAGAAGCAGGTAGAAATGGCAGTAGACTGTTATGCTCTCTTTGACTCTACCTTACACTCTAGTCTAGCAGTGCATGAATGTTGTAGAAAGTAATTAGTAAGCAAAACAACACAACCAATTTTAGCAGCCTAATTCTTCATCAATTTGTAGCTGCTTTGGAGGCCCAGATAAGATTATTTTGAATGCTCCTTTATCCTATTTTTGTTCAAAAACTGAATGGAAAAGTCTTTTCAGTTTATTCCACCATTATCTTGGTAAGGGTGTTGGGCACAAAAAACATAAATACTTCAGTGTCACTGCAGTACTCTTGTAGAGACAAGCTCCTTTCCTGGAGCAGGAGGAAGAAGGCTTCCTCTTTACTCTTGCAGCTGCACACCTATGATGAGTGCAGGGTTGGTGCTCCATATGTGTTCAATAAATGTAAGAACATAAATACAGAAATTGATCCTGTGGCCACCCAGTTAAAGCTACTACAACAGTACAGAATTTGGTCATGAAATGCAGCATTGTAACAGCATTTGGAGGGGAGAATAGCGATCTGAAATAATTCTGTGCTGGTCACAGAGTGGTCACTGCTAGTCACATAGGCTTTATTTATTCAGCTTCTGTGCTTCAATTTTTTTGTAGCTATAATGCCTTTTAAGTCCTGATCACCTTGTTTAACTGCCAGTCTCTCAAACAATATTGTTAAGCCTGCTTCCAAATAGGGGATTTTTTGTTCAGCTGCTCTAAAAATGAGATTAGGATTCTTCTCCTGAAGGTAATATTGTATATCTCAGTGTAGGATTGGGCACAATCTTCAGGTAGCTTGACAAACCTTTGTGTTGCATAACTGATTATTTATATGTGTATCTTTCAGAGCAAACTTATACAATCAGACTGCTGAAGCACTGTTATTGTGAAGCATGAAGCATAATTATATGTGCTTCCCACTGTATAGCAATCTCTAACTACACTGATATAATCTTCGCAGGTTGAATACTGTTGTATTTAGTGCACCAGACCCAGAAGGCTGTGGTGGTACTTGGACTGATGCCTACCTCATGGGTAACTTCTCCTCTTCTGCACAGTTCTTTGTTACACTGGCAGCACTGGTGTTCCTCTACTGCCTTACTGCCCTTGTGGTATATATTGGATATAACCACGTGTACCAACAAAATAACAAGTTTCCACTAACTGTAAGTAATACTAAGATATTTGAATGTTTTTACTTTGAAACTACAAAGAGATGAGAAGTATTGTGAATAAGAGAATGATTGGTGGATATCCAGTAGTTACAAAAGTTAAATGGAGAGTGAATATAAGTATGTTGGACTGGTCACTACAGCACTCAAGCAGAAAAGGGGACCCAAAGCCCTTGGCTATCCATGGCATCACACCTTATGTGGTTAATGAAGCACTGGAATGAACTTTCACTTTTTCAGGAGAACAGTACCTTCACCACAACTTTTCTTTTATATCATGCATTTGAATATAATATTGTTCCATAGGTGGGACCTCCTCTGTTAATCTGAGAATTTTCTCTGTATACAGCACCTGCTGTAATTGGCAGAGGGAAATAATTACCTTGTAAATTTTAGTCACCTTCAGTATTGAAGCTCTGAATGAGAAATTTCATACCATGCTTGAGAATGGACTTAGTGACCTTTCAAGCCAAATTTTTGCATATCAGACATCCAGATTTAAATCCTCTGCCCCTCTCCCACCACCTTCACTTTAGTTAACTTTTGCTTAAATCCTCATAAAATAGTGCTAGGCATCTGATTTTAGAAACAAATTTCTTACGGAGGTTAAGACTGCCTTTTGCATCTATCAAGCACAAGCATATAGTTTTGTAGCTGGTTATCAACATGCAGTTGTAATTATAACATTGTTAATGATTAAATTTTCTTGTGATCGTTAGCACTGCTGCAGTTATCTTGGTGCCATAATTGATACTGTCTCTGCCTTGCTCTCATATATATTCTTCCGTTTTTCTGACCTACTAATGAGTATTTCTCTTGTGTAGGACTTGGTTATCAGTGTCTTGACAGCCTTTCTGTGGTTGGTCAGTACTTTTGTTTGGGCAAAGGCGCTTGCTGACATCAAGGTGTCCACAGGAGCCAGCATTATTCCAGGAATTGAATCTTGCAAAGCACCAGGGACAACTTGCCACTTTCTTTCTGTGACCAGCATGGGAATTCTGAATGTGTCTGTGGTATGTATGCCTTCCACTATATGGGCACAATAAATGTGTTGAAAAACAACAAATGGTACCTGAGAGTCCTGTTCTACTGATTGCATATGTTGCTGTGTGTTAAGATTTCTTTATGGGTTATTAGTCATTCAGGTCCATTAGTACTGTGGTAAAACACTGAGCAAATAATTTCTTGAAGGAAACAAGTCTCCTTCTAAAGAAAATAAAGAGAAAATTTGCAGGATCTACCTCTGGAGCTGTTACAGACAGCATTACCAGAAGCATCTGTGTGTCTATTTATGCCTGTAGCCAGGAGCAACTTGAAATATCTTAGTGAGCCACCCAAGTGGTCTGATGACTGATACAAGTAAGGAGGAAATGCTGTGCTGGTGCTGAACCCAGATTTTTAGTCGACTGTGAGCATTTTTACACATCAAATTGAGCTTCCTTGTAACAAAATAGTATGAAGCTCATGTTCATACAAAGAACCCTTCACAGCAGAGCAAATTAGGCTTATTGTATGAACTTCCTAGTGAATCCTGCTTTTCGAAACTCAGGCTGTTATTCTTTGGCCCAGTAATAATTACTCGTGGTCTGAGAGTGCATATGCAGAGGTGCTCAGTGACTGGAAAGAATTTGTCTAATTCTGTGCAAAGGAGAGAGTGAGTGACTCTCTGGTTTACAAAGAACTCTGTTAAAT
This sequence comes from Corvus brachyrhynchos, assembly GCF_000691975.1. NCBI lineage: Eukaryota > Metazoa > Chordata > Aves > Passeriformes > Corvidae > Corvus > Corvus brachyrhynchos. Next base: position 3,030,263 of record NW_008246057.1, on the reverse strand, counting down.
GGTTAAAATAGTTTATAATACTCAGAAGATTGAGGAAATGTATTGTCCAAATGAAAGGGGTGCCAAAGGTAGTGTTTTTCTGGTTTGCCTTGAAGGCATATTCTGGCTTCTTTTAAAAAAAGAAAAACAAAACCCAATCAAATACAACAAATTTCATATTCCCTTTTTCTTCCCCCCCTGCCCTTTTATTTTCTTTACCCTACAGGCATTTGGCTTGCTTAATATGATTTTATGGGTGGGAAATGTTTGGCTCGTATACAAGGACCCCAACTTGCCCAGCCAATGGAACAGAATTTCTGAAAGTCCAACTGAAAGAGTATAAAAGAAGTTGATATTTTTGAAGTGCTTCCACTTTCACATCACACTACCAAGAGCATGGAGCCATTAGGATTCATTTCAATAATAACTGATAATTCATTCAAACTTCTATTTTGTACTATGGTTTGACATAAAGTCTTGGGTAGTCCATCTGAAGTGTTTAATTATCATGAAATATATTATGTCTTTCAAGGTTGTGCAGTATTATATTACAGTATTTGTAGAGCAAAATTTGGAGGTTATCTGGATGCTGACCCTTTCTGGTTCTTAAATTAGCCTTATAGGAGGGAGGGCTGAGAAGCAACTGTATCTGGGTTATTACTGCATCATCTTTAGTTCTGACAAGACTTCTCTGAAAAATGGAAAGTAGATTCACCCAGGGTGTGTGAAAATGCAGTTTAGTTTCTTCCCATTACTGGTACCTTGCAAGAGTCACCTCAGTAGAATTCATAGCTCTGTCGAAGTTGCAGCCAAGACGCGTCGGTTTCCATATAGTCCTTTCAGATCATTGTATCAAATCTGCTGCTGCCCTGTCAGGAAGGACATTACTTCTATGTTTAATATGTTGTTACTCTTTAATGGCTTGGGCCAATCTCTGAACTAGGAGATTTGTTGAATGAATTCACAGCTTCTAGTCTCACTAATATGAGAGCTTATATATGTGTGCAATAGATGATTTAAATGCTTGAAGGAGGTGGGGGAGGAAGGAAAAATAAAGTATGGCCCAAAACACTTAAAAATAATCTAGAAATCAAAGTTGATATATTCTGCTACTGCTTAGGCTTCTTTGTATTTCTTTTGAGGTGCATGAATGAAGTTTGTGTGTGAAAGGAGGTAAGGTGAGATGTCTGAATATGACAAATTCTTGATTGATGTTGTTGAGCTCGTTCACTGGGAACAATATTTGGGTCTTCTCATGTGGACTCCTTTATTAAGGTGTCTGACTCTCTGTGAATTGCCCAGAACAAATGTTTTGACAAACCTAGTAAGAAAGCTGTTCAGGTTTTTCGTTTGTTTAAACTGTTTATGATGAAAATAGACATAAGTATGTATATAATGCAAATTGTAATTGTTCAGTGTGCCAGAGCTATTGATCTTCTGATAGTAAACTTTAGTCTCAAAGGGTATAATAAACTCAGTATGACTGCTGCTGAAAGAATGTGCCTTGGGTCTTTGCTGCTGTGTGGTGGATGCAACTGCATTGGCTGTGTAGCTTCTGGGGCATGGCTTTAGCTATTGCTGCCTGTGCTGGCTGAAGGAGTTATCTGTGCTACAGGAGGGGCTTTTACACTGGGGCCCTGTGGTTTTTGTAAAAAGGACTATGTATCACTTCTGTAGGCTAGTGCTGCCTGGTGCTGCTCACACTTCTTTCTGCCAGCTCAGAGAAGGGGCATTTATAACTTGTAACTATCCAGAATTTCATTTGAATTACCTTTTGGAAGAGGTAATAAGGGCAATTTTCACTTGTTCGCATCACTGTGCATGTTTATTTATTTAAAAACACATTTCATCCTAAAATCTAAAACTCCTATTTTCATATTGTCTAAGAAAAAAATATGGTAATTACACCTTAGGTTTTTCAATCTTTGGGATTTAAGGTCACACATGATGTGGCTAAAATATTTTTTTATTAATCTTTAATATTTTTAACAGAACCATATTCCTGTCTATTTCTTATGTGCTTATCTACTTTCTCATACAGACCTGCTAGTCATTGGCACAGCCTAGTTATAAAATGGTAATTGTGAGTATTTTTGCATATGCAAAATGCATATGCAGCAATGGATTAGATCAGCATAGGCCTTATTGATGGCTGAGGTCTAGATAACAGGTGAAACTGAGTTGGAAATCTTAGCACACTTGACTGACTGTTTCAACAAAAACTTAAGTTTCATATGCACTCAAAGACATCCCTAGTCTCCTTAGGGCTGAAACTTACCCTCATGCTTTTTGTAGAAGAAACAGGTGCATCCCATCCCCAGAGTGCTTTCCTTCAAAAGACAAGGAGATGGAACATGGCAGGCAGGACTATAGCTAGCAAAACAGAGACTCACAAGTAAGTGGTTGTGTTTTGTCAAACAGACACACAAGGCAGCCTGAATTTCTACAGAGCTAAATGCAGAGCCAGGTTGCTGTTAACAGGCGAAGGTAAGTGTGATGTGTAGTCCACAGCAAGCAAGATTTTGAAAAAGGAAAAGTAACCCCATGTGCGCTTCTGGTTCATTAGAGTAAAGCTTGTTTCCCTTTGCAGGGGGGAGGGATTGATGCAGAATACTGCAGGCTTTGATGGCTGCTCGAGTCCTGCAGCTGAGATGAAATGGAAAGTATCATGCAGCAGGAGCAAGCAGCTGCTCTCATTTACCCTGGACTCCCACAAAGGGCTGAGCAGTCTTTGCCTTTGAATTAACATTATATTTGTGCTGGCAGCACCAAAACGTTCAGTATCTTATTTACTCATGGCAGGGGAGGGGGAAGACTGTCTGATTTACCAGCTTTATCTTGACTGCACAAGAATCACCATTGCTATCAGGAGATGCAGTTTGCTTGATCCCTCTGTACTGAGGGAACAAAGGGCCTGGATCTCTGCCAGCTCTCTACAGGTAAGTAATCCTCAGCTGGCAGCAATTTTTCTTGCAGCCATCAGTGGAGCAAGCTCACAAAAATCCTCTCATACTGCAGGAATTATTCTGGTAGCACGCTATAGTTATGCAGCCCTAGCAAGTCAAGTGCTGTATGATCCCTGGTGTGATGCTAGAGAGGGGGATTTTGATCAGAAACCCATGGTGGGAAGAAAGGCTGTAAGGTGGCTGTGAAGGAAAATAAAGCTGAGGGGTCAGCATGGGGTAGCAATAAAGATCTCCTCAGTGAAGAATAGAATCCATTAGCATTAGGAGGTGTTTAAGGAAGCAAGTATGTTGTGGTTTAGGCTGCTGTGACCAGTGATGTGATGGTCAGGCCTCTGTGACAATGCCGAGAAATGTATATTCTGTGTGTGCTAACTCCCAGGAGGGTCCCTGCTGTGGGAGCTGGTGTGGTGTCAGTGTTGGCTGACAGCTTTGCCACCAACCTGCAAGAAAAGCAGTAGGAAATCAAATCCAAGAGAGATCTGGCAACGTCAAATCCCCAAGAGCCAGTGCTGACAGTGCAGAATGGAGTTGCTCTGGGGACTGTGTCCCTTAGGCCCTGTCACCCCAGTGAGCAAACCCATCTGCAGCACAGGCTGGGGCTGGGACACTGAAGCAGCAGCTGACAGGCCAGCAGCACTGCTAGGTTTGATTGTACTGGAGCCAAATGGTGCTTTGTGATGGGTGGTGAATTCCTCAAGGCTCTGGCTCTGCAGCACACTTGGCTAGCAGTGGAAGCTGTGGATGTGGAGTTCTCACTGAAGGTGAGAAAGAAGACAGATGCCACTTAGATGTGAAGAGCTGTAAGACTGTGGGTTCATCACCTGCTCATGGACACAGGGTAGCTGCAGCCTGTTCATTTTTCCCCTTTGCCTAGAACTGAGCAGCCCATAAGGCTGGGACCATGGCAAACAGTGGGGGGTGTATTTGGACTGTGGTTCTCTGTGGCGGTTTGGCTGCCTGCTCTACTGCAAACTCCTGGGGAGCTGGTAGGGTACCTCACGCTTGGAAACTGCCTGAAGATGGTCCCTGATGCTTCCACAAAGGCCCACTCTTAAGCAAGTCATGACAGCACATCAAACATGGGTCATGGATCATCTACTTATATTCTTGTAGCAGTATTTTGTATGTGTTCATTCCTAACATATTTGCTGTACTGCCTAAAGCAAAGTTGTTACAGAGACCAGAATCAGAAGCTAGATTTTGCTGCTTAATCACCTTGAAATACTAAGCTGATTAATTAATTAGTCAGAAGAATGCTACAATGTAGGAGTGCATCCCCATCCCTTAAATACTCGGGGATGAGGGAGGCTTCTTCAAGTTTAGGATCCAGTCCATGTACATTAGCAACACTACAGAGTTGCATTTTAGAGGCTGACTGAAATGTGGAATTCCCTTCTGTGATGTCAAGTGAATCCAGGTGTACCCTTATAAACACTGCCTTCCTACAAACTCTACATATTTAGACCAGGGAAAAAGAAAGGAAAATTTCAGACTTGTGTTTTTTACAAATATTCCTTATAATTTTCAGTTGCAGTTTCCAGAAACTTGCCTGTACTCAGTAGCACTCCTCTTCCCTGGTTATTTTGTTCATCTCAAGTTGGGAAGGCAGGAATATAGAGCTGTGTTGTGCTATCCTTAAAATTTGTTCCCACATGGACATAGTCAAAGGTTTTGCCCTTTGTTCCAGGACAAGAGCTCTAGGTGTTAGGGAAATATGTGCCAACACTGACCATATTTTTCTTTCCTTCTTTCCTTAAGGAAATCTGCCTCTGCCAGCCCCTATTCTCAGCTATCCACGTTTTCAGTTAATGTTTCACTGTGGGTTCTGCTTAGCTGACACCGGAATGCTCCCTCAGGGTTTTTTGTTTTTTTTTGTTTTTTTTTTTTTTTTTCCTTACCTCCTGGACCAAACCCATAATAGTAAGAGTATTCTTCTAGCTGTCTAAGTAGGTTCCCTGTCATTCTGCTACATCAGCATTTTTTGCAAATAGTGGGGGTGTATTTGGACAGCTGGTTGTGATGCCTTAAGAGGCCTCCTAGAAAACAGAGACTAGATAGGAGTAAGGGAATAAAAGAGGTATTTATTTGAAAGGCTTCAAAGGTACACCCTGGGGAGCCTGAAGCTATTCTCAAAATGGACCCCAAGATGGACAACAGGTCAGGAGTTCTTCCCCCTTTTATAGGTTTGGTTCATTTGCATAGCAGGGTTAATTCTCCAATTAAAGCTTCAGTTTGCCCCTCAGCTTACTCCCTCCTTAGTGGCTCTTTGGTTTATAGTTTTGGCCTAGGACAGTCTTGGTGTCCTTGGAAAGCAGGGCTGGAGAGGCTTTGTTATGTCTACCTAGCATGAGAGAGCAGAAATTAACAGGCTCCAAGAAACTTCAGAGTCACACACCAAGCAGTACAGAATTTGAAAAATACACAGGCTAAAACCTAAGGCATCAGTTTTCATAATCCATCAGGCCCATGGAATCTGGTTGATTTTTGTTGCTGCCAGGTGATTGTACCTGTTGCTTGCAGGTACCTGTGCCCTAGCAGCAATGGATGGTTTCTACTCACTGTTAAATCCTGTCAACAATTGAGCAACTCCTCATTTATTCATAAAACATGCTCTGTCTTTTCTTGGCTTATGACTTCATGTTATCGCTGCCAGCTGTGTTTCCTCCTTACCTGTCTGTGCAGCCATTTGGCTTAATGCAGTCATGGAGGAGGCTGTATGCTGGAACTTCACTCACAATCTGAGTAAAAACTGGTATTAGCACAAGCTTTAATCAATTCACCTGTTTCATTTCAATTTAATTCAAAGTTTGAGGTAGCCCACACTCAAGTCCAGAGTTGTTGCTTTCTGTGGCTTAAGATTAGTAGCTGAATCCTCTGGGTTATTTCTTGTCATGTAAAGCAGTAGTCATTTTATGTGCTGTGCCCCCCTATCTTGGGATGTTATTCTATCTGTTGTTGTACGCGCTGCTCGTCTCAGCTTCTTTTTATTCTCTCATTTATACATAACAGCCCCTAAATCATCTTCCTCTAGTGACTTCAAATCTAACTCTCCACCACTTTCTTCAGATACAGCAGCTATTTTTAATTTTTGCATCCCAATCTGCTTTTGCAAGCATCTAATTTTAGCTTCACATTTAATATGATCAGGTTCCCTTAGAGCTCTCCTTTGCTTTGGGGTGAATGGCTGCATTGTGCATGCTAATCCTTCTGCTGGATTCTCCTGCTTTATGCTTCTGTGGCTTTTCTTTCCCTTTTTCTGAACTGGAAATACTATATTTCACTATTACCTTTATGAGCCACTAGACTGTACTCCTTTCTAAGTTTTGTAGAATTTTCTTTTTAAACAGCTTTTAGATCAGAGAAATTATTTTCTGCTTTTACACTGGCTCTAGCAGAACAAAATCTTTTAGCTGCTGCTTCAACAGTCACATTAATACAGGAATTGTGTCCTCAGGTTTCATTTCATAATGACTCTAAAGTAGCTAGAGAACACTTATTCTATATTGTGCCTGATTCTATGAGCTGAAATGGCACACCTCTTCTTCCATAGGGAGGTGGCTATAGCATGGAAGATCTCGGGGGTGTTTTTTTGTAGATTCTCTTATATTGCTCAGATTTTCAGTTGGCATCTGGGTGGCATTAGTGGCTCGTAGAGGTCTCTGCCTGCAGTGACATAAAGATTGCTGTCCAGCAAAGAAACAAAAGACTGCAAACTGTAAAGGACAGATGCTGGCCATTCAATGAAAAAAAATCTTTTTCTGGTACTATGAACCAGCTTAGTCTGCACACAGCAAAAGGAGATTACGATGCCTTGAGACTGAGTTTGACCTACTCTTACAGATGGGCTTCATGGAATATTGCATTGGGAGATTTCCCTCTCTTCAAAAGGGCCAGCGTTGGCTCTGGGCCCTTTACTGACATGGTGTACTTCTACTGCCCTGGAACAGATCCTGTTTACACCATGGAAACAGCCAGCAGCTCAACTGGACATTTCACTTTGAGCTGACCGGCAAACAAAAGATCCCTGATCACAAGCAGAAGAGGAGAGAAAAAGACACAATATTCTAATAATGAGTCCAAAGGAGAAAAACTGTGATAGAGTTCTTCAAGATGCAGCAGCTCAGAGCCAAACTTGGGGTTTTCAGAGGTTCCCAGTAGTGACTGTGGCACTTAAGGCATCTTTATGACAGTGTACAAGCTGTGATCCCAGGCACAACACCAGCAGTACCCCTGGAGAGGACTCATACAGAAATTGGCATGGTACTGGAAAGGTCTCTTCCTAGAAGATCATGAATGCAGGTAGATCAAGCAATTATGGTTAGAGAATAAAATAGTATGTGCCAGTAGAGGAGATGAGAGTGATTATTTTTAGCTTTAGTTTCCACAGAGACTGTGCATCAAAAGTAATGAGAAAGGACTGGCAGGCACAGGAGGCTTTTTGCATTCAGCTCCACGAAGAGCATCTCAAGAATGAACCTAGACCAAGAAATGAATTTGAGAAATACTTTGCTGAAGTAAAAAAGCCAAAGGGCATGTATTTCCTTCTTGTCCTGAGGCCCTGAAAGCTCTTAATCAAGGAAGTAATTTAATTTTGAACTTATTGTCTTGTTTAGTATGTGGGCACTTCAGAGCTTTCAACATTTTCTTGCTGGAAATAGAGCAGGACTGTGGGAAGCTTGGAAGATCTCTTCTTTCTTCTTCACGAGACCATGAACTTATTTTTCCATGAGCTGAGTAGTTACTTGTATGGATTTACAGCAAGTGCAATAGGCCTCCAGGCTGGAATGATGGAGTTTTACTGGCCACGCATATGCGCTGGTGCCCCAGAATGGGGAGGAAGGATCAGTCCCTTCTGGATTAACCCCTAGAGCTACCATTTGGTTGCAACCCCCTGTCATGACCTACAGCTAACAAAGCTGAAAGGACAGTGAATCTTTCATGCAAGAAGAGCCAGCAGAGTGATTACAGCCAAGTTCTGGCTGGAGGCACTCTGGGGCTGGCTGCTGCTTTGTTTTGTTAAGCGGGTAAGTTCATGCTCTTTTAACTCTTTGGGAAAAGCTTCTGGTTCAGTGATGGGGCAGGGTCTCTTCAGGAGCATGTAAGAACATGGTATTGATTCAACACTGGCTCTGCATCAGGAAATCCCTGTCCTGACTTAAGTGTCAGAACAACACTGAAGTGCTGTCCTGAACTGTTACTTTAGTTCTTTGTTGATCATCTGAGCTGGCTCCCTCACTCCATGTGCAACAGTGGTAGGGAGGGGACAAAAGGGTATAAGGTACAAGCTGCAGCTCTGCTGGTCCTGGAGGGCGCACTGAAGTGCGTTAGCTGTCAGCTGTCCCACGGACACCATCCACCCTGTGCGGACAGACAGGGAGAGCTACACCAGTGCTCTGCTCACTTCCCCCTTCTCTCTCATTCCCTCCAGCACCAGTGGGGTTGGTAGGATGCCAATATGCATCCTGGCATCAGGCAAAGTAGTTTGGGAAATTCCTTACTGAGGTTTGTATATCACTGAGGTTTGTATACCACTGAGCTTGACATGTTGCTGTTGGACATTGGTGGGACTCTGGGCAGGCTCAAATGGGGTGTTCAGATATTTGGGGAGGCTTTTGGGGTAGTGATTGACAGAACAAGGTGTCAAACTTCTTTAGACACTTTCAGAGCTGGGTAGTGGCTGAATAGGTGAGGTTTCATGTCTGGATCTTAGTCCTCACCTTTTAATATTTCATAGCAAGCAAATACTACTGTATTTTGGTATAGGGACTAGGAAGTACCCTTTGGCAGAAGGTCACTGGGGGAAACTGGTGTCCATTTTGATCTCTTTGAATGCTGTCACTTTCCTAAACTGCTTTTTTTCCCCCCCCCTGAAATTTTGGGGGTGTCTGATTTCATAGATGCTTCTGCCACAGGCTGCATGCTTTTACATCTGTAAGGCTGTTTCAGAGTAAGTGTATTAAACAGCTAGCCCTGGTGCTAGTAGTTAACAGAGAAACCTCAGCCTCCTCTCTAGGTGTCAGTGTGGTTATACTGCTTGCATGAAGTGGGAAGATGTGATCAGGCTGGATATTGCAGGGAGGAGTGTTTAGAAATTCAGTGTGAAAATGGATTGAATATGGTTCCCTCTTGCTTTGGTGTCCATGGCTGTGCAGAGAACTTCCAGAGCATCCTTCCCTGCCTGCCGGTTGCATCCAGTCTGTGCAGATGTAAAAGAGTAGGTGATGAAGTACAGGAGCATCCATTCTATGTCTCAGATAAACAGCAAGGAACGGGTCCAGTTCAGTGTGGCAAAGGGAAGAGCTCAAAGCAAACGGAAAATAGGTCATTTGATCGCTGCTGGAGTGACCCAATGTGCTCTGCAACGGATTAATCCTATAAGGGGATCATCTCTTTCTGGATACGGCTGCATTGCTGTGGTGCCTTAGGCTCCGGCTCTTTCGCCTCCCTTTTCTCAAATTTACTCTTCCTTCTGCCTCACCCTGTCTCACGGGCCCTGCAGCCGCC